>NC_047089.1:211663709-211974959 GCF_902459505.1 Geotrypetes seraphini | reverse complement strand
AGTCAGCGCTGCACAGGGAAATGGAGGGAGACAGAGACAGACATATATTCTAGCACCCGTTAATAAAACGGGCTTAATGACTAGTAATAAGATATTCAAATTAGTTTGGGGGTCCATTGACGTCTTTTGTGGCTTCGTTATAATTGTCTTTATCTTTATTTTCCATTGTTTTAACACGCATCTAGGAGAAGGGGGATATCACTTTTATATTCCCTGTTTGAAAATATTTGATGGGGAGGGGGTTTTATTCTTTCTGTATTGTAATTGACGGATTATAAGTGCTGATTATGATTATTACTATATGAATATTGTTTGCACTTATGTTAGTTTTGAAAACTTAATAAAAAAAATTTTTTTAAATTAATAAGGTGTGGTCAGCCTGTGGAAATGTGAAATTACTGTAAAATTCTTTTACAGTAAGCATTTTCTCGCAATTAGAGACTGAAGTCTATAAATAGCAGCAATAAATCCCCCTGAGCACAATTATATAAATGGTGCTTAGAGTTAGGCACAGTTTATAGAGTAGAGCTTATGTCCGGAAACCTTGATACAGATCCTCACACTTAAATTAAGCATGGATCCCCCTTATCTATAATTACACACATAAATTCTGAATCTCCCATGACCCTCTTATTTTCATGCTCGCTTTTTGGACTTTCAAGTAAAATCTAGGTGCTGAGTTTTAGTCAAAGACTCCTAGAATTTGCAAAAGAAGAGACAAAATTTCTTCAAGGAATTAGATTAGCAATTGAGGAACAACAAGGGATAAATGCTTAGGTACAGCAGGAAATACAAAGTGTTACTCCTGGAACCACTTGTAGATAAAATCAATTACACAAATGCTTAAGAAAAGGCGAATAGAAACATAAGGATGAGCAATTGATAGTTGCAGCTCAGGACAGTAGATTATGGACAATGGTTAGAGCAGATATAGAAAAAACTGGGGAAACATGTAGGTTCTTTAAGAAAGAGCTTGTAGCTGGCTGCCGAGATCTGATAGCAGAAAGGGACAATAAGGCGGCATGTCTCATCCAATGGAAACTTTGTATACTTTACAACATTACTGGAAAAGCTTTAGGATCACGACTCTAGAAGGATGGTGGTAGATGCATGGAATAGTCTCCCCGAAGAAGTGGTGGAGACAGAGACTGTGTCTGAATTCAAAAGGGCCTGGGATAGGCACGTGGGATCTCTTGTAGAGAGAATTTAAGTGCTTATTTGTTATTGTGAATGATATGAATAGATTGCACTTTTTGTTAGTTATGGAAAATCAATAAAGATTAAAAAAAAAAAAAAAAAAAAAAGATAATAGTTACCGTGGATGGGCAGACTAGATGGGCCATTTAGCCTTTGCCTGCCATCATGTTTCTATGTTTCTGTGTAATATTGGATATCCCTATTCCAATTGACCAAAAGCTGGGTATAGTGGTAAAAGAGAAAACACCAGAACAGAATTAACCTTAAAGGTGTCAGCCCCAAGTCATTATTCTGCCAAGCAAGTGGAGAAATTGACAAGATCTTCAAGTAACATATAATGCAGTCAAAAAGCAAAAAAAAAAAAAAAAAAAAAAAAAGTGGCAGAAAGATGCAGAAATATTTTCCATAGCTTTGGGTGCCCCAAGCTTGATTAAAAATAATTTTCAAGCACACCTGGATAGGTTTTCTGTCAGATACTTGTGACCTGAGTTGGCCACTGTTGGAAACAGGATACTGGCTAGAAGATGGACCATTGCTCTGATCCAGTATGGCTATTCTTGTGGTCTTAGGTTTCCTCAGTGGCATAGCCAAGGGGATGTTTGGAGAGCTGCCCACCCCTCAGGCCCCTCAAAGTAGCTGCACTGTTGTTATGACTGCCAACAGAAGAGGTTCTCTTTTGATAACTGGAAAATCCCCAGTGTTCATTGTAAATGGGTCATTGCTATGCTGACTTCCCCACCCCACCCACCCCCACACACATACACACACACACACATATTTGGATTTTGTGCATGTGCAAAAACTGAGCAGCTTAGGGATGGCACATGGAAAGTGTCACTGACTGCAAGCATTGGGGAATTTCTGGCCACTGAAGCAAGACCTCTGGTGATCATTATCAGCTCAGCTATTTAAAGGTTGAGTTGAGGATCACAGGGGGGAGGGGCATGGACAGTAGAGGTACGGCAAGTAGGGGAGGTAGGTCAAAATGTTGTGTCCTCTCATTTTGGCCTTAGGCCCCCTCAAAATTGAAGGTCTGGGTAGGCCACTGGGTTGCCTATATAAGGTTTACATACACACATACAGTGTGTATATATATATATATATATATATATATATATAGGCAACCCAGTGACATACCCAGACCTTCAATTTTGAGAGGGCCTAAGGCCAAAGTGGGAGAACACATCATCTTATGAACTATATCAGGAAGCTTGCTTTGGAACAATACAAGTATGATGGCAAGCATGAGCAGTACATTTGAGAGAATGAGATCATATTCCACATAACCTAGCTTAGGGTGAAGTTTGTTACTGTCACAGTATGTGCAAAACTAATTCGTTTTGAGACCATGTCCCTGAGGCTGTTCAGGCAAATTTATCCTATGCCTACTTATTCTAGATATATTGAAAACCAGATTAGTTGGGTACATCCCAAGGACTGGGTTGAGAAGTATTATTAAAACCAACATAACTAATTAATCTCCTTTTAAATACTCTCGACTAGTAAACAGCTGACAGATGCTAGTGTCTCTCTCGCTCTGGTTACAGTCAGCTTCATCCCTGGCTCTTTTGAATGGGTTCATACATTGTTGTAACACGTATCTTTCGTTTTGCTTATCATGCTCATTGAATGCATTCTGCCCAAGTCGTATACTATAAATGCACATTTCAACTGACTGTGTACAGTGAGTTCCAGCTTGGGTCCAGTTGAGTGGCAGCCCACGCAACTGGACCCGAGATTTCATCTCTGTCCTGTTTATGACAGATAACAATGCGGAACTGAAACACATATGCATTTAATCAAACATGCCATTTTCTGAGAAATATACTGTATTCCAAAACTCCTGGGTTATCGTTATATGCGTTTAAAGCAGGGGTGTCAAAGTCCCTCCTCGAGGGCCACGATCCTGTCGGGTTTTCAGGATTCCCCCAGTGAATATGCATGAGATCTATTTGCATGCGCTGCTTTCAATGCATATTCATTGGGGAAATCCTGAAAACCCGACCGGATCACAGACCTCAAGGAGGGACTTTGACACATGTGGTTTAAAGTGTCTTTTAGCTTGTAAGAGCTTCAGTGGTGCCTTTAGAACTCAATAATTTTCATTGTTCCAAGCTTTATGCATCCACCTCGTCATTAACCCTTTGCACAGATTGCACTTCAATGCTTCAATTTTTGCACCTTTCAGTAAATAATTAGATTTAATTTAAACATTCTACTTATCTCCAAACTGCTCTGGTCCATCGGCCAGGGAGAACGTATCCAACATGTTTCGCCTTACTAGGCTTTATCAAGGATCTCCCCCTAGAAAACAAACGGGATCATTAGTTCCTTACTACGAACCCTAAGGTGTAGTTATTTCTATAATTTGTTTAACTTTAACCTACCTTGTACCTGCTGAAAAGCCACTTGCCCCAACTCTTTATAGACCAAAATGGCCACGGCTACAGTAGCGCTCTTTCAAATGGTACTCAAGCATTTTTCCCTGTCTGTCCCAGCAGACTCACTATCTATCTAATGTACCTGGGGCAATTCTGACAAAGATGGCAAAACAAAGTTTACACAGCATGGTAAAAATATAATATGACAAAACATGGTATGGTAAGACCTAGCATGGCGAGCATGGTTCAGCAAAGCATAGCACGGAAAACATAGTATTACAAAGCAGACAAAACAGACACAGCCTATGGGCCCCGTGTTCATTTCTGTGTCTGCAGCACACATGAGAGCTGCTTAATATGCAGATCAACTGATTAATTACCATTTCAATTGTTCTCATTTCAGTTGAATATTTAGGGGCAAGTAGTTGAGATGTGCCTAGGCGTGGTTTCAGTTTCTCAGATGTATTTAAAGTTGTAGTCCCGGGAAACAAAATATCTAAATATAACACGGGCACACAAGGGCATTAGCGAACACATGTCTGATGGACCCTGGCCTGTCAGCATACCCTTTTCAGTTCCACTTACACCTACTGGGCACTGTTGGCTCTACCAGTACTGCTATGATTGCAGACTCCCAGGTTCAGAGCTAATCTATCCTTGCTCTGGCATGTGAGGGTTATTTATAATTTTTCCAATTCGCTTCTTGTTTATTTATTTCTAAGAAACATGTCTCTCTTACAGAAGTGCAATTGCAAAAGGGTCATCTGTGAAGTGTGCACTCTCACAGCAGACCTTGCCAGAACTCTAAGGCCTTTCAAAGGAGGATTCTCCTATCCAGGGCTCCTTTAAAAAAGAAGTCATCTTATCCAAAGTGGCTGAAAATAGATTACAAAGGACCCCATATAGCAGTCCAATTCTTAAATGGGTGCTACTTTGGATCCAAATGAGCTGGAGGACAGCCACCACATATCTTGCACAGCCACTAAACTACTGACCAATTGTCGTGAATGACATCTACCATACTAAAGGAAGACTACATCGAGACTACAACAGGGAGTTCCTGTTGTAGTCTCGTGAGACCACGGGAACTCAGCAGCACGGCTCTGTGCAGGGCAGGAGTGTAGGAAGATCGCTCCTGCTCCGCGTCACCACTAGACCACCAGGTAAGGTCAGGGGGTGGGTCAGAGCCGGCCAAAAGTTATTCGCGATGTTTCCCTATTCGCGAGCCGGCTCTGCGCCTAACCCCTGCGAATAGGGAGGGAGAAGTATAGTTGAAAATGAAAACCTTTGATATTGTAGCTGGGATGGGTTCTTTTTTTCCTTTTTATTCCAACACTCTCCTCCTACCCCTGGCAAATAACCTGTGCACCTAACTCCTAGGCATGCCTCTGACCTGCCCCTGCTTTTCCATGTCCATGCCCCCTAGAAGTTGGGCATGATAAAATTTATGGGCACAGGTTCTAGAATAGCGACTAAGGGCAATTGCGTATGAAACTGCTATTCGGTGCCAATTATAGCCAATTAGCACCATTTAACAATTAAATTAATTTATTCAGTTTTCTATACCATTCTCCCAGGAGAGCTCTAAACAGTTTGCATGAATTTGTTCGGATACTCAAGCATTTTTTCTCTGTCTGTCCCAATGGGTTCACAATCTATCTAATATACCTAGGGGAATGGGGAACAAGTGACTTGCCCAGGGTCACAAAGAGCAGCGTGGGTCTGAACCCACAACCTCAGGGTGTTGAGGCTGCACCACTCTAGAAATCAAAATGTAGTATAAGTGAGCCAAGAAAAGATCAATGAAGCCATTGTGACATCACTGTTGAGGTTGGCTCTTATTGGTGGAATGAGGCATTGTGACATCACAGTATCAGCTCTGGTTACCAGAGACAGAAACTTTTCACACTATTTATTCAATTTTCTATACTGCTCTCCAAAGGGAGCTCAGAACAGTTTACATGAATTTGTTCAAGTACTCAAGCATTTTTTCTCTGTCTGTCCCAATGGGCCCACAATCTATCTAATATACCTGTGGAATGGGGAACAAGTGACTTGCCCAGGGACACATGGAGCAGCGTAGGTCTGAACCTACAACCTCAGGGTGGCGAAGCTGTAGCTATAACCTCTATGTCACCCTCTCAGATATATTAGGGTAGGTGATAGTAGGGCAAGCCAATAGTTGGCTTTTAACCCCAATGAACAGCTAATTATATGAAGTTGTAAGCACAACTGACCTTATTCTATAAATTGTGCATTCAAATTAACTTGCTAAGCCTAAATTTGGGCATGCAAATTTATAGAATTAGTGGGGCCCACTGTGTCCTTCATTTTGCCCATTACTGGTAGTTCTTACTCTCCAGACTCATTCTGTAGCTAAGAATGAGGGCATTCATGACTATAAATGCTTAATAATTATTTCTGTTTTATGTTCACGGCTGAAGTGCCAGGAGCGGAACCACAGAAGACAAACATGAATAGGGATGGAGGAGTAATAGACCCTGATAGATTTTCAGAGGGTTGTGTTCATGAGGAGCTAGCTAAAATAAAGGTAGACAAAGCGATGGGGCCGGATGGTGTACATCCGAGGGTGCTGAAGGAACTTAGGGAAGTTCTGGTAGCTCCGCTGACTGACCTTTTCAATGAGCCTCTAAAGTCAGGAGTAGTACCAGAGGACTGGAGATGGGTGGATGTGGTCCCTCTCCACAAAAGTTGAAGTAAGGAAGAAGAAGGGAATTACAGGCCGGTAAGTCAGACTTCTGTGGTATGCAAATTAATGGAAACGCTTTTAAAACAGAGAATGGTCAAGTTTCTGAAATCCTGTGGATTACAGGACTGGAGGCAACATGGATTCACTAGTGATAGGTCTTGTCAGACCAATCTGATCGATTTCTGTGACTGGCTGTCCAGAGAATTGGATAAAGGATGTACACTAGATGTGGTGTATTTAGATTTTAGCAAATCCTTTGACAGTGTTCCACACAGACATCTAATAAATAAATTGAGTGCCCTTGGGATGGATCCCACAGTGACGGGCTGGGTCAGGACCTGGTTGAGTAGAAGGCGACAGAGGGTAGTGATCATTGGAGATCGCTCTGTGGTCTGCCTCAAGGTTCTGTTCTTGGGCCTGTTCTTTTTAACATTTTTATAAATGATCTTGCTGTAGGATTGTCAGGTAAGATTTGCCTCTTTGCGGATGATACCAAAACCTGCAATAGAGTAGACACGCCAGATGGTGTGAATAACCTGAAGATAGATCTGGTGAAACTTGAAGAATGGTCTGAAATTTGGCAGCTAAAATTGAATGCTAAGAAATGCAAGGTCATGCATTTGGGCTGCAAAACCAGAGGGAACGGTACAGTTTAGGGGGTGAAGAACTTATGTGCACGACGGAAGAGCGGGACTTGGGTGTGATTGTATGTGATGATCTTAAGGTGGCCAAACAGATTGAAAAGGTGACGGCAAAAGCTAGAAGGATGCTAGGTTGCATAGAGAGAAGTATGGCCAGTAGGGAAAAGGAGGTATTGATGTCTCTGTATAATATTCTGGTGAGACCTCATTTAGAATATTGTGTACAATTCTGGAGGCTGCACCTTCAAAAAGATATGAAAAGGATGGAGTCGGTCCAGAGGAAGGCTACTAAAATGGTGTGTGGTCTTCGTGATAAGGTGTATGGGGATAGACTTAAAGATCTCAATCTGTTTACTTTGGGGGAAAGGCAGGAGAGGGGAGATATGATAGAGTCGTTTAAATACCTACATAATATAAATGTGCATGAGTCGAGTCTCTTTCATTTGAAAGGAAACTCTGCAATGAGAGGGAATAGGATGAAGTTAAGAGGTGATAGGATCTGGAGTAATCTGAAGAAATACTTTTTTAGGGAAAGGGTGGTGGCTGCGTGGAACAGTCTCCTGGAAGAGGTGGTGGAAACAGAGACTGTCTGAATTCAAGAGGGCCTGGGACAGGCACTTGGGATCTCTCAGAGAGAGAAAGAGATAATGCTTACTGTGCCTGGGCAGACTAGATGGGCCATTCGGCCTTTATTTGCCATCATGTTTCTCAGTTTCTATATATGCGCTCAGAAAGGAGCTCTCTCACATTTTGGTGCCACCACTGGTGTCTCTTTTTGCTCCTGTTAGGTGCTGAGAAAAGAGCCCAGGTGCTGGTCTGGACCTCAGCTTCAGGCAGGGGGTAACTTTCCTATGGCATACCCAATCAGATCTGAAGGCATGCTGGTTGAGAAACAGTGACAGAGATATATCTATATATATCTATACATCCTGCTTTTTATTAAAGCTCCTGGGAAATAAAAACTAAATGGTACCAATCATACGATGCATTTTATTCTGGGAATATGTATTTAGTGGCTGTTCTTTTACATCTTCTCTTGAACTTACACTCTTCCCACACTCTCTCTATGTTGGGAGCTGTAGGATTCTGATTCATAATATGGTTTTAATCATCCTGGAGATCATTATTAAAAGCTGCCTGCTAATATTGGGTTCCTATCATATAGTTTCTGAGCGGTATGATGTGTGCACTCCTCATCGTCAAAGGCAATATTTCTTATATACAGATGGGATCTGCCACTGATACTTGAGAAATTTCCCTATTACGTTTGAAAGTGATCCCAAAGATTATTTGTACTTGAGGGCCGCAAAAGATTTCCTGTGTGCTCAGAGTTTGGTTTATTTTTTATTTAACTTTTTTAAGGGAAGGGGAGATCTTTTATAAAAAAAAAATAAAAAAAAATCAAAGATGCTGATGTGAATTTTAATTTAAGGTAAGTTCTGTTTTCTAGAATGTTGTAGAAAATAATTATACACACATTGACACATTGTATATGAGCCTTAGAGGTTCTGTAATGTACACTTGTAGAATGTATCATGTATGTCAACTTGTAACCCGTTCTTTCGGGAGCATGGGATATAAAATGAACCAAATAAATACACATACATTATTGAAAGGATGTTTCCATTAGGATCCATTGGGTCAAGTGCCACCGTTTTTCAAGATGGAATCGTAGAGGCAGGAGTATATAGCATTGCTCCTGCCTCCCATCTTATAGGAACAAGGGGGATCCAGAGATGCTTGCAAGATGGTTGGGAGATACTAGCCCAGTATCCTGTTTCCACAGTGGCCTATCCAGGTCACAAGTGCCTGGCTTAAACCCAGATAGTAGCAACATTCCATGATACAAATCCCAGAGCAAGCATTGGCTTCCCCCTAAGAAGATTCGGAATCGTGATGGGATATTTTTCCTTTCTAATGGCTTCTTTCTTGTATCATGAGTGAGGACTGGCTCACAACTGACAGAAACATAGAAACATAATGGCAGATAAAGGTCAAATGACCCATCTAGTCGCCCATCTGCAGTAACCATCATCTTTTCCTCTCTCTAAGAGATCCTATATGCCTATCCCACGTCTTCTTGAATTCAGACACAGTCTCTGACTCCACCACTTCTTCCGGGAGACTGTTCTATGCATCTATCACCCTTTCTTTAAAAAAATATTTCCTTAGATTACTCCTGAGCCTATCACCATCCTATGCCCCCTCATTTCAGAGCTTCCTTTCAAATGAAAGAGCTCAACTCATTCACATTTATACCATGTAGGTAAACATCTCTATCATATCTCCCCTCTCTCGCATTTCCTCCAAAGTATACAAATATTGAGATCTTTAAGTCTGTCCCCATACGCCTTATGACGAAGACCTCGCACCATTTTAGTAGCCTTCCTCTGGACCGACTCCATCCTGTTTATATCTTTTTGAAGGTGTGGTCTCCAGAATTGTACACAATATTCTAAATGAGGTCTCACCAGAGTCTTATACAAGGGCATCAATACCTCCTTTTTACTTCTGGACATGCCTCTCCCTATGCACCCTAGCATCCTTCTAGACCAGTGGTCTCAAACTCGCAGCCCGCCAGGTAATATTTTGAGGCCCTCGGTATGTTTATCATAATCATAAAAGTAAAATAAAACAATTTCTTGATCAAACGTGCCAAAACCTTAACCAAAACCTTTAACTTTAGAAAGGGCAAATACGATTGCATGAGAGCCATGGTGAAACAACGACTCAAGAAAAAGGTGGACAAACTTGAAACGGTAGACCAGGCATGGTCCCTACTGAAAAATACTATCACAGAAGCACAAAATCTCCACATTCCAAGGATCTCCAAAGAGGGGAGAACAAAAGGTAAGGGAGAACCGGCATGGCTTACCGGACAGGTGAGGGTAGCCATAAAAGAAAAGAAGGACTCTTTCAAAAAATGGAAACACATGAAAACAACCGAAGCATGGAAAATACATAAAGATGATCAAAAGAAATGTCACAAGGCGGTGAGGGATGCCAAAAAGGACTATGAGGAAAAAATAGCCCAAGAAGCCAAAAACTTCAAACCCTTCTTTAGATACGTGAAAGGGAAAAAACCCGCAAAAGAGGCGGTGGGACCCCTGGACGACCAGGGAAGAAAAGGGTACATCAAGGAAGATAAACAAATTGCTGACAAACTAAATTCCTTCTTTGCGTCCGTCTTTACGGAGGAGGATACCGCTAAAATACCAGAAGCAGTGAAAGTGTTTAGTGGAGTAATAGAAGACAGCCTCACCACAGTTGAAGTGGAGTTGGACCAGATATACTACCAGATTGACAAACTTAAAAGTGACAAATCCCCTGGACCGGATGGAATTCACCCAAGAGTTTTAAAGGAATTGAAGGTTGAAATCGGAGAGCTATTGCAGAAACTTGCCAATCTGACGATCAGAACTGGACAAATACCAGAGGACTGGAAGATAGCGAATGTCACGCCAATTTTCAAAAAAGGATCGAGAGGGGAACCGGGCAACTACAGACCTGTGAGTCTTACGTCTGTCCCTGGAAAGATGGTTGAAGCACTGATCAAGGATAGCATAGTCCGGCACCTAGATACACACGACTTGATGAAACCCAGTCAACATGGGTTCAGGAAAGGGAAATCATGTTTAACGAATTTACTTCAATTTTTCGAGACCGTGAACAAGCAAATTGATAGTGGAATGCCGGTGGACATAATATATTTGGACTTCCAAAAAGCATTCGACAAAGTTCCACATGAAAGGCTTCTCAGGAAACTACAAAGCCATGGAATAGAGGGAGATATACAAAGGTGGATAGGCAAATGGTTGGAAAACAGAAAGCAGAGAGTGGGCATAAATGGAAAGTTCTCAGACTGGGAGAAAGTGACTAGTGGTGTGCCCCAGGGCTCAGTACTTGGGCCGATCCTATTTAATATTTATATCAATGACCTGGAAGACGGAATATCCAGTGAGATCATTAAGTTTGCAGACGACACAAAGCTATGCCGGGCAATCAGATCGCAGGAGGATAGCGAGGAACTCCAGAGAAACTTGTATCAGTTAGAGAAATGGGCAGATCAATGGCAGATGAAGTTCAACGTGGAGAAATGCAAAGTAATGCATTTAGGTAGTAAGAATAAGGAATACGAGTATAGAATGTCAGGCGCAACTCTGGGTAAGAGCGAACAAGAAAAGGACCTGGGTGTACTGATAGATAGGACTCTGAAGCCGTCGGCACAATGCGCGGCAGCGGCAAAGAAAGCAAACAGAATGTTAGGCATGATAAAGAAAGGAATCACGAGTAGATCGGAGAAAGTCATAATACCGCTTTATAGAGCAATGGTCAGACCACACTTGGAATACTGTGTCCAACATTGGTCTCCCAACCTAAAGAAGGATATAAAACTGTTGGAGAGGGTGCAGAGACGAGCAACGAAGTTAATAAGAGGTATGGAGAACTTGGAATATGAGGAACGACTCAAGAAACTGGGACTGTTCTCCCTTGAGAAGAGAAGGCTGCGAGGGGACATGATCGAGACGTTCAAAATGCTGAAAGGCATCGATAAAATAGAGCAGGAAAATAAATTATTTACATTGTCCAACGCGACACGGACAAGAGGACATGGTTTGAAGCTAAGGGGGGACAAGTCCAGGACAAATGTCAGGAAGTTCTGTTTTACGCAGCGAGTGGTAGACGCCTGGAATGCTCTCCCAAAGGAGGTTATTAAAGAATCCACTGTGCTGGGATTCAAAGGCAAATTAGATGCACATCTCCTTATGAGAGGCATAGAGGGATATGGGTGACTAAAACTACATCAGGTGTATACCTGACTGGGCCTCCGCGTGTGCGGATCGCCGGACTCGATGGACCATGGGTCTGATCCGGAGATGGCAGTTCTTATGTTCTTATGTTCTTATATGTCTCTCTAGCAATAAATTACAATATTATTATTAAGACTTAGCCAAAAGGAAAGATTTATAAAGTATAAAAAGTTTTACTCATGCAATATTATCATTTCATTAATAAGACATTAACTATTTTTTTCTGAGGCCCTCCAAGCACCTACAAATCCAAAATGTGGCCCTGCGAAGGGTTTGACTTTGAGACCACTGTTCCAGACAGAAAGGGAGATATTTTACTGTTTGATACAGCAAACAATTGCATATTACGGTGGCAGTGGGAACTGGTTTTTTTTTTTAACAGCGCTTACTTGTTAACACTGAGGTATTTTGCATATTGTTTGCTATGAGCACTGAGGAACTAAAATGTTTTTAGGAAACTCTGCACTAACCCTAGATTCTATAAATGGCTCCTAAACTTAAGTGAATAGTTGGGTCTGCAGTTATAGAATAGAACCAGTTAGGTGCATTGCATAATTACCTAATTGGCACAAAATTGGCACATAAGTGGTGATAAGACTCTGTTTCAGTTGTTGCCCTATGTCAGGGGTAGGCAATTCCGGTTCTCGAGAGCCGGAGCCAGGTCAGGTTTTCAGGATATCCACAATGAATATGTATGAGATGGATTTGCATGCACTGCCTCCTTGAGATGCAAATCTATCTCAAGCATATTTTTTGTGGATATCCTGAAAACCTGACCTGGCTCCGGCTCTCGAGGACTGGAATTGCCTACCCCTGCCCTATGTCACAGAGGTTACTACTTCTCCCATACGCCTCGCATTATAAGTCGCAGAGGAGGGGTATGCCTGCTACTCTCACCCTCCTGTAGATTTCAAGCTCTTCATCTACCTCAGTCTCACTGCTTTTCCTCCTTCGAAGTCCACCCCATCTGTCTATTCACTCTCTTTCCTCTCTAAATAGCGGTCATTTACAATACAGTACATTTATTGACTTCTATTCCATCTTAACCTTTCAGTTCAGAATTACAATTAGAAGTATCTGGACATTTTCAGGGAATTACATTTCAAGGCTTATTATTAGACAAACATTGGATTAGCATTACAGGACATATTTCCTAAATATATCATTGTTTTGATTTCTTTCTGGAAGATTCTATAATCTGATATGGCACCTAAGATTCTGATGACATCTTTATCTAGTTTTGCTGCTTGACCTCCTAAGAAATCCCTGCCTTCCTTTCTCATTGACCTTGACTCCTGGCTCTCCATCTCTCTCGAACCTTCATATCCTTCCCTTATCCATGGTGATTTCAACATTTATGCTGAGGACATCTCTAACTCCTACACCTCAATGTTTCTTGCTCTAATATCCTCATTTAATCTTCAACTGTGCTACACTACCCCCCCCCCCCACACACACACACACACACACACATACATACAAATGGCCACTGCCTTGATCTTGTCCTTTTCTCTAATTCCTCAATTGCTAACTTCTCCACTTCAATTCTTCCAGTTTCTGACCATCATCAACCTTCAGTACCCCCCCCCCCCCCGACACGACCGATCCTCAACAATACATTCAAGAATCTTCAGGCTATTGACCCATGCACTCTCTCAGCCACTGTCTCCTCCCTCCCCTACAACACTACACCATGTAAATCTGTCAATGAACCAATCTTTTCTTATAATACTATTCTATCTTCTGCTCTTGATACCCTTCCTCCACCCATGTTACGTCCTGTAAAGCATACCAAACCCCAGCTCTGGCTGACCTCTAAGATCCGCTACTTACATTCCTGTGCATGAACTGTGGAATGTCACTGGCTAAAATCCCACACTCACGCTGACTTTGTTCAGTTCAAATTCCTGTAGACCTCCTTCCGATCCCTTTTGCTTGCAACACAAGATTACGATACCCGCTTGACTGATTCTCTTGGATCCAACCCTCACCGTCTCTTTACCACATTCAATGCTCTACTCAAAGTGCCTCACTTCCGACTTCTCCTTTGCTTTCTCCCCAGACTATGGCTGAATACTTCTACGACAAGGTTCACAACATTAACCTTGTGTTCTTGACTGAATCGCCTTGCCTCTCCCTTCTCCCATCTGCCCTGATGACCCTCTGTTAACCCTTTTCACTAAAATGGTGTGTGGTCTTCGTCATAAGGCATATGGGGACAGTCTTAAAGACCTCAATCTGTATACTTTGGAGGAAAGATGGGAGAGGGGAGATCTGATAGATAAAACATCTTCCAATGTATGTATTTAGACCCACCTATTTGAATCTTGGAGTTTAGCCATAAGGATTGATAAGTGGATTTCTCTATTGGAATATCTGTTAATTTGTTAATAAATTTCAAAGTTTTCCAGGTGTCAAATAAAATACTATTGTCCTTAACTTATCTTGGTAACTGTGTACCATCCTGAAGAACAAAATGAAATTGTGGTAACAAAAACAATAAATTTATTTCACCTATGCCTAATGGGTACAAGATTCTCACAACATATTTCATAAATGATATATTTTAAATATAATTGAAATTTTTAATATTTAAATATTTAAAAAAAATTAAACATTCTGAGAATTTTTATAGTAGAAAATTTTGCCATCCTAGAAAGAAACAAAATTATCTTACCTTCCAGAGCTTTTTGGCAGTGCTCACATGGAAAGTGAAGTGCCCATGGTTTGTCTTGATCCCCAACAGGCATAACATAACATAAAAATTGATTTCTATACTCATTACCATTAAGTTCTATGCGATTTACAAAAATTAAACAAATATGCCTTGTAGGCATCACACATCTTAGCAGATGCTTCTATGGAGTACTTTTTCCCTTTTAGGAGGAGAGTGTGGTGCAGTGGTTAAAGCTACTGCCTCAGCACCCTAAGGCTATGAACATAAGAACATAAGAATTGCCGCTGCTGGGTCAGACCAGTGGTCCATCGTGCACATCAGTCCGCTCACGCGGCAGCCCCTAGGTCAAAGACCAGTGCTCTAAATGAGTCCAGCCTCACCTGCGTACTTTCCAGTTGAGCAGGAACTTGTACAACTTTGTCTTGAATCCCTGGAGTGTGTTTTTGCCTATGACAGACTCCGGAAGAGCGTTCCAGTTTTCTACCACTCTCTGGGAGAAGAAGAACTTCCTTATGTTCATAAGGAATCTATCCCCTTTCAACTTTAGAGAGTGCCCTCTCGTTCTCCCTTCCTTGGAGAGGGTGAACAACCTGTCTTTATCTACTAAGTCTATTCCTTTCAGTATCATGAGTGTTTTAATCATGTCCCTTTACAATCACCTCTTTCCGAGGGAGAGGAGGCCCAGTTTCTCTAATCTCTCGCTGTACAGCAACTCCTCCAGCCCCTTAACCATTTTAGTCGTTCTTCTCTGGACCCTTTCGAATAGTACCGTGTCCTTCTTCATGTACGGCGACCAGTGATGGATGCAGTACTCCAGGTGAGGACGCACCATGGCCCAGTACAGCGACATGATAACCTTCTCCAATTTGTTTGTAATCCCCTTCTTTATCATTCCTAGCATTCTGTTCACCCTTTTCGCCGCCGCTGCGAATTGCATGAATGGCTTCATTGACTTGTCAATCAGGATGGCAAGTCTCTTTTCTGGGAGGTGTCTCCAAGTACCACCTGGGACATCCTGTATGAGATTTTTGTTACCGACATGCATCACTTTACACTTATCCACGTTGAACTTCATCTGCCATGTCAATGCCCATTTCTCGAGCCTGATTATATCACATTGCAGATCTTCGCATCCCCTTGTGTCTTCACTACTCTGAATAACTTCGTATTGTCCACAAATTTAATCAACTCACTCGTCATACCAATATCCAGATCATTTATAAAGATGTTGAAGAGCATGGGTCCAAGCAACGAACCCTGCGGCACCCCACTGGTGACGCTCATCCAGTCTGAGTATTATCCTTTTACCCCCACTCTCTATTTCCTATGCTCCAGCCAGTTTTTAATCCACGTGAGTATTTCACCCTCGATTCCATGGCTTGCAATTTTCCGAAGTAGTCGTTCATGTGGAACCTTGTTGAACGCCTTCTGAAAATCCAGATATACAATGTCGACCGGGTCGCCCTTATCTATCTGCCTGTTTACTCCCTCGAAGTGCAGCAAGTTCGTCAAACAAGATCTGCCTTTGCTGAAACCATGCTGAGTGGTCCTCATCAGCCCGTGTCCGTCATGGTGATCAATGATACGGTCCTTTAACAGCATTTCTACCATCTTTCCCAATACCGAGGTCAGACTCACCGGTCAAACCTTTTTTAAAGAACAGCATAACATTCACCACCTTCCAATGCTCCGGAATCTTTCCTGATTTGATCGACAGGTTGGCTACTAGTTGAATCAGTTCAGCTATAGTCCCTTTTAGTTCCTTGATGACTCTCGGATGGATGCCATCCAGTCCCGGGGATTTATCGCTTTTAAGCCTATCTATCTGCCTGCATACCTCTTCTAGACTGACAGTCAACTCTGTCAGTTTCCAATCTTCGCTTCCAGCATATAGTCTGATGTGTTCCGGTATGATACAAATGCAAAAAATGTGTTCAGTTTGTCGGCGATTGCTTTGTCCTTCTTTAGCACTCCCTTTATTCCACGGTCATCCAATGGTCTCAATGCTTCCTTCGCGGGTCGTTTTCCCTTAATATATCAAAAGAAAGGCATGAAGTTTTTTGTCTCCTTGGCTATTTTTTCCTCATAGTCTCTTTTGGCCCCTTTTACCACCTTATGGCACCTGCGTTGATGTGGTTTGTGCTTGTTCCAGTTTTCATCAGTTTTTGATCTTTTCCATTCCTTAAACGAAGATTTCTTGTTTCTGATCGCTTCCTTCACCTCTACAGTGAGCCACGCCGGTTCTTTGTTCTTTTTCCTCTTGGATCCCTTGTTGATAGGAGGTATATATAGACTTTCTACCTCGGTGACCATGTCCTTAAAAAGGGACCAAGCTTGCTCTAGTGTTTTTACAGTGCTTATCCTCTTCTTAATCTTCTTCCCCACCATGTGTCTCATCTCTTCGTAATTGCCTTTCCGTTGTTCTAGACTAATGTTTCGCCTCTGCATCCAGGTTGAAGCGAATCATATTGTGATCACTGTTTCCCAGTGTCCCTTCTACTTCTACACCTTGTGCCGATCCTCGCAGTCCATTTAGAATTAAGTCCAGAATTGAATTTCCTCTTTTATTTTCCTTGACAAGTTGTTCCAGGAAGCAATCGCCTACAGCATCCAGGAACTTGGCCTCCCTAGCCCAGCCGGAGGTGCCTAGGTTCCAGTCCCGGATAGTTGAAGTCACCCATGAAAACTGCGTTGCCTCCCTTGCAGTTGCATTTAATCTCATCCATCATTTCTCCATCAATTTCTTCAGACTGCCCTTGGGGTCAGTAGTAGATGCCGATCTTCATTTCCCGTCCATTTGTTCCTGGAATTTTGACTCATAGAGACTTTAACTTATCCGTCGGTTGTGGCGTGTTCTCTCCAGTAGATTCAATTCCCTTTTTGATGTATATGGCAATGCCCCCACCTTTTTGAGCCACTCTGTCTCTGTGGTATAGTTTTATCCTGGTAGCACAGTTTCCCAGACGTTTTCTTCAGTCCACCATGTTTCCGTGATGCCAATGATGTCAACGTTATCTTTTGTGCCACAGCTTCTAACTCACCCATCTTATTCCTAAGGCTCCTTGCGTTCATGTACATACACTTGAGTTAGCGCCTGTTCCTTTCTTTCATTTCCTTCCCTCTTGTGTCCCTTTCAGTCTGTCTTGCCTGTGAGTCTTCCCCTCTATCTTCCTGCACAGTATCCTCCGGGTATACCGGTTCCCAAACCATCGATTCTCTCTCTCGGTCGACTGTCAGCTTTCCCCTTCTCCTAGTTTAAAAACTTCTCTCTTGATGTTGCTTGCAAGTAGCCTTGTTCCGTCTTTGCTTAGGTGGAGTCCGTCCTTCCTGAATAGCTTGCTCTTCCCCCAGAACGTCGTCCAGTTGCGCACGAAGTGAAATCCTTCTTCCTGACGCTGCTCCATGTGACCCTGGTACATTAAATAGACTGTGAGCCCACTGGGACAGACAGGGAAAATGCTTGAAGTACCTGTGTGTACTGTAAACCACTTTGAGTGTAGTTGTAAAATTACAAAAAGGTGGTATACAAGTCCCAATCCCTTTCTTTCCCTCTTGTCTTGATAAATTGGCCGCATACATAGCAAAATGCATCTACTGGAAGTATACGCCTTAGTAAAAGGGCCCCTAAGTTTACTTAGCTTAGAATCAATCTGGAATGTTCTGCAAAAAAAGGTAAAATGCAAAATATCAATGTCCTGGTCAGAAAAGCAAAGTCTGAGGGGAGTGATAGCCATTTTCTATACTTTTCTGGCATAGACAATTATGAAAAAACACTTATTACCCAAGAACAATAACATTTTGTACGTAGCATTATTCACCACTAGCATCTGTTTCCCCATGAGGCAGAGCTTCAATAACAAGTATTTTAGTGCCACTGCCAGGAATGTTTCAGCTAGTGCAATATACAAGGCCTGAGATACCAGTAGCCGAGCTGTCATTATTTACAGCTAACTTGCCGATAAAGAAGAAAATGTGCCACCGCTTTACATCATTAGGCCTCTGTGGCCCTTTGGGATCACACAATACAATTATTTCATATGTTTTTCTACCTTAGTTCATTAGGATCGATTAATAATCCACGGGTTCTTATCTTAGGACCAACAGGGTATGTATCCCTCTTTTCAGAGTTTTTCTGTAGTGTTACTTTTGGGATCAGTTAAAACTTTTAATAAACATGAACAAACATTTTCCTGAGTTTCTTCACTCATATCCTGATAGTCTTATAATCACTTATTCACCTATTTTAGGTCCGGCTAAAACACCCCAATTTGTCACACACGTAAGATAGAGCATGCACAGCAATTTGTCTGAGCACTTATTTGGTATTAGACCGTTGCCTTCTCAATCTTGGCGTTTCTGGATCTGATATGCTTATTGTCATACCCAACAGTGTAAATATATAGCCAAATGTTTTGAAACTGCCGCTAATGTTACATAAAATAAAATACTCAGAAAGCGGCAGTGTCAACTCTTTCGTGCTTATCAATACTCTTCTTTACAAAGTATACCTGTTTTTTTTCTCTTCAGATTATACCAACCACCAGCCAGTTTATTTTTAGGCTGCTTATTTCTTTAGATTGAAGAGAGATTGTCGGGATGCTGTGGAGCAAACTAAAAGGGGGGACTCGTTCTTGAGAAAGCCTTCAGGCGATACATGTTGAACCCATAGGTCCCATCCGAGGCTCAAAGACCTAATTAAAAAATTGAAAATCAACTATTAAGAAGCTAAGTACAAAGTTTTTACTTTATTAATTTGAGTATATGAAATTGAGTTTCTATAATGAATTGCACAGAGCACTTTAAAAAAAACAATTTAAGTCTGATGATGATATATAAGTCAACGAGAGAAATAAGCAGCCTAAGAATAAACTGGCTGGTGGTTGGCATAATCTGAAGACCAAAAAATAAAAAAACCAAGTATACTTTGTAAAGAAGAGTATTGATAAGCATGAAAGAGTTGACACTACCGCTTTCTGAGTATTTGATTTTATTGTCATACCCAGTCACATACCCCTTTACACACTCACACTCCATATGTCACCAGTCACTTCATACAGCGAAGGAGTCGCGAGGACAAGATGTCAACAAATCAGCCAGGGATATATAGTTAAAAAAATACTTTATTGATGAATATGTCAATGTAGCTCAATGTCAACGTAGCTCAAAGTCAGTGTTTCGGCGTCTGTACCTTTATCAAGAGTCTGTCTTGACTGTGGGCATCATGCATACGTACAATCGGAGAGAGACGCTGAAAGAGTCTGGTAATGGTAACATAGGAACTATTGTCTCAAGTAAAAACTAAAGATCACTCATGGAAAAAACGTGGCAGGAACAAGGCGTTTAAAAAGGCAGGGTGTTGACATCTGAGGAAGACACTATTGTCGAAACATGGACCAGTGGATTGGGTCCTTGATGTTTTTATGTGGATTATCAAGTTGAATTAACAATAAAGTCTACATCTGGAATATCAACTCTCCACAGAGTCTTTTGTTGCTGTTGGACTTCTAATCTGTGGAGTCATCAGGGTCAATTTTTTGTTTTGCCACCTCTTTACAAGACAGTATGACTAGTGCAATTTGGCCATCAGGACATTTCATGATTTTTGCTTGGACTGGGAAGGCAGAATCTCCCAGTTAACTAAGGTGCTTACTTAGGGTTACCAGATTTTCCAAAAGGAAAATCCGCACCCCCTAGGCCCGCTCCCATCCCCATCCTGTTGCTGCCTGCTCTCGTTGCTGCCCTCCTGCCTGACGGCGATTTGTTGGAAGCTTTTCAAAATCTGGACGTCTGGTAACCCAATGCTTACTAGAAGGGGTAGACAATGCAGTGTGTAAGAAGAAAACTAACACTAGAATCCATTTTGCTGGTGAGGTAGAGGGAAAATGTGTACTCGGGAAGGCTGTTGCCAGCCTTACAGTAAGAGAGACCATCCTCGAGCAGACAGTACTGCAGAGACTTAGCCAGAACATAAGTTGACCTGGCTCTGAGAGTTGTGTACACTGTTACTACTATTAATTATTTCTATCAGACGTACGCAGCGCTGTACAGACAAATGGGATTTGGTGAGACCAAGATCTCCATTCAAACCGTCGAGGCCTTTTTGACGCAGTCTCTAAAAAGTGTAGGAGCCTAGGTTTATATATCTGAACTTGTAAATTGGCACATTTTCAGTGCTACTGGTACACTGGGCTCTTTTGGCAGAGCAAAACCTTCTGAGTGTTTAATCATTAGGGAGATCATTCCATAACTTGGCACCTACGGAGTGTGTAGCACAGTGGTTGGATCTACAGCCTCAGCACCCTGGGGTTGTGGGTTCAAACCCCACGCTGCTCCTTGTGACCCTGGGCAAGTCACTTAATCCTCCATAGCCCCAGGTACGTTAGATAGATTGTGAGCCCACCGGGACAGAGAGGGAAAATGCTTGAGTACCTGTTTGTAAAAGCCGCTTAGATAACCTTGATAGGCGGTATATAAAATCCTAATAAACTTGAAACCTCAGATTAAGTACCAGATAATGAGGACAAAACTACAATAAGTGGATTTTTTGCTAGACCTCAAACACCCAAGGCACTACTTCTAATTCTATTCGTGCCCTTACTGGGGTGGTGTTTTCATCACTGGTCTTAGCAAATAGCATGTGCAATAAATCTTTTTGTTAATTTTCAACAGGCTCTGCATAAATTATAAAATGCATGGAGTGCTGTAAAGGAAAGGCACTTATCTTTACGCCCGATGGCTGCTCAACCGTTTCACTTCTAGTTTCGTCAGGGGCTATGCCTCCTTAGTTACAAGCACCAACATTTTTGATTAAACAAGCTTTTTCTTTGAGCTGAAATTGCCGCTATTCATAGCACCACACTCAGCCTCTATCGCCCATTCTACCACTGGACTTAAGGGCACCTGAGATGTTACAGAACACCAGCATAAACTTGCTTTGGGGCAAGTGATGTGCAATCGCTTACACCAGGTTAATAGCTGTAGTGATTCTAAAGTCTTCTGGAAAATCCTGTTCTCGCTATAAGTGTTATAAACTGTCATCATGCAGATACTATCCATCAAAACTCTGCTTCCATGTTGAGAGAGTCTCTGCAAACAAGAAGTCAGATCACACTGAGCAAATGAGCAGAGCAGAGCATGCCTCAGTCCACTCCAGAAGGAAATGTAGTACGGTACTGGTTTTCAGTCTTATTTTGACTCAGCCTTCATGATTATGTGATAAAGAGAAAGGACGCTCTCCCACACAGGAGTGACTCTGGGACTGTCTCCCTAAGGACTCACAACCTTGAGAATCTTTGGTGCTGTAGCTCTGGGATTTCAGACACTGCAATGTCTCTCATTTTGAATTTCATAGAAGAAATGTGAATACACGCAAATCTTACTGGTTTGCATTTCCATCACCTGAAGCTTGTCGTTATACAAGATATTTTGATCAAACTTTAGCATTCCAGGCTAGTAAAATGATCACCTGGTGGAGTATCTTAATTTCTCAAGCTCAATCTTGCCATTCTTTTAGAAAAACACTGAAAACCTACTTGTTTGATAAATTCATATCTTAATTGTTTTCATATTATATTTATGATATGTCATATGGTCCATTTTAAAAATTTACTGATTGTCCAGCTTTTCTTGATGTAAACTGCCTAGAACTCATTGGTATGGTGGTATACAAAAATAAAGTTTATTATTATTATTACTAGTGTTTAAGCCCGTTACAATAATGGGTGCTAGAATATATATCTGTCTTTCTTTCTTTCTTTCTTTCTGTCTCTCTCCCTGCCCCTGTATCTTTCTTCCTTTCTTTCTGTCTTTCTCCCTCCCGCTGTCTTACTTTTTTTCTTTCTCTCTCTCTCCCTCCCGCTGTCTGTCTGTCTTTCTTTCTGTCTGTCTTCCTGGTCTCCTTTGTCAGTTTTTATTTCTGTCAGTCTCTCTCTCTCTCTCTCTCTCTCTCTCTCTCTCTGGCCCCCTGTCTGTCTGCCTAGCCCCCTTTGTCTGTTTGTCTTTATTTCTGTCTATCTCTCTCCCTGGCCCCCCTGTCTTTCTTTCTTGCTTTCTGTCTGTCTCTCTCCCTGGCTTCCTGTCTGTCTTTCTGTCTGTCTTTCTCCCTGGCCTCCTGTCTGTCTTTCTTGCTTTCTGTCTGTCTCTCTCCCTGGCCTCCTGTCTGTCTTTCTTGCTTTCTGTCTGTCTCTCTCCCTGTCCCCCTGTCTGTCTCTCTTTCTTGCTTTCTGTCTCTCTCCCTGGCCTCCTGTCTGTCTGTCTTCCTTGCTTTCTGTATGTCTCTCTCCCTGGCCCCCTGTCTGTCTGTCTTTCTTCCCTGTGCAGCAGCAGCATTCCCTTCCCCTCCACTTCCCTGTGCAGCAGCAATATTTCCCTCCCCCTCCACTTCTCTGTGCAGCTGCAACAGCAGCATTCCCCCCCCCCTTCCCTTCTCTATGCAGTAGCATTTCTTTTGTTTCTGGCCGGCTCCCTTACAATCCCTTGCCGAAGTTATTTTTGAATTTAAAGCTGCTGCGGCGGCTCCTCTCACGATCCGCGCCTGTGTCGGAAGCCTTCTCTCTGATGTGACGTCAGAGAGGTTTCCGACTTAGGTGCGGCTCATGAGAGGAGCAGCTTTAAACTTAAAAATAACTTCGGCAAGGGACTGTAAGGGAGTGGCTAGACCGCGGGCCGCGAGTTTGAGACCACTGTGTTAGACGGAGTGAGGGCGGGAGGGGGGAATCACCTACGTGGTCACTGCCTCCGTGCGTCCTTGCTTAAGGTGCCTTCGCATGTGCAGAATAAACCACCGCTGACTCCTACTGCGCATGCGAAGCCACGGAGTTACGAATCACAGAGGTAGGGAACAAGGAGTATGAAGTACGCATGTGCGCTTAGGGTTTTATTATGATAGATTATTATACAATATATGTGCAAATAATCCCAAGCTCCACGGTGCCACAGCAGCCTCTTCATAGAGTCTCTAGTGGATAAAGCCTCTTTTGACATCTAATGCAAATACGCTTTCCTAAAAGCCTAAGAAACAGCAAAATGCTCTCTTTCATGCTTTTAGAACTGAGATCTGCTGCAGCACCAGCTCCAGAAGAAAGAGAAAAGTAAGAGTAATATATTTAGTTGGAGTTAGCTCAGGCCTTTACGATGCCCCCTCATGACAAGTTCCATTCAGATGCAATGGGGATTTCCCTGTCTCCAGAGGGTTTACAGTCTAAAGGGCTGATTCACACATGAGTCAGGCAAAGCACGTTGAAAGCCATGGTAAGAAGCTAGTAAATATTCAGCACAGAAACAGTGAAGAGCACAAAAGATCAAAAGGCTGAGCACAATGCCGCGGCTTTTTATTTTATTTTTTTTGTAAATCTTTATTAGTTTTCAATTATTAACAGTGCAATACAGTGAATTTAAACATAAACGAATCAAACAAAAGCACTTCAAATATACAAATATTTCAACAACAAACATTTTCACACCCTTCTCCCCTTAACTAATGAAAATAAAACCACATGTATAATTTCAATAAAATAGATATAATGAATAATAATTATAATGTTTTCTCATCTCCCTCGCTCTCACCCTGGATGTGTAAGGAAGACAGATAAAAAGAAAAGGTACATGACAACTATTGTGACTCAATAAATGATGTCAATGGGCTCCACACCCTTTCAAATGCACTACTATATCCTACAATGCCGGGGCTATAATACCCAGTCTGAGGAAGTGTAAAATTTTAGATCAGAATTTGTGTGGTAGTGTTAGAGGGGATTTTATGTGTCTCTCCTCTCTTTCTTGTGAGCATAACGATCAACCATTTTTGAGAGGATTTGGGAGGTGTGCTGCTATAAAATGTATAAATTGAAACTCAAACTACATCCACGGATTAATTTATAAATTATCCAGCCCACACTCGAAAGTATACAAATTCTCCAAAAAGGGGGTCTAAAGGATAACTTCTAAATACCTGTATTCAACGATTTTTCTTTTGCACATAAAGTGCATTAAATCCTCAATAATTTAAATTTTTGAGCTCATTTATTTTAAACATATAAACTATCATCTAAAAACTAGAACTAATCCCCATAACTAATAATGAGTTTGAATTATCATAAATATGCATAATTCTCAGTAAAGAGACCTCTTATAACTTAGATGTTATTTCAAGTCTTCATTCTGAATGCATGTGATGTAATCACTTACTTCACAAACCTCCTTCCTACCTTAAAATTTAATTATTAATTTATTTGAATATTTATTGACAAATTTATTTATTTAAAAATCTAACTAACTAATTGGGGAGTACAGCTGTTTATTTTAATTTTATTTAACTTCATTAATCATGTATTATTTTAAAATATGCTTTATACAAGAGCAACAACGCTTATCTTGATGGCTTTCCAGCCAGAGCCAACGTTGGGGGACCATGAACTGCCCGACGCTCCCACTACATTCAGAGCGTTTCAGCTAGTAAAGCCTTCTTCGGGGAACAATGTTACTGTTGTGCCACTTGTCTTCAACTTAACAAATTTGAAAACAGTTTTAGCGTGAGTGAGGGAATCATAGATAAATGATTTACAGATTTATTTATTTTTTGCTATGTGTTTTGTCTATGAAGGACCCAAGGGAACAGGTTTCTCCTTTTTTTCCCACTAATAATTCACTATACAGTTCTGAGTCCTCTACAACAAACACAACTCATCCTGTGCTTCCTTCCTTCCAACAAACTGCCAATGTGGCTCTGTTTCCTGCTGTTTACATTTGTGACTCAGTCCCTTTTCCAGTGGCACTGGGGCAGAAATGCCCAGTAAGGATGTCCAGAAATTTCTAGCCCTGCTCCTGGCTCCAAGAACATTCATTTATGTCATCTTGGGACTCTAATTCATTTGAAAAATAAAACTTGTTTTTTTCTTCTGCATAATGGGAAAATGTGTAAATATTCAATATATCAGAAAAGACTTGGCAGTAAAATCTTTTTTTCCTATAGGCATAGAAGGAGAGAGAGTCCTTTTTCAATAAGACCCTTTTTTCCATTCATGTTAATATATTGATGAGAAGTTCGGAATGACAATGTACTTTAGAACATAAGCATTCCCATACTGGGACAGACAGAAGATCCATCAAACACAGTATTCTGTTTCCAACAGCAGCCAGGGTCAACCAGAGAAAATGAAGATCAACCCTACATCAAACTGATCAGTGAAGAGGAGTAGGGTTAGACAATTGACCTCCTGAAAGCACCAGAGGTAAATCAAAGTTGAAAATTTGATGTGATGGGGTGTATATATCGTCACTGGCTAGCAGAGGTAAAACTCAGTATCAGAAGAAGGAGCTCATTTGTATATGGATACTGCAAAGATACCTAGGAGCGCTCTACTCACCCTGAGTGAAAAGGGGTTAGAAAACAAGTCTCCCAGAACAAAGAAGCTGGAAAAGTGGAGCTCTTTCTCGAGCTCAGGCAATCCTTGAAGAAGTGTAACCAGAGGAGCCTAGTGGTGTAAAATGACTACTCGGCCTGTCACAATTAATAACCACCATGAAAGAAAGACTTAACACAGAGCCACGTTTCAGCTTTAGCAGCCTGCTTCAGGATTCATAATGTCATATAAATTCCTCTAAAGTATGCTACAAAATCTCTAAACATGATAAGATCAATTGGTACTGTCACAGTTTCTGGCAGATGATGAAATAACTTTGATAAACAAAGAACTACCCCTATAACATCACTGCAAGATTTCACTTGACTAAATCCATATCAACTTTGTCTTATTAATCCATGCCTATGTATATACTCAGTAATTTTGCTCTTTATAAGTGTATCTATTATTCCTCCGATATCAAACCCACCAGTCTATAATTTCCTGGGTCACCTCTGGAACATTAAAAAAAAAAAAATTGGTATTATATTGGCCATCCTTCAATATTCCAGTACCATACTTGATTTTAAAACTAAATTACGTAATACTAGCAATAGCTCTGGAAATTCAGTTTTAATCATAGGTGTCGGAACAGGAGAGTCCACAGGGGCTATGGTCTCCCCCAAATGTTTGGTTACCGATTGTTGCCCACCCTCCCTCCCATCTCCTGGTGTTACGATTTTGAATCTTCAGGCAGCCACCACGCAGCAAGCCAGCCCTGGAACCCTTCATTCTATTTCTGGGGCAGGCCTGTTCGTGGACACTGCGTGGTGGCTGCCCGAAAATTTAAAACTATAGCGCCAGGAGGAGGTGGCTGGGGGGGGGGACTCAAGAGCTGCCAAGAGGTTATGCACTAGGATGGAGCTCCTGAGCCCCCACAATCAAAGCAGCACTCTGCTGCCTATGCCTTTAGTTCTTTCAGTACTCTGGAATGTATGCCATCCAGTCCAGGCAATTTGCTGCTTTTTAATTTATTAAATTACTCCTTACATCTTCCAGGTTTATAGAGATTTTTTTTAGTTCTTTTACTCATCAGCATTGAATAGCATTTATGGCATTGGCATCTCCTCTACATCTTCCTCAGTAAACACCAAAGCAAAAAATTCATTTAGTCTCTCTGCTATGGCCTTGTCTTCCTTGAGTACCCCTTTTACCCCTCGGCCATCTAGTAGTCTGATTCTTTTAACTGGCTCTTGCTTCTAATATGCCTAAAAAAGTTTTTATTATGTGTTTTTGCCTCCAAGGCAATCTTTTTTTTCTAAGAGGTTCATTTTCAAGAAAAATGTCCAAAAAGTGACATAAATGTGCAGATGGACGTTTTTCACGCCAAGCTCTTCCAATTCACTATTTTTGAAACCCATTTTTAGACAAATTTCTATGGTGATTGTCTACTGTGCGTCTAAATCTGAAGGGGACACGTTGGAAGCATAGTTTAGGTGGACTTTTTATTTGGATGTTTTTTCCACAATAATTACAAATAAATTAAACATTTTTGAAAACGTCCAGTGTACAGTTTGGAAGTTTGAGGCTAAACTTGTTTTACCCATGAATAAGTGCCAAAAAGGTGCCCAAACTGACCAGATGATCATTGAAGGGATGAAGGCACGACCCACACATACTCCCCCAGTTGTCAGCGACCTCCTCCCAACCTCCAAAGATGTGAATGAAACAGTACATACCTTACTGTATGATAGCTTAAAATATTATTTCCAGGCCTAATGGTGCAGTAAGCAGGATCCTGGAGTAGCCTATTGGGTGGTGGAGTTGACTATAGAGATGGGGACCCAGGCCTATATTCCATTCTAACTGCTACACTTATGGTGCATTATGTGAGCCAAACCCCTCCCAAATCCCACTGTATCTACACATAAGTGACACCTGAAGCATAAGGGCTATTAGTGTGGCTTACAGTTGGGTCTAGTAGATTTGGGGTAGGTTTTGGAGAGTTCAACATACACTATAAAGGAGTTTATGGTGAGATGTGTACCTGGGCCTTGTACCCGGGCCTTTTTATGTGAAGTTTACTGCAGCTTCCCTTAGAGTGCCCCACTACTCTGCTGAGATGTCTATGTGGCCAGTCTATAAACATGCTGGCACCTCCTACATCCCAATGGCTTGTTTTGTGTGGTTTTCTTGTGGTCGTGGTTTTTTTGTAATGGTTCAAAAAGATGCCTCTGTTCATCTGAGAAATTACCATTTTTTAAAAACTAAAAAACAGACGATTTTTGTTTTTTTAAAAATGCTCATATTCGCTACTGGATTTTTATACGTGTTCCACAAAATGTCCAAACTTGGATTTGAATGTCATATTGAAAATGCTCCTCTAAGTCTCTCTTTGCCTTCCAAATAATCTTGAAAAGCGATAAATCATCTGCATAAAAAAAAAATGTGACCCTCAAAGAACTCAAATTAAACATTGAAAAGAATAGGTTATAATGGGAAAACCCTGAGGAACTTTGCAAACTACATTCTGGGAAACAGGGCACATCCCTTGAAATTTCACACACCTCAAAATATGCCTTATGCCTCAAAATATTTTCCAAGCCAATGACAAACTATACCCCTTCCCCCATAAATCTAAAGCACTATGGCAAGCCAAAAGAGCACTTGACCTACTAAATCAAAGGCAGAAGACAATTCTAACTGTGCCAAAATTGCTTGCTTTTCACTTTTTACAGTAGCAGGTCCCTTAATTCAAAAATCAAATATTTCAGGTTTTGGTGCTACGAGGGATGTAAAAAAGGCAGAAAATCCAAATACTGCCCCAGTTGAATAGCTACCACTTTGCCGATAAATGTAAAGTAGCTATTGGGCTATAGCAAGCTGTCAAACAGGGATCCAAGGACGTTCCCTTAAGAATCGGTGTCAATGGTAAATTTGTAATAGATCCTGGAAAGGAGTCTGTTTTCATTGTTCTTGCCACTAACAAAACCAACCGTGGAAGTATTTCAGCTGGTTGCTGAAAAAACAAACGAGTAGGACAGAAATCTAACAAAGACGTTCCGCCTGAAATTCAGTGCTATTTAACGGGCCGGGAACAGCTCCTGGCTGGGAGATAGTCAATCCGCGCCAATATTGTTTTCATGTGCAACTGGCTGTGAATGACACTGTGAGGACTTACTAGTGCTGCGATCTCTTTTTATATATATACTAGCTGATGCCCCGGCGTTGCACGGGTATTTAATTATAGCAATAACACTGTAAATGGATTCAAATAAAGATACTTTATACTGGTGAATGAAATTATTTTTTTACAGCTTTATAAAAAGTACAATATTCAAATTATAATGTGAAATATTTGACAAAATGAATACAATACAACTAACACAAAACTTGATTATAAACAACATTTTTAGTTTCACCTCCAGGAGCAAGAACATATAAATTCTTGGGTGAAGAGACCCCCAGAACATATCACCCCAGTTAGTGAGGGATCTGCATACCAAGTTTCGTTCAAATCGGTCAAGCCGTTTTAGATTTACTGTGAGAATGGCAGCTGTTTATATTTTTTCCATTGACTTGAATGGGTGAAATCTGATGTTCTGTTTGTAGCTCCGCCCATGTGTGCAGGTGGGCCGCGAGACCCCCAGGACATATCACCCCAGGTAGTTGGAATTACTGTGAGAATGGCAGCTTTTTACATTTTTTCCATTGACATGAATGGGTGAAATCTGATTTTCTGTTTGTAGCTCCGCCGACGTGTGCAGGTGGGCCGCGAGACCCCCAGAACATATCACCCCAGGTAGTGAGGGATCTGCATACCAAGTTTCGTTCAAATCGGTCAAGCCGTTTTTGAATTACTGTGAGAATGGCAGCTTTTAACATTTTTTCCATTGACATGAATGGGTGAAATCTAATTTTCTGTTTGTAGCTCCGCCCACGTGTGCAGGTGGGCCGCGAGACCCCCAGAACATATCACCCCAGGTAGTGAGGGATCTGCATACCAAGTTTCGTTCAAATCGGTCCCACAGCTTTTTACATTTTTTCCATTGAATTGAATGGGTGAAATCTGATTTTCTGTTTGTAGCTCCGCCCACGTGTGCAGGTGGGCCGCAAGACCCCCAGAACATATCATCCCAGGTAGTGAGGGATCTGCATACCAAGTTTCGTTCAAATCGGTCAAGCCGTTTTTGCGTGATCGCGGCACATACACACATACACACATACATACCTCCGATTTTATATATATAGATTTCAATCATTTTTTAAATCTTTCCGATCAATCAGAGCATACTTTGATGTTAATTCATTTAGATTTTTGGTTCAGTCTTTGGTAATGAGCCAATTAGATTACTGCAATATTGTTTACTTGGCAGGAACACAAGAAATTGCAGAGGCTGCACATTGTGCAGAACGCAGCGGTTCGGCTGAAGAAATATGATCATATCACTGCCTTCTTTCACATACCGCACTGGTTGCCAGTGGAGGCTCGGATTAAGTTTAAGTTTAGATGTTTTTGTTACAAAATTTTGTTTGGACTTTCTCCCAATTACCTCACGGATTCGTTCTCATTCGCCACTAGACGTTCGCATGCCAATTTTATTTTTCCATCTGTGAGAGGATGCAAATTCAAAAGGTACCATCATCGCCTTATGTCCTACCAGGCAGTGTCCTGGGACAAAGATTTAAACACCTTAATTATTACTTCAACCACTTACTTGGATTTTAAGAGGCATCTGAAACTTATTTGTTTACCAAATACGACTCATAATTAAGTTAATTCATCTCATTGTGGTATATAAGTAAATTGTAATGTAATGTAATATTAGCATTCTTTTCTTGTGTCTTTTTATCGCTTTTTTTATGTTTAAATATATTTATTGATTTTTAAATCATATAATCAAGAATTATCTTGTACAGAAAGCAAATTAGCAATTTCATATAGAGCAAGAAACATTCCAATAACATTTAAATCATGTATAAACTAAAATGCTCAAGTCTTCAAATTTGGATCCAAGATTTCTTAGCGAAAACAAAAGAAAAAGAATTGAACAAAATGTACACTCTTTCATATAAAGTTAGCTAGAGGGCTGATTGCTGGGATTAATCAATAATCTTAGAGCTTATGATTTTTCTGCCTCCAATCGGGAGAGCGCTAAAAAAGAAGTCAACTGATTAGGCTCAAAGAAAACATATTTAACTGATCGGTGATGCACTATACACTTACAAGGATGTCGTAAATAGAAAGTAGCACCTAAAGATGTAACACCTGGCTTCAACATAAGAAATTCACGGCGACGCTTTTGGGTCTCTCGTGATAAATCAGGAAATATCTGCACTTTATAACCCATAAATTATTTCTGTCTATTTTTAAAGAATAGTTTTAACAACCAAATTTTATCAATAGAGAGAGCTACTGTTAAAATCAAAGTACTTGGTTCTATAGCCTCTTTATCAGATTTTTCCAATAACTCTGATACATCCAATAATCCTTGGTCCGACGACTTTTTTAGCAATTTAATCTTATTAGGTAAGTAATAGACTCGTGATAAAGGAGGTAATGAATCTTCTGAGGCCTTTTTATTGCTTTTATTGTTAACTGCTTCTTTGTTACGGAAAGACATTATATTAAATAAAATTAAATAGCAGGTCTATCATTGGCCGTTATGATATAGCCAGTCAGCAGATATATATCGGCTTGGCCAGCTATGTCTACCACAGCTGAACTTAGACCAGAAACTCAATGCTGGTGGTCGGATATGGTTCTGGCACTGAATTTCAGGGTTCGCTGCTGACCACAGGAGGTAGACAGGCTGACACCCAAGGTCTGAATATTGGCCCCATAGTTTTCAAAAAAATATTTGTATTCATTTCCATACCCTATCAAACTCTACTGGTACAAAAAAACACCCACACTATTAAATCCCCAACCCCAGGGGGGGTCCTGATCTTAAAATCATCCCCCTAATACAATATCCCCCCGAGATTCTAACATGGCAACTATTTATTTTCTCTCAAAACTGTGCAAACATTGGAAATCTAATACTGTATATACATTTGAAAGTGTGTGACATGTACTTATTAATGTTGCCACTAGATGAGAGATGAGTAGGTAGGGGAGAAGCAAAAAAAACATAACATTTGAAATCATTTGAACCAAAGAAAGTCACAAAATCTTTTAACAATTCCATCCATCCGCATCCTTAGTACTACACGAACAACAAACTTTTCTGTCACAGCCTCTACTCTCTGGAACGCAATGCCCCCAGATCTACTCACTTTCAAGCTCATTGTGTGCTTGGTTTAGTGAAATAGCTAATATAAAGGAATGATCAAAGAAAAGCGTTGCACACATTACTCTCAAAAAATTAATTCTCCTACTTTAAATAGTAAAGAGCTTTTCAGAATAGTCAACTCTTTATTTGATATTGATTTACATAAACGTTCTAATACAGATTGACCTTTTTGATCATGACATTTTGCTTAGGTGCCTTGATTCCATTGGCATTTCTGGACAGGTACTAAATTGGTTTACGGGTTTCTTAAAAAAACATATCTACCAGGTTTACAGTTAAGGAACTTTCTCTCAGGCTTGGTGTAATCCCTGTGGAGTTCCAAAGGGCTCCCCACTCTCCCCTTCACTTTTCAATGTCTATATGGTATCATTGCGAAACCTCACTGACTCAAGACAAAGTTAGACAAGTTCCTGCTGAACAAGAACATACGCTGATAGGGCTAGTCTCAGTTAGGGCGCCTGTCTTTGACCAGAGGGCCGCCGCGTGAGCAGACTGCTGAGCATGATGGACCACTGGTCTGACTCAGCAGCGACAATTCTTATGTTCTTATGTTCAAGAGACAGAACAATTCATCTCATCTGTCCTTACTAAGGTAGAACAATGGACTACGGAATTTAAATTAAAACTGAATTCGGATAAAACTAAGTTCTTTTTGGCAAGTCCTAATAACAAGATCACAAATACCTCTTTGAGATTAAATGGGTCAGACCACACAATTAATTCTACCATCAAAATCCTGGGTGTCGTACCATTAAACTCTATTTTGATTTCTTCTCGTTTTGACTGCTGGTTCAATCTTTAGTATCTTAGACTATTGCAATATATATTATATACTTGGGATCTTTTGAAAAAAACATCAAACGACTGAGAATCATTCAGAATGCTGCAGTCCGTCTCATCTATGGTCTCAAGAAATCAGATCATGTAAGCCCATATTACAAAAAAACTACACTGGCTGCCCGTGGAAGCAAGGGTTATTTTTAAATTTGCTTGTTTTTGCTTCAAAACCATAACAGGTTCATCCCCAATCTATTTCATCATTTCAAATTTCCAGGCACATCTTGAACACATAGGGCTCCTTTTACTAAGCTGCGGTAGCATTTTTAGCACACGCTGCAAATTAGAGCACGCTAACCCCCGCACTATGCGGGGAAACTAACGCCAGCTCAAGGGAGGCGTTAGCGTCTAGCGCGTGCTAAAAGGAGCCCATAGTGCCTACTTGTTCAATTTTCCATCCTTGAAGGGCTGTATCTATAAGAGATTTTTCAATAGAACATTATCATTCCAAGCAGGCAAATGGAATAAATGTTTAACCAACTTTATCTCAAATGCACTTTCTTACCAAACTTTTAGGAAGTCAATCAAAACTTATCTCTTTGATACATTTCTCTGACTCCATTTCTGCATTGATGTACTTCTAAAACACTTCCAGGAAAAATTTTATTAATCTTACCATGCTAATGTAATTTTGAAAGTTTTTTTTGTAATATCACTGTCTGTATATAGTCTCTTCCACTGTAAACCACTCTGAATTGTTTGTGGTATTGCGGTATACAAAAATAAAGTTATTGTTGTTGTTATTATTTATTATTTGTTAAATGTCATGTTTTGTGGGGTTTTTTTTTTTTTTTGCTTCTCCCTTACCAGAGACCATTGCATTCATCTTTCATCTGGTGGCAACATTAAGAAGTACATGACACACACTTTCAAATGTATATATTAGAATTAGATTTCCAGTGTTAGCGCATTTTTGAGAGAAAAAAATAGTTGCCATGACTTATGAATCAACCCTCGCTTATACGCACTTTGTGCGAACATCTTAATTGAATAACAAGCCAATCAGTGCTGATAATTGGGCAGTAATATAATAACATAAGAGCCGCCACACTGAGACAGACCAAAGGTCCATCAAGTCCAGTATACTCTTTCCAACAGTGGGGAACCCAGGTCACAAATACCTGGCAAGATTCCATAAAGTAAAACAGATTTATTTTATTTATTTATGCTACTTAACCTAGGAATAAGCAGTGCATTTTCCCACATCCATCTTAATGGCTTATGGAATTCTCTTTTAGGAAGTTATCCAAGCCTTTTTTAAATCCTGCTACGCTAATTGCTTTCACCACATTCTCTGGCAACAATCAATTATTGGCACTAATCATCAATAATTAGAATTTATGCACACATTTTTTTAGGAGTATAAAGGTGCGAGCGTAAATTCTATGACTCACCCATGCTCCACTCCTATGAATCCCACCCCCCTTGCATTTATGCACTAAGCAAGTTGCATGTCTACATTAGAGAATCTGCAGTTGTCATTTGCATGCATAAGGGTACACTTGTGCAAAGAAATGACAGTATCCTATAAATATAGATGTACAAATGACACCATGTTTCCATATTTTTCCGATGGAACGAAAAAAGTGGAAAAAATCACTGGACTAAGTATATAGCACTCAAAGGAGACTGCCAAAACTTTCCTGTTTGGGCTGAGAACTTTTTGGCGGCCCCTCACAGGAAATTATACAACCCTTTTTTAAACCATGCTAAGCTAACTGCTTTCATCTCATTCTATAGCAACTCCAGAATTTAATTACAGGTTGAGTGAAGATATATTTTCTCTATTTTGTATTAAATTGACTACTTAATAGTAGCTTCATCGCATGCCCCTTAGCCCTAGTATTTTTGGAAAGTGTAAACAAGCGATTCACATCTACCCATTCCACTCCACTCAGTATTTTATAGACCTCTATCATATCTCCCCTGAGCCATTTCTTCTCCAAGCTGAAGAGTCCTAGCTGCTTTACCCTTTCCTCATAGGGAAATCATCTCATCCCCCACCCCCTTTTTTTTTTTTTTAACTCTCAGCAAGTCAAGATTTATACCTTCAGGCAACCCTACTATATTTATAAAACCAGACCTGCTTCTTCACTCATATGTTAATCACTATAGAATTAGACCAAAAGGTATTTTGTCTTCTACTGTAAGGTGAGTTATTTGGCCAGAAAAGAGCTATGTCTTTGGTCAGACAAGCCAGCATATGAGTGTCTCTGACAGTTCATTATCCAGAATACTTTTTTCTTCCTCAGCAAATATTTTCCCTGCTTAGTAATTCTGTTATCACTCTTCTCTTTCTTTGGAAACATTGCTCAAAAACCCTTTACCAGAGGCCTCTGTCTGCATGGATGTCTAATCCCTCACAGAAATTGGCTCCAGAAGGATCCTGTTCAAGGTTGATGAATTCCCCTTACCAGGTTACCTTCTCTCCCCTACCTCCCCCCCCCCCCTCTGTTTTTTAAGGACCTCCTCTCCCTATCTGACATTTCCTGATGCATCTATGAATGTGAATTTAGTATTTAATGGAGATGGAGGATAGGATCATCATTTTTCTAACTTTCATTTCCCTTTAAATCAATCTTAATTAGATTCTAGACCTCTGACTTCACCCAACTACTCTATGCCTTAGTACTCTCCCACATGGATTACTGCAATGCACTATTCAATGGTCTCACGATGAAGAACATACGACGTCTCCAGCATGTATAAAATGCAGCGATCAGACTTCTAAAAAACCTCCATGCTCGTGACCCTGTTTCCCAGGTTCTAGCATTGGCTCACTGTCTGTAGCCAAACATTGTGCCGTTAAGGGCCTGATGCTAGTGTTCAAATCCTTGCCTGACATGACACCAGGCTGCGTGATGGCTAAGCTTCCTCTGTACGTGCCGAACAGATCCCTCCACTCCCAGGACGAAATGTCTCAAAATGCCCCCTGGTCATGCCCTTCAATTGCAAACCACCAAATGACATTCTTACTCCCACTTCATAGCGATACCCTTAGAATTGCCCCCAAACTGCCCCCAAAGATCAGATCCCTTGAAGGACTCTTCAACTTTAGGAAAGCAATAAAAACATATCTCTTCACCTAATTCTCCTGCCCATGATCAATGGATTACAAAGAAATGTATATTGGTACCAGATCCCAGTATGTGTCACGTTAGGAAAAGTTATATTGAAAAATCTTTCACTTTAACTATGATTAATTTTTTTTTTAAGTTCAAAATTTTTTATTGATTTTTGCATATAAAAGTACAATAAATGTTAACAAGGCAAGATACATATAAGCTGCATCAATGCAAGGAGTCACAAAATATTATTAATATAATATAATACAGCAAGCAGACAATTTAACCTGTAAACTGTCTATGTATGTCAAATTAGGATAAAACTTGTATTGGAAAACTTGTACTGTAAGGATAACTATGAGGTGAAAGGGGTGTATCTGAAGGAGTGGTTAGGGCAGTATGTGGATGTGTTAAGGGCCGACATAGACTTAGTCATCCTGCAGAAATAATCGAATGTTTTACGAGACTTCCTGGGCAAAACTTATACGTTGTGAGTTGACGATGTAAAAGCAATTATAAGTGCCAAAAAGTTATCCAAAGTGACCAGATAACCACGGCAGAGACAAAGTAAAGACCCCTACAGACTTCCCCAGTGTTCACTGACCCCTCACGCCCCCATAAGGATCAGAATAAAAAAGTATGTACCTGTCTTCAGAACATCAGCACCTGGTATAGGAAAGCCTAGTAGAGCTGCAAACAGGTGTCTTAAGTAGCCTGGGGGTGGGCTAGTGAACCATAGACAGGAGGACCCAGGCCCATATGCCACTCTAACACTACATTCATGGTGAAAAATGTGAGGCCACCCAAACCCCTCAAAACCCTACTCTATTGCCCTATAGGTGCCACCTGCAGCCATAAGGGCTATTGGGATTGTAGACAGGTGGGTATTATAGTGGGAGTGTTTTGAGGGGCTCACCATAACCTATAAGGGAGTTCTGGTGAGATGTTTATGTGTCACCCTTTCTGTGAAGTTCACAGCAGTGCCCTGTAAGGTGCCCCACTGCTCTGTTGCCATGTCTAGGTGGCCAGTCCATCACAATGCTGGTCCCTCCCACGTCTAAATGGTCTGGACGTTTGGGACTTGGACAAATTTTTGGTCAAAAATGTGGTATAAAGACAGACATACTGGCAGTCTAGATGATCAACCACCTAGACGTCCAGATAGATGATTTTCGGAAAAGAAATATTTTGGACACATAGTGATATGCCTTTCGAGAATGGACATTTTTCCACTGCTAACTTTGGGCATTTAGCGCCATACATTCAAATCAGACTTAGACATATGTTTTGATTATTCCTCTTCACGTATATTAGGCTAGCTGGCTCCAGTCTCTTTGGTCTCTTCGGTCCCTGCTACACTGGAACAGCTGATGTAACTTCTGTTCTGGTGTAGCAGGGATTGAGGAGAGTGGAGGACTGGAGCCAGCTAGCCTGTCTGCAGTGCTCTTCTATGATTGCTAGCGCTGTCGGTAGGCTATGAAAGTTTAAAGGGAGGAAGGGACCATGGCAGTTGCATCAGCAGCCACAGGTGAAGGCAAATAGTGGGTGGCGATAAGGTCGCTCTTTTGGGAGGGCAGCAGCAGCAAGGGCAGCTCTTTGGGGGGGGGGGGAGATTGTTGTAGAAAGGTAGCTCTCCAGGGAGGGCAAAAGTGGCTTTCTGGGGTAGGGGTAGCAGTGGCAAGGGCGGCTCTCTGGATGGGGGCAAAGGCAGGGGGTAGCTCTCAATATGACTCTAAATATATATTTTTTATTTCTCTTGATACTTATTTTTTATCTCTATTTTTTATTTATTTTACTTATTTATTTTTAATTCTATCTTTAAATTAATTTATTCATTACTTGGTGGAATACTCATTTCTATCTCTATCTCTGTCTTTATATTTTATCTTTATTTTTCATAAATTGTCTCTTCAGGTACTTTAGTTAGATTGTGAGCCTTTGGGACAGTTAGGGAATTTCCAAGTACCTATCTTATTTATTTTTATTTATTGTATTTTTTAATGCATTCATTTTTGTAAACCGCTTAGAAACCTCACGGTTATAGCGGTATATAAGAATTAAATTAAATTAAATTAAATTATTAGATCCCTAGTATGTGTCAGATTAGGATAAACTTGTATCGTAAACTTGTACTGTAATTATGGCAAATCTAGTGCAAATCGTAGCATGTTAACTGTATGTTATGTATGTTTAACCTATTTTGAGCTCTTTGGGGAAAAAGGGATAGCTAACGAATTAAATAAATAATCAACCCCCATAACATCCTCCTCATGTTTCCATCTTTCTCAAACTGAGTAGAGCATTTTCTTTCCAATGCTTTTCTCAGAGGGGGGCTATGCCAGATACTGGGCCATGGGTAGAGTACAACTCTAGGGCTGGGACTCTACCTAATACTCATCCCCAAAGTCCCTGTCACCCACTGCTTTAATCCAGTCCTCAAATCTCAGGCAATTTCTCTAATTTCTTCACTTCCTGTATGACGTGGTCAAAGAGGGAAGGAAGGGATAGCTAGTGCAAGTAACTTCTGCTTCTTCTTAATCAGGGGTGTCAAAGTCCCTCCTCGAGGGCCACAATCCAGTCGGGTTTTCAGGATTTCCCCAATGAATATGCATGAGATCTATTAGCATACAATGAAAGCAGTGCATGCAAATAGATCTCATGCATATTCATTGGGGAAATCCTGAAAACCCGACTGGATTGCGGCCCTCGAGGAGGGACTTTGACACCCCTGTTCTTAATTCATTAATTCACTATGCCCAATACGTGATTGTACTTTGTTTGCTTTTCCATCGGTAAAGGGTCATTTATACAAGAGCTATTTTCAACAACTATCTTTTCAGGCAGCTTCTTGTGATAAAGAGTTTGTAAATCTGTTAGTTAGCTCTGTCTCTTACCAGCAGTTCAGGAAATTATTGAAAACCTACTCATTTAAGAAAGTTTTGAAATATCTAGGTCATTTGTTTTTATTGTCACTGTTTCAATTTTCTTTTGTAAACCACATAGAACTCTTAAGGTACTGCGGTATATAAATAAATTTTTATGTTGTTATGGTTTTTTTTTGCAGATCTTGCCCGTGCTTCTTCCTTCCATGAAGTTCAATTAACTGTTTGCACTGCACATAAGTACTGCTAGTAAGAATCATGTGATTCAAGATCTGAACTGCATGGCATAAGCAGCAGCATAAAGAAGTTAAAAGTGCCAAGACTGAGGTGGCACAAGGTTAGGGTCCTGGCAGAATGGGACTGTGTGCAAAAAAAACCCCATTCTTCTTCCAGTCCTGGATAGGGCTGGTCCTGAACCTTTACTGTTTTCCAAGATATAACCCAGACATGTCCTCTTTTTAGAGGACATGTCCGGGTGGCCGGGCGGCTTTCAAAACCCAGCAATTTGTCCAGGTTTTGGAAAAACTTCCAGCTCGGGACCGCATCGTGAGGGCATCTGTGCATGTGTGCATGCGTGTGGTCATTCGACACACCTGTGCATGCACAGATGCCCTCCCGACGCGACTCCGCGCACGAGAACAGGTTGAGGGGGTGGGTGGGGCTGGGGCAGAAAGGGGCAGGGCTGGGTAGAACTGGGAAGGCCTGGGGCAGCACCATGGGTCTGAATTTTACAGGAATAAAAGCTGGTAACCCTACCTACACACAGAAGAGAGTGGGAATGGACAATGAAAAATCCGCTGAAGATCACTGTTGTAAAAAGATCTGTTTATTTCATGGACATACATATAAGCTGTGGACCCGACACAACACTGTGTTTCGGCGACTGAAAGACGCCTGCATCAGGGGTCACTGAAACGTTGTGAGTCACAAAATAACAAGTCCTCTGTTAAAACAAGGCTGGATCAATCCAACTTGTGAAAAAGGCCATGCAATAAAAAGCTGTCGAAACAGTTCTAATCCCTACCTACACACCTTAATCAGCACTACACTTGCATGGTCCGATCCTAGGAAGTCTTTTGAAGCATGCATCCCACAGATACAAGTCTCAGTAACTGAAAATGGACAGGGCCTACTCATTCCTGTTTGTCAATTCATTAACTTATCAAAATAAATAAATATATACATACATAAAAATATATAAATGGTGCAGAGACTCCCTGCATTAACATTTAAAATGTGTGGGAACCAGATTGAATTGCATAGCTGACCACCAGAATTCACTGCTTATTTACTTTGTCTAACATATAAAAGTGACAGTATGATGCAATTTTTGCAGTATCTATGATGACAATTTTGGCAATATAATGCGTGTAAAGCAGCTCATTACCATGTCAAACTTATAACCTAACTTGCGGTGTTAAATCACAAGTCTTATTATGGGCAAAAAATGATGGCAAAATAACCTCAGCCAAAAGCTGGGGTTATTTTACCAAACTGGGAGTATCGGGACTCAAAGCCACAGCTGCTCCTGGTCACCAGACCTGCCAGCTGGGCAAGGCCTCACCTGAGACATAAGCAAAGTTTAGCACCTTTTGTACTGCTAGTAGAAATAAAAATCAGGTTTCAAAAAAGTGTCTTTCAATTTATTAAGCACTTATTAAGCATTTATTAAGTAACAAAACTTATTCATCATTCCACTTTTGACAGAAATATTCAGAACACTGTTCCACTTTATCAGCAATAAAGTTCAGGATACCACTGCACATCCTGAATTCATAGCAGGTTCATTGTATTTCTCCCAGTTCAACAAAACCTTCCTCCACTCCTCCTGCTTGTGGTTGTGCCTTTGGAATGGACTGTTGTCCCAGGCCCTTGGACTGCTGGCTGGGCCAGGCAGCTGCCTTGGCCAGCTCCAGTTCCTACTCTAAACTTTCAGAAGGAAATGTTCTCTCACCAAACTTTCTTCTGCTACTATTTCCTTGGCTCCCTTAATGACACTCACAGAACTGTCCCCCACCCCTAGTTAGGAACAATCTGTGTGGAAATTTGCCACCCAATAAGATAATCAATTGACCCTGACTCCCGCCGTGTTTCCTTCTGTCCTTCAGTTTTAGGAACCAGAAAGGCAACTTTTAGGGGCTTCTCTTCCTAATACCCTTTTGTACTGGCAGACAGCGGCCAAGGAGAGAGAGAGAGAGAGAGGCAGAAAGACAGACAGACAGCGGCCAACAAGAGACAGAAAGACACACAGACAAAGAGACAGAAAGACAGACAGACAGCAGCCAAGGAGAGAGAGAGAGAGAGACAGACAGAACGACAGACACACACACAGAGCGACAGAGGGCGACACAAAGACAGACAGCGGCCAAGGAGAGAGAGAGACAGAAAGACAGACACACACACAGAGAGTGGTCAAGGAGAGACACAGAAAGAAAGAAAGATAGACAGAGGCCAGAGAGAGAAAGAAAGAAAGACAGACAGCAGCCAAGGAGAGAGAGAGAGATAGACGGACAGACACATCTATTCTAGCACCTGTTAATGTAACGGGCTTAAAGACTAGTAAGGATATAATGGTTCAAGCGATATTCAAGCACATCAGCATTTTCTTATTTATAGTATTTATTTATTTGGATTTTGCTCGCATCTTTTTCAGTAGTAGCTCAAGGTGAATTATATTAAAATACATTAGCTACTTCCCTGTCCCTGGGGTATCCTAATATGTTGATCCCTATGAAACTAGAAATTGCTGCATCGGTTGTTGAAGCCTATAAGCAGACAGTTTCGTGAGCATTTATGTTGTGATTAGACTGTTTCTTTAGAGTGAATGGAACTTGTTATTTTAAGTTATTGAGATGTAATTATGAATGTCTAATTTTATGGAAACCACTTAGATTATAGGCAGTACATCCATTTTTAAATAAATAATTTTGTACCAATGCAGTAGAAGGTTAGGTGACTTGTACCTTTGAATAACTTAATCTTAGAGCTCTTTCAGCAGCTCTGCATTCAGCAGGTTTAAGACTTTGCTTAAATTCATGTCATAAAGCAGAAAAAGCAAGATTCTTTATCCAGGAGTATTTGAATCAGCTCAGCTACTGTAATTGGACACGATGGGCTCTTCTTAACATATTATGGGCCTTGCTAAGGGAATATTTGGAGATGAAGCTAATTTGAGTTTGCTCTGTCAAGTGACGTGAAGGCTTATGCAGCCAACAATATTTGGTTGCTTGTCCTTATGTTTCAGCATTTCAATTATACAGCAGTTCTTGCACATCAAAAGTATAGAATATGTTATATACTGTAGATTAGTGAAACAAATTCCTGCTTTAATGAACTTTAATGCGATTGTGTTTTGTAGACTGCAAAATGTGAGAAATGTAGATGGGCATGAAGACTTTTGTAAATACTGCATTCACATTCCATAGTAATGCAAAGTGTGGAGAATGAAAATTTGTATGAGAAATGCTACAGAAAATAGTCTACACACCAGCTGTAAATCTGACTTGTAAATCTCCTGTTCTGTTTATCCCAAATGGACATTGACATCAATGCCCGAGCTGTGCTGTTCCTATCCATGAATTAAATAATTTTTCTTCTATTTCCTTTTCTATACAAATACTTCAGTTTTTGCTATTATTATTGTTATTATCATTACTATTAAACACTCGCTTGTTTTGTATGTCTCTCTGCCAGTTTTCTTTTCCATGGGAATAATGTGTGTCCATGGAAGAGCCTCTTTCGTGGCACGGCTTCCATGCTGGAAACAGATGAATAACTGGTGACAGACTTAAAATTTATTGCTCATATGAAATCTTCTTTCCACTGAGAAAAATATACACTGCCCTAGTTATGAGGATTATAATTAAAGCATGATGGAACTTTGGGTTGTTTTTCATAAGAATCATTTGCAACCAAGAATGAAATACACTTGCTAAATTTAGACTACTGAATGTAAAGTTTGGCAAATCACAAATTATTTTTTCTTTTTGAGATGAGTCAGTCAATGTAAAGGGTGGACATTTTTATGATGATAGCTTAATAAGAGGCACTTTTAAATATTATACACATCAACACTTAGATGCTCTTCAAATCAGGGACTTCCTCACCTTTTGAAGAAAAATTTGAAAAAACAAACACCCTAACATTTCTATGGATTCTTTCTTACAACACATTTAACACAGAAATATTAATTTGCTGAATATCAACTGGAACAAAATTGAATTTACAAAACTGTACAGTTTAGGTTTTAAAGTAACAAAAGACAGATTGGTCACATTCAAAGTGATTTAAGCTGTCAGGTGAGGCTCCTTCCTACTTAAATCACCTGCAACATTGCCCTTAGGGCTTCAGAGAGGCTAAGCATGCAGGATGTGCAGGCTCTGAGGCCTGGATTCTCTATAGGACGCCCGGTCTCAGAAGCCAACAGGCGTCCTATACAGAATTGCGCCTAAGCCTGCCTAAAAAAACCCCAATTCTCTAACCAACGTCCATGTTATGGACGCCAGTTAGAGAATCAGATTTCCACTGAGCTTATCATGGCAAGGGATCTCCCTGTTGCGATAAGTTTAGTGGCAACCCTTCCCCCCCCCACCACGAAGACTACCAGCAGGACGGATGCCCAATCCCTCCTGCCAGAACCCCCCCCCCCCTGGATCCAATCAGGCCTTAGGCCCCTCCCCGGTGCATCCAATAATGCACTGGGAAAGGGCAGGCCCGCCATTCAGATGGAGGCGGGCCTGCTGGACGGATGGAGGGAGAACCCTTCCGGCTGGCCATCAAAAAAGGTTAGAGGGGGCCTGGGGGTTTAGGAGGGGTTCTAGTGGGGGTATGGTGGTCTGGGTCTGGTTGGTGGTGGGGTTCCGGCAGGAGGGATTGGGCATCCCTCCTGCTGGTGATCTACAGGGAGGATTGCCGGGCAGGAGAAACTGGCCATAATCGTTAGGGAAGTGGGTGACCGGGTACGAGGGACTGGGCATCCCTCTTGCCACGATCATTTTTTTTGGGGGGAGGGGTATGGGCAGCCACTAAACTTATCGCGGCAGGATGTTCCTTTTTATCAGTTGTATGTGGGAAATATCCTTTGAGTTGTCAAGTGTGGTATGCTGGATAAGAGGCCACTGTTTTTACATTAGTTAAACATTAAAGGGAACTCCAGAGCATTTAACAGAGCTCTGATAGAAAGTGAATCCCTGGGTACACTGGGAGTGGTTGCTGAAGTAACAGGAAGCCAACTTATAGAAGTACTGTAATTTCAAGTCACGAGTGAAAATAATTAATCTGCTGGTACATACACGAAAAGTCAGATAGCAGAGAGAGAGAGAGGACAGGTAAGGATAGCTAAGACTGGGGAACTGCAACAGCCAAGCCAAAAAGATTGTTTTTGGAAGAAAATCCTTAGGTGGGGAATGCAGGAGACTTAGTTGTCAAAATCTGAAATAAGTAGGAACTTAAATGCTATTCTAAGTTTATTTTTAAGGAATTAACCCCCCTTTTTACAAAACCGCGATAGCGTTTATTGGCGCAGGCTGATGCGCTGAATGCTCTGCGCTGCTCCCGACACTCATAGAGTTCTTATGAGCATTGGGAGCAGCATAAAGCATTCAGCACACCGGCCTGTGCTAAAAAATGCTATCACGGTTTTGTAAAAAAAAAAAAAAAAAAGGGGGGGGTAAGAAATTATCAATGTTTTAGAGTAATGAAAAGGGGAAAAGTGATAGACTTAGTAGATAAGGACAGGTTGTTCACCCTCTCCAAGGTAGGGAGAACAAGAGGGCACTCTCTAAAGTTGAAAGGGGATAGATTCCGTACAAACATAAGGAAGTTCTTCTTCACCCAGAGAGTGGTAGAAAGCTGGAACGCTCTTCCAGAGGCTGTTATAGGGGAAAACACCCTCCAAGGATTCAAGACAAAGTTAGACAAGTTTCTGCTGAACAAGAACGTGCGCTGGTAGGGCTAGTCTCAGTTAGAGTGCTGTTCTTAAACCAGAGGGCCGCCGCGTGAGCGGACTCCTGGGCATGATGGACCACTGGTCTGACTCAGCAGTGGCAATTCTTATGTTTTTATGTTCTTCCTAAAAGTCACAGGAAAGTATTCACCTGATACTTAAACAGGGCTTTATAGTGCCATGGGAAATGTCTCCTGGCTCAGTGATGATGTCAGCGAGCTGTTTGTGAACTAGGCATGATAGTGATTAGGGGCACAACTGGGGTAACCTCCTAATTAGAAAATGTTGTGGTTCAGGGTTGTGCAAGAAAGTAATATACACTAAGATAGTACATCTATTATTCTCCCTATTAGCCTATCACCTATTTTGAAATGTAAATGGGAAAAATTACTGGGAGTTCATGGTAAAAGTTAACTGTGAGTTTTCTGTTAAATCTACCCTATATAAGGTTTGCTGTTTAAAGTCACAGACTGTAGTCTGGAATTGGAGAGGGTGCAGTAAATGTTTTGGTTTGAGTCATCCCAGTGACTATTAGGGGTATTTTCACAACTCTGACATCCAAAACGTGGCATAAACCGACACTTGGATATTTTTCTCGCCAAAAGGTCCAGGTGCCAGTTTTCAAAACTGCTTTTCTGGACGTCTTGCAAGGCAGCCTAGCTGCTGTGCATTCAAAACTAAAGGGGGTATGTTGGAGGCGTGTCCTAAGTGGGCTATGGGCGAGCTTCGGGCAGGCTTAGACTTGGACGTCTTGCCGTAATAATCAAATCTTTCCCAAGACGTCCTGGACGGAACTTAGATGTTGTAAGCTAAACATGTTTTAAAAAGCATCTAAATGCCAAAAAAGTACCCAAACTGTCCAGATGATCATTGGATGGATTAGGTTATGACCCCCCTCACTCCCCCAATGGTCACTAAATCCCTCCCACCCACCCCCAAATCTGAATGAAACAGTACATACTTGTCTCTAGAACAACAGCATCTGGTTTGAGAAAGTCTAGTAGAGCATGACAAAGGTGTCTTAAGTAGCCTGGTGAGTGGGCTAGTGAGCCATAGAGATGTGGACCCAGGACCATAAGCCACTGTAACCTAGGGTTGCCATATTTTTTATGGGAAAAAAGAGGACATGTGGCCCTTCCCTGTTCTACCCAAGCCCTGCCCGGTTCTACCCCCAGCCCCGCCCCCGTTTCACCCCAGCCCTGCTTCCACACAAACCTTATCTCCTCTTCTTCCTGGAGCTTGGAGATGCATCTGGAAGGCCTCCGAGCATGTGCGGATGCGACGTGATGACATCACAAGCATGCATGCATGCGTATGATGTCATTGCATCACATCTGCATATGCTCCGAGGCCCTCCAGATGCGGCCCTGAACTCTGGAAAAGTCGGGGCTGTCCAAAACCCAGAGTGCCGGGTTTTCAAAACTCATCCGGACACCCGGACAGTTCTCCAAAAAGAGGACATGTCCGGGTAAATCTGCACATCTGGTAACCCTAACCATTACATTTATGGTGGAAAATGTGAGCCCACCAAAATCCTGCTATACTGCCATATAGATGCCACCTGCAACCATAAAGGCTATTGGGGTGGTAGACAAGTGGATATTGTAGGTTTTGGGGGAGTTTTGGAGGATCACCATACATTAGAAGGGGGTTATGATGAGATGTACTTCTGGCACCCTTTATGTGAAGCTCACAGCAGTGCAGTCTAAGGTGCCTCACTGCTCTATTAGTATGTTTATGTGGCCAGTCCATTACAAGGCTAGCCCCTCCCACATTCAAATGGTCTGGATTAAGACGTTTTGAACTTGGATGGTTTTGTGGTCAAAAATGTGAATAAAGTTGGACGTCCTGGCAGACAAGACGTCTAAGTAGGTGATTTTCAAAAAAAATATTTGAATGTCTTGCGGTGGTTTCAAAAATGGCCGTTTCCAAAGTCAAATTTAGATGTTCTATTAAAATATCCCTCTATATAAGTGGTTGCTTGCTTAGTGTAGAAAGTTGTTAGTAAGCGGCTATAGAGATGCTTCCCATGTAAACTTGTAAATAAAGCACGGAAACTACTGTCCTGTTCATTCATGGAAAAGCAGTTTAATGATGACTTCCTGCCCCAGAGAGCTAACCCAACAGGGATCTTTACCACACAAGACATATTTTTGAGCACTTTAACAGTTTTAGGCAACATTATCTGGTCTTGCTTTAGTGGCTCATTGTTTCAAGCATCAACATACCATTGTAGATTTATGCTCATTTGTAATGGAATTGATAGTCATGCCACCGGGAAACATTTTTTTTCTGGAATTAGTTCAAAGAGAGCTGTGATAGATCTACACATTGAACTCATTACAGCCATAGAGACTGAATTGTGAGATTAAGTGCTCTGATTGTTTTTAAAGATATGAGCGTTGCACATGCTTTTGAATAAATTTACATATGTATACTCTATTACTACTCATGCATTCATTTTTTCATATACTTTTTACACTTTTGATCATTTTTGTTTTTGAATTTTTATATTATCATAATGGATGTTGTTGCTCAGTTTTCATTGGTTTAAATAACGGTCATGCTTATTAGGTTGACAAATCAAAAAAAACCGAAACAGAACACAGATAATAATCAATATATCAAAAAATTAGTAATTACAAGTTTGAGTCAGAACTAAAGAAAAGGATAGGGAGACAAGCAGTGTCAATGTGGTCTCAGGGCAATTGAAAAGGATTTGCTCCTGGACTGAATGGAAGTGACAGATCTCAAATTCCTGTCCCCAAATCAAAGGAATGAAAAATTTGAGCTACGAAGAACGCCTCAGGAAACTGGGACTGTTCACACTTGAGAGGAGAAGACTGAGAGGTGATTTGATAGAGACTTTTAAAATATTAAAAGAATTTGATAAAATAGACCAAGAAGCAGCATTACTAACATTTTCAGATGTGACACGGACAAGAGGTCACAGCCTGAAACTGGGTGGCAGCAGGTTCAGGACGAACGCCAGGAAGTTCTGTTTCTCACAACGAGTGGTGGGCGCTTGGAATTCTCTTCCTGAGGATGTTGTGGCGGAGACTACTCTTCGGGGTTTCAAGCACAAGTTGGATACACACCTTCTTGCAAATCATATTGAGGGATACGGTAATTTCAGGTTTTCATAATAGAGAACCTAAATGGGCCGCTGCGTGAGCGGATCGCCGGACTTGATGGACCTCGGTCTGATCCGGTGAAGGCATTTCTTATGTTCAGTCTGAGCTCTAAACAGGGAAGGGAGCTACAATTTCTATGAGGAACTTCCCCTTGATACCCACAGAGGAAAGAGACTAGGAAACATAGACTACTCAGCGGAGTTTCCAAGGTGGCACAGGAGCTCCCAGTACAGGAGAGTCAGTCAGTATTTGACTGGATCCCAGAGAAGAATGTGAGAAACTGGAGGCTTTTTCCCAAGTTACAATTTCTGTTGCCAAAAACAGTGAGGAGCCCAATGGTACTGGACTGGAGCCAAGCTGGAATGGTTGGGGGGGGGAGCATGGGAAGCTAATACAGCTGTGGGTGGGGCTCTTCACAAGGACTGAGGAAAAGTTTTATGTGAGTACAAGACAGAGAATTGTGTGTCCTATATATTTATGGGAAGCTATTCAAAGAAGGAAAAAAAACTATTATCTGGATCATTTGACTGAACTTTAAATAGTTCTACAAATGCTTTCCAGGAAGATGCCATATCAAGTTGAAGCTGACAGATGTTATTAGTAAGGTTTGAGTTTCTTAAGAACATAAGAACAGCCTTACTGGGTCAGACCAATGGTCCATCTAGACCAGTAACCCATCTTCATGGTGGCCAATCCAGGACACTAGTACCTGTCAAAAAGCCGAATAGTAGCAACATTCCATGCTACTGATCCAGGGCAAGCAGTGGCTTCCCTAATGTCTATCTCAATAACAGATTATAGACTTTTCCTCCAGGAATTTATCCAAACCTTTCTTAAAACCAGCTATATTAACCGCTCTTACCACAATCTCTGGCAGCACATTCCAGACCTTAACTATTCTCTGAGTGAAAAAATATTTCCTCCTATTGGTTTCAAAAGCATTTCCCTGTAACTTCGAGTGCCCCCTAGTCTCTGTAATTTATGATGGAGTACAAAAATTGATCCACTTGTACCCACTCTACACCACTAAGGATTTTATAGACTTCAATCATATCTCCCCTCAGCAGTCTTTTTTCCAAGCTGAAGAGCCCTATCCTTTTTAGTCTTTCCTCATACGAGAGGCGTCCCATCCTTTTTATCATCTTGGTTGCTCATTGAACATTTTTCTGGTTCCCCTATCTTTCTTGAGATAAGGTGACCAGAACTGAATGTAATATTCAAGGTGAGGTCACACCATGAAGTCATACAGAGGCATTATGACATTCTTAGTCCTGTTAACCATCCCTTTTTATTAATTCCTAGTATCTTGCTTGCTTTTTTGGCCGCTGCCATATATTGGGCAGAAGGTTTCATCTTATCTACAATGACACCCAGATCTTTTTTCTTGGGCACTAACCCCAAGGTAGACCCTAGTATCTAGTAACTGATTTGAGTTATTCTTCCCAATGTGCATCATTTAGCAATTATCCACATTAAATTTCATCTGCCATTTAGACGCCCAGTCTTCCAGTTTCCTAAGGTCTGCAATTTTTCACAATCTGCATGTGTTTTAACACTTTGAACAGTTTAGTGTCATCTGCAAATTCAATCACCTCATTTATCATTCCAATTTCCGGATCAAGTTCTTCTGATATTTATTTAAGCAAAGTGGTTCAAGAAAGTGAAGCATTCTGGGTAGAGCCCTGGAGAGGAATCTTCTCCCTCTATCCTCAGGAGCACCCCCCCCCCCAAAAAAAAAAAAAAACCACAACAAAAAAACCAAAACCAAAGCACAACTTTTTCTGTATATCTGCGTCTACAACCCAGGGCTTACCAAGGATCCAACTATACATATAAGTGCTAGCATTTATATATGTAAGTTATAAAATTGATACACTTTAAAACACCACTCTTTTACAGTATGAGCAAGTTCCTTTCCAAAATGGCTGTTCTCACCTCATATCCTTCAAGCTACACATGTATTTCTCAAATTTCAAATTTATTTATGTCTTGATATACCGTTCAATGGTAAATTTTCTGAGTGGTTTACAGTTAGAAGGAATTAATTTTAAATATAGAAAGGAACTACAAACATTTGACAGAAAAGAAATAGCCAAGTATAGATAGCATTAAGTTATAAAATTATTAAAATAACAAGATAAACAAAAAACAAAGCTTCCAGGAGGGGTTCATGCCTTGCCCCTCGAGAAGGGTGAAGGTAGGAGTATTTGAAAGGGGCAATAAATAGAAGAACCATTTTTGATTCATCTCACTACACCACAGGCACTAGAGGTCTGCACAGGAACGGGGATCACGGGAATCTCCCCCTAACCCACGGGACTCCCATGGGGACCCCCCTTTGACCCACGGGACTCCCATGGGGACCCCCCTCTAGCCAACGGGATTCCCACGGGAATGGAAGGCTTTGGAAGCAGAGTTCGTCCATAATATATAATTGACACATCAGCCTTAGTAAAAGAAGGGGTTTATAAGTTAATTACCTGAACAGAAAACAAAAAAAGGGTTCCACCAAAGAGATTCCACAAGGAAAACAGCAGCGCAAACACAAAAGAAACTGTGGAATTGATGATCCTGTCAGAAGTAATTGCTGCTTTTTATGGGGACGGGCGGGGATGGAGGTAATTCCTTGCGGGGATGGGTGGGGACGGAGAGGATCCTGACGGGGACGGGTGGGGACGGAGAGGATCTTGGCGGGGATGGGTGGGGACGGAGAGGATCCTGGCGGTGATGGGTGAGATTTCTGTCCCCGCGCAACTCTCTAGATGGCACACTGGTATGTCAAGGGTATATATATTTTTTTTTGGGGGGGGAGGGGTTACGGTAGGTGATGGAGAATTGGAGAACTGTTAAGGGAGGGTCTTGAAGGGGGCAGGGTTCTTACAGATGAATAGATCATCCAAGTGGGTTTAATTGATAGAGATTGAATTGGGGGCTTCAGATGGGGAGGTTCTGATTTAGGGACAAGTGGATCACGGGCTCTGATTTGGAGGGGAGGTTTGTTTGGGGGGGTTGCATAATGGGTGCAGATGTGGAGAGGGTTCTGCATCCTTAACCCTTTATGCCATGTCTGTCTGTCAAAGTTAGATTGTAAGCTCTTCCAAACAGAGGCCATCTATTAAGTGTCCAAATGTACAGTGCTGCGTACGCCTTTCAGCGCTAGATAAGTGATAAATAATAGTAACAATAGTAGTAGGTGGCCCCATGGTGGCTTTATTCAGGCAGTCACTTTATCTGCTGATAGTGCAGCTGCACCTACTACCTAAGGACTCCTTTTACTAAGGTGCGTTAGGGCATTAACGCGCACTGAATTGCCCCGCGCTCAAGACCTTAACACCAGCATTGAGCTGGCATTAGTTCTAGCCGTGTAGTGCGTGGTAATATCCTACGTGCGCTAAAAACGTTAGCGCACCTTAGTAAAAGGAGCCCTAAATCTTGGATTTATGTACCGTGTCATCTCCCCAAAAGGAGCTCGACTCGGTTTACTATCTCCTCCTAAGGTGGCAGTATGAGCAGCCGCGCTGGGGCATTCATGATAGCTAGCACATGGTACCGCTCCATTTGCTAACTGTCACTGCATCCTGTCATGCCCACTCACTGCTCTTACCTGCATTATGTAGCTTTTTTTTTTTTTTTTTTAATATCTTTATTAGCAATTTCAAAGGGAACATACAACCAGAAGTGGGGAAAGCAGATAAAAGCGTAACAGCCAGGGAAATCAACAAGTGAATATGTAGCTAATGCAGGATTTTTACTGCAGTAGGAACTGATGCAGGCCCGCACTAATGTCTACCATGTGGTAAAACCCAAGCTAGCGTTACCATGTCACTCCAGAAAAAGGAGGATGGATTGAGATATCCAGGTTTTACTTCCATCCTCCTTTTTCTGGAGCCATATGGTAACCCTAGCTTGGGTTTTACCACATGGTAGACATTAGTGTGGACCTGCATCAGGTCCTACTGCAGTAAAAATCCTGCATTAGCTACATAATGCAGGTAAGGGCGGTGAGTGGGCATGACAGGATGCAGTAACAGCTAGTAAATGGAGCAGTACCATGTGCTAGCTATCATGAATGCCCCAGCGCGGCTGCTCTTATTGCCTCCTTAGGAGGAGATAGTAAACCAAGTCAAGCTCATTTTGGGAAGATGACACACATCTGGCAATGCTATAGAAATGATTATTATTAATAGCAATCTCAGTATTTTCAAAGATTAAGAACTGCACATCAGACTGTCAGGCTTTCCCAACATAGAGCCAAAGCATCAAAACAGGTCTGGCTTTCAGGATATTAATGTTGAAAATGCAAGAGACAACATTGCATGAGAACATAAAAATTGCCATACTGGGACAGACTGATGGTCCATCAAGCCCTGTATCCTGTTTCCAACTGAGGTCCCAAGCACCTCGCTAGATCCGACATAATAAAACTGATTTTATGCTGCTTATCCTAAGAATAAGCAGTGTATTTCCCCAAACCATTTCAATAATGGCCTATGCACTTCCCTTTTAGAAATTTATCCAGACCTTTTTTAAACCCTGCTAAGCTAACTGATTTCACCACATTCTCCGGCAATGAATTCCAGAGTTTAATTACACATTGTGTGAAGAAATCTTTTCTACAGTCTGTTTTAAATCCACTACTTAGTAGCATCATCACATTCCCCCTAGTCTTAATACGAGTATTTTTTGGAAAGAGTAAACAAGCGATTCACACCTACCCTTTCCACTCCATTCAGTATTTTATAGACCTCCATCATATCACCCCCTGAGCTGTCTCTTCTCCAAGCCGCTTTAACCTTTCCTCAAAGGGAAGTCGTCCCATCCCTTTTATCTGGAATGTATAACTTGTCTAATTCCGCTAAATCAGGATAAATCCAAATTTTCTGTCTCATACATTGTACTTGAGAGAGATAAAATAAAGATGCAAAATTCCGTTTAAATCTTGTTCAAAATACAAAAGAAGCCAAAGCTGTTTTCCTAGACTATTCATTAGTTAGTGAAGCAGAGTCGAGGAGCAACCCAGTGGCATAGAGAGGGAGGTTGGCACCCGGGATGGTGGTGTCCCGCATCGCTGTGCCATGCGATCTCCTTGCCCAACTCTTCCCCGCCTCCTCAGTGCCCTCTGCATACCTCTTAAAATGTTGCCGGCATGAGCAGCATCTTCCACTTGCTGCTCGTGCTGGCCTGAGCCCCCATCTGATGTCACATCCTGGTCTTGTAACCAGGAAGTTACATCAGAAGATAGCCCATGCCGGCATGAACAGCAAGTGAAAGATGCTGCTCACACTGGTGAACATTTCAAGAGGTACGCTGGCGGGTCAGAGAGGAGGAGAGACACTGATGCCGCTGCTCCTGTGAAGATGATGCCTGGGACGGTCCCCCTTGCCCCCTCTCCCTTTACTATTCCACTGGAGCAGCCTGATGGTTAGTGTAGTAAACTAAACTAAAGCTTAACTTTATATACCGGGTCATCAACCTAAGGAAGCTCGACTCGGTTTACAACAATTAAATAAAAACTAAAGAAAGTTTCAATGATTAAATAAAAACTAAAGAAAGTAAAAACAAAAGGTTTCAAAAGAAATTAGTTTTCAAAATGTTTGACAAATAGAAAAGTAACCCACCAATGAGGGGAGACGGATTCAATTCTCACTGCAGCTTGTTGTGACTCTTGGCAAGTCATTTAACCCTCTATTATCCCAAGTGCAAAATAAATACCTGCATATAATATGTAAGCTATTTTGATTGCAACCACAGAAAGACAGTATATCAAATCCACCCCCTTATCGAATTTTCAAGAAAATCTGTCAAATTCCTTAAATTAGGTCATTCATGAACTTCTGGGAATTTTCCACTGCAGACCTTAAATACTGTAGGAAATGCATCTTATTAACTGAAGAAATTAGATCAAGAGAAAAAGGAAGGGCTTTAATCAGATATTTCTTAAATACCTCTCTAGGAGTCATCCCAGGAGTTTAAGAAAATTGGCATAACATTAAATCAAATGCCTATTGTAATTCTCAATTTGCTCAGTCTTATGATGGATCACAGTTTTTTTCATTGACCTTTTGAAGAAATGTAACATCACATTCCAATCTCTGAACTGTGCCAAACAGTCTTTAACTGAGTTCTGATTACAGGCAATAAATTTAATCTTAGCTACCAAAGAAGACATTTCCCCTAAAGTGTTTAGTATGGACCGAATAGGCTCTAAATTCACCACCATGGGAGGTCTAGAATGTCCGATGCACCAGAAACTCACCTTATACCTTGTATCTTGGGAAAAAGCTCATTTCTGAGTTGGTAAGGAGTGGTAGAGCTGCTGCCTCAGCACCATGAGGTTGTGGGATTGAATCCCAGTGCTGCTCCTTGTGACCCTGGGCAAGTCACTTAATCCTCCGTTGCCCCACATACAAAATAAGGGCTCAAGTTTCAAGTTTCTTTATTTTTGATATACCGTCTATCAAAGCAAGTGTCTAAAGCTGAACTACTGAACAAATACTTCTGCTCAGTATTTACCTGTGAGGCACCAGGATCCGGCCCACAGCTGCAAACAAGAGAGAGCTCAGAAGACCCGTTCAGGAATTTTGAATTTTCCATCAACAGCATCTACCAAGAATTGTCGAGGCTCAAAGTGTATAAAGCCATGGGACCAGATAATTTGCACCCCAGAGTGCTTACGGAATTGAGAGATGTCCTGGCAGAACCATTAGCCGTGCTCTTCAATCTTTCCCTGGGCACCGGAAAAGTTCCATTAGACTGGAAAACAGCTAACGTCATTCCGCTCCACAAAAAGGGATGCAGGTTAAACACTGCAAATTACAGACCGGTAAGTCTCACGTCAATAGTGTGCAAGCTTATGGAAACATTGATTAAACACAAATTAGACACGGTTCTGGACGACGAGAAACTGAGGGATCCATACCAGCATGGATTTACAAAGGGGAGATCCTGCCAATCCAACTTGATCAGCTTCTTCGACGGGGTAACAAAAGAACTGGATAAAGGAAAGTCCCTAGATGTGTTGTATCTGGACTTCAGCAAGGCTTTTGACAGCGTCCCACACCGTAGACTTTTGAACAAGATGAGTTCATTGGGGCTAGGAGAAATATTAACTGCATGGGTTAAAGACTGGCTCAGTGGTAGACATCAGAGGGTGGTGGTAAACGGTACCCCCTCTGAAAAGTCGGAGGTGCACAGTAGAGTACCGCAGGGCTCGGTCCTGGGCCCAATCCTATTTAATATTTTCATACAGGATCTGCCTCAGGGACTTCGGGGTAAAATTGCATTATTTGCCGATGATGCTAAATTATGCAACTTAGTGGGCGAAGATACCATGCCCGACGCTATGACACAGGACATACTTTTTCTGGAACACTGGTCTTCTCTTTGGCAGCTGAATTTCAATGCCAAAAAGTGTAAGGTTATGCACCTTGGTGGCAGAAACCCATGCAGAGCCTACACTCTGAATGGTGAGACCTTAACCAGAACTGTGGCAGAACGAGACCTGGGAGTAATCATTAGTGAAGATATGAAGGCAGCCACTCAGGTGGAGAAAGCCTCATCTAAAGCTAGACAAATGCTGGGTTGCATCCGAAGAAGTTTTGTCAGCTGAAAGCCCGAGGTGATGATGCCGTTGTACAGGTCCATGGTGAGACCACATCTTGAGTACTGTGTACAGTTTTGGAGGCCACACGATCGGAAAGATGTGCTAAGAATGGAATCTGTTCAACGATTGGCCACCAAGATGGTCTCAGGGCTCAAGGATGTCCCTTACGAAGAACGACTAAGTAAGTTGCACCTTTACTCTCTCGAAGAACGCAGAGAGGGGTGACATGATAGAGACGTTCAAATACGTTACTGGCCACATTGAGGTGGAAGAAGATATCTTCTTCCTTACAGGCCCTACGGCGACAAGGGGGCATCCGCTGAAAATCAGGGGCGGGAGATTCCATGGTGACACTAGGAAGTACTTCTTCACCGAAAGGGTGGTCGACCGTTGGAATGATCTTCCACTTCAGGTAGTTGAGGCCAGTAGCGTGACTGACTTTAAGATCAAATGGGATCAACACGTGGGCTCACTTCAAAGAGGTACTTAAAAGGGAGGGTTATTTGAGTGGGCAGACTTGTTGGGCCGTGGGCCCTTTTCTGCCGTCATGTTCTATGTTTCTATGTTTCTAAACGATGTACAATATAGAAAGATTGTAGAAAACAATTAAAATTGGTAAATAAAAGCAATATTTTATCAAATATTAAAAATACTAGACGAATTCACATTAATGTATATTGAACAAAAGGGAAGTTGGGGAGGGAGAAGTTGTTTAAAATACATCGAAGTAAAATTAATAAAAAAAAGGAAGGTAAATGGGGAGTGGTAAAACATTAGGATACGGATTGCTTCAGAAGAAGTGTTTGATGTTTTAAGGCTTCAAAGAAATTAAAGGTTTGAGAAACGGAGGCTGATACTAAAGAGTAAAGGTGCGCTTGCATTTTTAGCGCACGCAGAATATTACCGCACGCTACACAGCTAGAACCAATGTCAGCTCAATGCTGGCGTTAAGGTCTAGCAAGTGTGGCAATGTGGCGCGCGCTATTCTGCGCGTTAAAGCCCTAACGCAGCTTAGTAAAAGGAGCCCTAAGTATCTGTACATAGGTAAACTGCTTTGAATGTGTAATCAGAAAAAGTTTCAAGTTTGATTAAAAATTAGATAAATTGCCTTTACAGAGTTTCAAGGCGGTGTACATAAAAAATAAGTTTTTCACAAAGACCTACACATAAAGAGCAACAAATAGGACGTAAAGAGTCACAAATAGGACATATAAACTTACAGATACAACAGGAAAGAGAAGGGGGAGGAACTACAATATCAAAATAGGAAAGAAAATATAAAACGTTAAAAAATGTTTTTTCACTTTATGGAAAATTCGTACCGTTAAACACTATTTTGATTTCTTCTCATTTCAACTGCTGGTTCAGTCTTTGATCTTAAGTACCTTAGACTACTGCTCGACTTTAAGACTAAATGGGACATCCACGTGGGATCTCTACGTGGGTCGAGCAGCACTCTGACTTAATGGGGTGGGACAGTGGAGTGGGCAGACTTGATTGGCTATAGCCCTTTTCTGCCGTCATCTTTCTATGTTTCTATTATATACTTGGGATCTTTTAAGAAAACCATCAAATGACTGAGAATCGTTCAGAATGCTGCAGTCTGTCTCATCTATGGTCTCAAGAAATCGGATCATGTAAGCCCATATTACAAAAAATTACACTGGCTGCCCGTGGAAGCAAGGGTTATTTTTAAGTTTGCTTGCCTTTGCTTCAAAACCATAACAGGTTTATCCCCAATCTATCTATCTCATCATTTTCACTTTCTAGGCACAACTTGTATACGAAGTGCCAACTCGTTCGCTTTTCCATCCTTGATGAGCTTTATCTATAAGAGATTCCTCGATAGAACATTATCATTCCAAGCAGGCAAATGGAATAAATGTTTAACCAACTTTATCTCAAATGCACTTTCTTACCAAACTTATAGGAAGTTAATCAAAACGTATCTCTTTGATAAATTTCTCTGACTCCATTTCCGCCTTCATGTACTTCTAAAACACTTCCAGGAAAAATTTGATTAATCTTACCATGCTAATGTAATTTTGAAAGTTTTTTGTAATTTTGCTGTCTGTATGCAGTTTCTTCCCCTGTACACCGCTCTGAACTGTTTGTGGTATTGCGGTATCTATATATATAAAATCGGAGGTATGTATGTGTGTGTGTATGTGCCGCGATCACGCAAAAACGGCTTGACCGATTTGAACGAAACTTGGTATGCAGATCCCTCACTACCTGGGATGATATGTTCTGGGGGTCTCGCGGCCCACCTGCACACGTGGGCGGAGCTACAAACATAAAATCAGATTTCACCCATTCATGTCAATGGAAAAAATGTAAAAAGCTGCCATTCTCACAGTAATTCAAAAACGGCTTGACCGATTTGAACGAAACTTGGTATGCAGATCCCTCACTACCTGGGGTGATATGTTCTGGGGGTCTCGTGGCCCACCTGCACACGTGGGCGGAGCTACAAACAGAAAATCAGATTTCACCCATTCATGTCAATGGAAAAAATGTAAAAAGCTGCCATTCTCACAGTAATTCAAAAACGGCTTGATCGATTTGAACGAAACTTGGTATGCAGATCCCTCACTACCTGGGGTGATATGTTCTGGGGGTTTCGCGGCCCACCTGCACACGTGGGCGGAGCTACAAACAGAAAATCAGATTTCACCCATTCATGTCAATGAAAAAAATGTAAAAAGCTGCCTTTCTCCCTGTAATTCAAAAACGGCTTGACCGATTTGAACGAAACTTGGTATGCAGATCCCTCACTACCTGGGGTGATATGTTCTGGGGGTCTCGCGGCCCACCTGCACATGTGGGCGGAGCTACAAACAGAAAATCTGATTTCACCCATTCATGTCAATGGAAAAAATGTAAAAAGCTGCCATTCTCACTGAAATTCAAAAACGGCTTGACCGATTTGAACGAAACTTGGTATGCAGATCCCTCACTACCTGGGGTGATATGTTCTGGGGGTCTCGCGGCCCACAACTCTATGTTGCTTGCTCAAGGGTGGGTTCACCCAAGAATTTATATGTTCTTGCTCCAGGAGGTGAAACTAAAAATGTTGTTTATAATCACGTTTTGCGTTAGTTGTATTGTATTCATTTTGTCAAATATTTCACATTATAATTTGAATATTGTACTTTTTATTAAGCTGTAAAAAAATAATTTCATTCACCACTATAAAGTATCTTTATTTGAATCCATTTACAGTGTTATTGCTATAATTAAATACCCGTGCAACGCCGGGGCATCAGCTAGTATAAAAATAAAGTTATACTTCTTAAGAAAAAAACAAAACCCCAACCATAACAAACTTAGTAATAAACTCACTCAAATACCCCATTCAACCCACCCTAAGACTTCTGGGAGTGATGATAGTCAGATTCTGTACCATGCAACCACAAATTAACAAAACAATACAGAAATCATTCGTGGTCATGCGAAACATAAGGCAAATCTGAAAATTCTTTGACAGAAAACAATTCCAGCCCATGGTCCAATCCCTAGTCCTAGGATTTCTAGACTATTGCAACATCCTCTATCTCCCCTGCCATGCAGTCATGATAAAACAACTACAAATAATACAAATCACAGCTCTGAGACTGATATATTCGCTGAAGAAATACAACCACATCACCGCCGCATACCTCAACTCACACTGGCTCCCAATACAAGCAAGAATACTATTCAGATTCTACTGTCTATTATTTAAAGCCATGAATGGAGACAGCCCAGCCTACTTGAACAACTGCCTTATCCAAACTACCACAACCTGGCAAAGGAGAACCCAGACACCATTCACGCACCCCCCAATCAGAGGCGTCAAATGCAAAAAAATGTGCAATGGCCTACTGGCCACGCAGGCAGCAAAACTAGACCACCAACTCTCCAATCTACTGATCACAACACCAGACTACAAAACTTTCAGAAAAGAAATAAAAACCCTTCTATTCAAGAAATTCATCAAGACAAACTAACACTGCAGGAAGCATTTCAATCCCCCAAAGTAACCCGCTCTACTCTGTAACATTTCTGGAAATGTCCAGATAACCTCTTATGTAATCCGCCTTGAACCACAAGGTAATGGCAGAATAAAAGTCACTAAAGTAATGTAATGTAATTATTATTTTTATTATTATTAACAGAAGGGCGGGTATTGTTAAATCTCTTAGTACTATTAAAAACCTATTAAAATAGCAAGTTGCAAATCATCCTGATAAGGACGGTCAGACATTGAATGCATCTTTAAATAAAAATGCCTTTAATTTAGATTTAAACTGGCTCAGTGATGTTTCCTCTCTTAAATCGATAGACGCAGAATTCCACAGTGACGAGGCAGTGACTGAGAAGATGGATGTGCATAAGGTATAGATATGATTAACTGAGGGACAGATAGAAGGTGACGAGAAGCAGAACGTAGAGATCTAGAAGGATTTTAGGGGATTAATAATCTATTTATAAATTTGGGACAATTTGTAGTACAAGTCTTAAAGGTCAAAAGGATAATTTCGTATATGATCCTGTGACCAACTGGTAACCAGTGAGCAGTAAACAAGTCCCCATCCCCTTTCCCAGTTGGGTTTTCTCCTTCGGAACCTTCTCAAGGAATCATTGCAGAAATTCCACATATTATTTCTGGACTCCCACTCACCTCTAAAACCTCTGTGCAGGTTCCCACCAGCCTCTCCGTCTCTGGGGACCAAAGGAAAATTGCCTTCCACAGCTTCTGCCCTGCAGGCACTGGTGAAGATGCCACCAGCCATGGTAACGGATTGCATGTCACAGGTAAAAGTGAGTTTCTAGGTCTCAACACTTCTGGCGCTCCCTTACCATAAACCTAGTGTCAGAGTCTTAGGTACCAGCCTGTCAGCTATGTTAATGTTAATTCACTTGTATTTAGTGGGGGTCTTAAAAGAGTTTTTTGATCTAGCTAGCATTATTCGGTTTGGACACAAATCTCACAGCAATTTGATTCTTCACAGGCACCACACATAAGAAAATAAAAAAATATATATAAAGGAGACTTCTCATTCGGTTTCCTGACGTAGCTCTAGCTAAAACACGGCTCGTGTTGAAGCCGGGATACACTGGCTCAGATAAGTGATTTACCTTTATCTATGGAGAGCTGTATGAACATTCTGTAAGCTACCAGAAGCTGTGGAGGGACATAATCATTTTCAAAAAATACATCCAACATTTTTTTTTTCTAAAAATCGTCCAACTATAAGTCCAGCTGTCTGATCGCCCAGACCGCTAAGTCGTCCATCTTCATACCCCATTTTCATCCAAAAATTTGTCCAAGTCACAAACGCCTAGAAAAATACCTTTTGGGCACGGGAGGGGCCAGAAAAGTGATGGACTGGACACCCAGACAAGGCACCATAGTAGTGGGGTACTTTACAGGGCACTGCTGTGAACTTCACAAAAAGGGTCCGACATAAACATCTCACTACAGCTCCCTTATGGTGCTCATGGTGAGCCCCCCAAAACACCCCCAGAATCTACTAGACCCACCTATCTACCACCCCAATAGCCCTTATGGCTGCAGGAGCCACTTATATGGCAGTACAAAAGGGTTTGGGGGTGCACATGTTTCACCATGAATGCAGTGATTAGAGTGGCTTATGGGCTTGGGTCCTCCTCTCTATGGTTCACTAACCACTTAAGCCACTTCTGAGCAGCTCTGCTAGGCTTTTTTATGCCAGGCTGCCAGGTGCTGATGTTCTGGAGGCAGATATGTAAAGTTGTTATTACAATTTGTAGGGGGGGGTCAGTGATCACTGAGGCAGTGTGTGGAGGGTCTGTACTTTGTGTCTGCAGTGCTTATCTGGTCACTTTGGATACCTTCTTGTGACTTAGACCTGGTTTTAGATGGCCTAAATCACAACGTCCAGGTTCCATCTAGGCAGTGTTGTAAAACTTTCGGTTATATATGCAGTACGACTAAGTCTAGGACGGCCCACATCCCGCCCAAATCCCGCCCTCAACACTCCTCCTGACACGCCCCTTTTAGCTCTGGTCGTTCAGCAGCACTGTCCTATTGTCATGTAGGAATGTAGACAAGTAGGAATGCAGCATGGTCCATGTTTCAGCACAGGAAGCCTTCTTCAGGAGGTCCTTTTCTGTGCTACTTCATTCAGGCAGCATTGGAAGATGTTTTAGAAGTGCTTCTACATTTTTGCTCTCCCAAATGAGCTTGCTTTATGTTGTCTGATAAGACTTCTTGTGCTGAAACATGGACATCCAAAAATCCAGTAGAGAAAATGACCATTTTCAAACCAGAAAAACGTCTTTTTGTTTTCTAGGTGTGTTTGTCTTCAGCTCATTTATCTTTTTGAACTTTTTTTGAAAAAAAAAAAAAAAAAGGTCTAAATGAAAAACTCACAACAACCACCCATTTGGATGTAGGAAGGGTCAGCATTCTTAGTAGACTGCAGTGCACTGCAGTGAACTTCATATAAAAGGTCCCAGGAAATCATCTCACCATAAAACATTGTATGGGAAGCCCTCCAAAACTCACCCACAAACTACTGTACCCAACTGCATATCTTCCTAGTATCCTGCTTCCAACAGTGGCCAATCCATGTCACGAGTACCTGGCAGAAACCCAAATAGTAGCAACATCCCATGCTACCGATCCAGGGCAAGAAGTGGTTTCCCCTATGCCTGTCTCAATAGCAGACCATGGACTTTTCCTGCAGGAACTTGTTCAAACCTTTGGCAATGAGTTCTGGTTTCTATAGAGAGCTTAAAGTAAGCAAATCGGGACATTCTTTCACTGAAATGAATAGGGTAAAACCAGGACTGGCTTAACTTGTCCCACTGGATATATAGCTATAGTACAGAATCGCTCCAATTGTCCTTTAACACAGCATCTGTTTAAAAAATATAAGCAGATGCAAAAGAGCTCCATGATTTTTCTCTGTATAAGAAAGGCTGGTAGGTCATGAAGTATCTGGGTCAAGTCACATCTTTTTGTATTACATGAATATTTGAGAGAGTGATATGGATTTCTGTTGGGGTTGTTTGTTTTTTGCTTTGCTGTGGCACATTATATCCTGTTGATCACTTCTGAAGTTATTCTGGGATAAACGGACGCATGAAAACAAACAATGATGTACCAACCAGACAAAGCACAGTAATGGTGCTGCCTTCCGAGTTACATCAGCTGGAAAGGAGATAAATATGTCCAGCTTGTAATTAAGGGACAATAACATCAAATACTTGTATGGACTGGTGCTGACAAGTCACTGATTGTAAGGATAATAATAGAAATTTTAGAAAAAGAAAAAGATGATCCCCTCCCCCCTCCCAATATTAGAAAACGGAATTTTTTCTGATTTTTTTCAAGAAAAGTTCCGTTTTCACTACAATGTGGGGAGTTGCACCCCCCCCACCCCACCCCCAACGGTAGCGCGAACACTATGCTTTAAAGTGGGGGGTTTCCCCACACACCTCCCATCGTAGCTCTTTAAAAATAAGTTTTTCAGCGGTTTTTGGTGGCGCGCTTTTTTCTTGCACTGAATTATCAGCACTGGATTGTCGGCGCGCTGGTGTCTGGCACGCGATTATCCCGTCACCGATATATTGTATGCCTATGATTTGCTATTAAATTTATAAGACCTTTCCGAATGTTCTGAATCTAAGGGCTCCTTTTATGAAGGTGTGCTAGGGCTTTAACGCGCAGAATAGCACGTGCTACATTGCCGCATGCGCTAGACCTTAACGCCAGCATTGAGCTGGCATTAGTTCTAGAAGCGTAGCGTGCGCTAATTTCCTGCATGCGCTAAAAACGCTAGTGTACCTTAGTAAAAGGAACCCTAAGTTGGTTAGACCTTCCAAAAACTTAAACTATCTTTTCCCTCGTTAAAAGGCGTTATCTACGTTGGAAAATTAGGGAAATCTCTTTTCTTCAAAATCACTGAGCTTCAGAATAACCTTCCTACCCAGCTGCGGAATCTGGGCGCCTTCCAATTATTCCGAAAACATCTGAAAACTTGGCTATTCTCAAAAATGTAAGTCTCGCTGCTCTTTCCATATTCACTAATTCTTATTATGTATTTTTCCTTATTTTAATGTTCATGTAAACCATGCCGAGCTCCATCTTTATAGAGAGGATGCGGTATACAAGCTTAAGGTTTAGTTTAGTTTTAGTTTAGTTTAGTTTAGGAATTGAATGGGCTTCGGTGCATTTCCCACAGCAGCATCGCTACCGCAGCTTTGCAAAAGTGGCCCTTAGTTATCAGATAAACAGTGGTTTCTTAGATTATTTTTCAAATATTGGGACGAAACCTTCCTAACTTTGAAGATTAGTATTTTTCCTGACGTGCCAAGAGATTCCCACAGCACATACTTTTATGCACTCGGTATTCAATAAAGAGGTCATTTATAACATAACATAACATTGTGCTTATTGACCGTGTAACCAGAAGTTCAACGCGGTTTACAAAAAGTTATAAAAGTAAACGTTACATAAATAAGATGATTCATTAAACGGTCAAATATTTAGAAAAAAAGATAGGCCTTCAATTGTTTTCTAAAATGGCCATAGGAATGGGTAGTAACCAACAATATTCGGAATTCGTTGTCATGAAGAGCTGCCTGAGATGCCAAAGTATGATTCAGAAATTTCTTACACCTGCAACCCTGGACAGATGGAAAATTAAACAAAGGATGGGTTCTTCTACTATGTCTTTATGATGCTAAAGAAAATCTATTGACTAAGTAAGAAGGAGCTGTACCAGAAACAGCCTAGTTTAAACAATTCCCGACCTCCATTGGCAGCCAATGCAATTCGCGATAAAAGGGTGTAACATGATCAAATTTCTTCAGAACATGTGGCCCTCTACTTGGGAGAATGACTTTGTAGAATTCACTCCAGTATATCCAAATGTGTGATGACACTATTCACTGATCTTGAAGTGAGAAGGGAAGGTAAAAATATTCACCGGAAAAAACTATGCTAGCAAAACTTGTATTGAAAAATCTTGCGCTGTAACTATGACAAATTTAACATGTAAACTGTGTATTATGGATATTGGTATTAGATCCCTAGTATGTGTCAAGTTAGGATAACTTGTACTGTAACTGTGGTAAATTGTATCCTGTTAGCTGAACATTGCGTATGTTAACCTGTAACCCATTCTGAGCTCTTTGGGGAGGGCGGGCCACAGTTAAAAACTGTCCATCTCTGGTTTCTCTACAAATCAAATAAATCTTTTGCCTTTTACTAAAGATTTCCGTGGAGAGGAACAATAATGAGTTTCGTTTAATTTTTGATGGTCCTGCTATTACTAGTTAAAAAAAAACAACAAAAAACCTGTCCATCATCTTTTGATGACTGCTCCAGTAGGATATCTTCAAATAAAGTTTTTGACTACCATATTGGGATTTCTGGGCTCTACTCTCCTGCCATTGCAAAAGATTGATTACTTAACATCAACAAGAGACAGAGAAAGGAGTACCCCATTAGATGTTTCAGCAATTTTGGAATCCTCTTCAGAAGAAATTAGATCTAGGTCTACACTATTGGTTTCTTTTGTATGCTTATAGGATAGCGAGGCAGTCATAAAGCTTTATTGTGCTCAAGTCCTCACCTTTATAGTATAAAGATTTCAATTTTTCCATATATTTCTAAATGAATTTCAGAGAAGGCAATTCTTTGAATTGAAAAAGTTTGTACCAAAGCTTGGAGCCACTTTTCTTTTCTTTCCACTTTATTTATATCATTTTACAAATATTACAGAAACTATCCAACAATAATCAATGCAAAAATACAGATTGGTTGAAGAAATGTAAGAAAATCTATAAACTCCCGTTTGGTTTTCTCCAGGACCAATGCCATTACCAGAACTCTACCTCTTTCACTGTCTTCTGTGGGCCAGCAGGGGAGACAACCTGTAGACCCTGATTACCTTGATGTTTCTTCCTTTCCCTTTTAATTAATTGCGTTCCACCCTTACTATTTTAATTTCTATATGTACAATTTCTTCTATTTTCTTTTTCTTTTCTAAGATAAGAACATAAGAAGTTGCCTCCGCTGAGGCAGACCAGAGGTCCATCCTGCTCAGCGGTCCACTCCCGTGGGGGCCCATCAGGCCTAATTGCCTGAACAGTGTCCCTGACTAATTTTGTAACTGTCTCTAATCCTATCCCTATTACCTACCTCTACTCCTATCTGTACCCCTCAATCCCTTTGTCCTCCAGGTACCTGTCCAGACCCTCTTTGAAGCCCTGTAGCGTGCTTCTGCTTATCACATCCTCCGGTAGCGCGTTCCATGTATCCACCACCCTCTGAGTGAAAAAGAACTTCCTGGCGTTTGTTCTAAACCTTTCCCCTTTCAATTTCTCTGAGTGCCCCCTTGTACTTGTGGTTCCCCGTAATTTGAAAAATCTGTCCCTGTCTACTCTTTCTATGCCCTTCATGATCTTGTAGGTTTCTATCATGTCTCCTATAAACTGCCGCGATACCATGTAATGGCCAGTATATCAAACTCCTAGTAACTTGAATGATACACACCATCACCACCACCAGCACCATACATCAGATGAATGAACTGGAGAACACTCAATAACTTGTAGCTCTAAACATTTGCTATTTTTCTTAACCTGTCCTTTCTATCCAATTGCATAGTGAACTTGTTTTGTTGGGTCAGTATAATACATCTCTCCACTTCACAGTCTAAGCATTTTTTTACATTGATCATAGTGGTTACAAGCCATTTTGAAAGTAGGGGTGTGCACTAGAGAATGACACGGTGGGCATATTTTCCCCCATCCCGCGGGAACTCAATTTCCCGTCCCCGTGAGTTTTTTTCCTGTCCCTGCCCCATTCCTGGAAACTCTGTCCTCATCTGCACAAGCCTCAAACACTTTAAAATCATGAGTGTTCAAGGCTTGTATGGTTAAGGCAGAGCTTAAAGGAATGGGGCAGGGACAGCAACAGGGACAAAACTCATGGGGAGGGACGGGTAAATTGAGTTCCTGCAGGGATGGAAAAAAATTTCTCCCCATGTCATTCTCTACACTGCACCACTCTAGAAATCAAAATGTAGTAAAAGCGAGCCAAGTAAAAGACAATGAAGCCATTGTGACATCACTGATGAGGTTCTTAGGCATTGGTGGAATAAGGCATTATGATGTCACAATACCAGCTCTGGTCTGGTTATCAGAGGCTGAAAGTTTTCACACTATTTATTTATTCAATTTTCTATACTGTTCTCCCAAGTAGAAAATGACACAGGGACAAATTTTTCCCCATTTCTGCGGGAACTCATTTTCCTGACCCATCCCAGCGAGTTCTCTTCCTGCCCCTGCCCCATTCCTGCAAACTCTGTCCTCATCTACACAAGCCTCAAGTACTTTAAAATCATAACTGTTTGAGATGTTGTGGTTAAGGCAGAGCTTACAGGAATGGGGCAGAAACAGGGATGGCAATGAAACTCATGAGGACGGGACAGGGAAATTGAGTTCCTGCTTGGGCGGGGGAAAACTTTGTCCCCATATCATTCACTAGTATGCATACCATTTTTTCCTGTTTTATTTTGGGAAGGTTTCTAGGTATTTTATTTCATTTTTCAGAGTTGTCTCATCACATTCTGTTTCATTTTCAGTGTTAGGACGAGCAGAAATGAAATATGAAAATACATTTGGTTGCCTTTTTAAAAATTTTTGTTTTGAAATGGAATATGACTTTTTCATTTTTCATTTTGTTTCAAAACAATTACACATAATAATAATAATAATAATAATAATAATTTTATTTATATGCCGCCATACCGGGGAGGTTCTAAGCGGCTCACAGCACATAAAACAATACATACAATTCCATTAAAAATATCCTGTTAAATTCAACAAGGAGACAATACAAACATTTCAATAATGCGTCAGAGTAAAAAGCAGACCATGTAGATAAAAATGCGAAGAGATAAAATAAACATAATTAAAGAGAAGCGTTAAGATATCAACTTATTAAATAACTGAGTCTTTAGCAGTTTCCTAAAATCTAAATAAGAAGAAGCCTCTAACATCATTTTACCGAGCCACGTATTCAATTTGGCAGCCTGAAAAGAAAAGGTTGTCAAGGAACTTCTTCTAGTGACGGGATTTTACAGAGGGATATGGAAACCAGGAGACAGGTGGAAGCACATTTGAGGTTGATGCAGCTGCATTCCAGCGGTTCACCACTTGGCACTGCCACAGCCTTCACTCGCTAATCTCCAAAAATCAAACGGGCATTGGAAGAGATGAGGGTTTGTTTGTTATTTCTGTCTTCAGGCTTATCTGATTGCATAAGAATCCATGCTCAAGGAAATCGGTGCAATTATTTCAATGAAGTGGTTTTTTGGCTTCAAATGTCCCAAGTGAGGAAGCAAAAAGGAGAAATCCTTAATTGCTTTCTTCAAAGTTCTATAATGTTTTCAAAATGCAGATTCCATTACACCACTTCCTTCTTGTTCTCCGGATTCTGCCACAGCCCCAGCTTTTGGGTATTACTCCATCCCATGTATGGAGAAACTCCAAATATTGACAGGCGGGGATATTGTTTTTTGATCTTTACATGTTGTTTTCTTCTAGTTAGGAAAGGTGAAAGGTTAATGATCTTGATTGGCAAAAGTATTCTGAATGCAAACAAAAGGAAAAACAAGAAAATCTAACTTAGTTCTCCTCCCTTATTGTCTCTTAAAATGTAATTCCTGCCAGCAGTAATTAGAGTATACAAAGCTCGGTTTTAGGGGACCTGTGGGAACACGGTATTCTTAAGAACTTTTCAACAAGAAAATTCAATTAATTTTTTTAACAATGCAAATTTCATCTATCTTTGGCAGGTGTGAGATGCATTCAAAAGTAAGGGTGTACAGCGCAAACATTTTCGTGTTGTGTCATTTCTTGTGTTGCTTATAGGAATGTTCGGGGGAGGGGTTTGGTGGGGGGAGTTGACATTTTTTCATTACTGCAGCAATTTCATGGGAAGGGGTAAAACGCGGACCTCACGGATCTAAAACCGCACGTCCTTAAAAATCTGAGGTCTGTGCCACTTATAGTTAGTTTCTGGCTCTGACAGACCTCGATGACAATTTAGCGCTGATGGATTCGTCTCAGCATAGGGAGGGAAAAGTATTAGGCTCCATCAGCGCTAAAATGTCATAGAGGTCTGTCAGAGCCGTGGACCTCAGATTTTTTAATTTACTGGGGCTGCAGGAAACCGATTTAAAGGATTCGTTTTAGAGCCGCTCCAGCACTAGTCTCTGACAGACCTCTGTGACATTTTAGCGCTGACGGATCCTAATACTTTTCCCTCCCTATGCTGAGACAGATCTGTCAGCGCTAAATTGCCATCCAGGTCTGTGTCAGAACCCGAACCACAGACCTCAGATTTTTAAGGACGTGTGGTTAAGTAAGTAAACAAATATACATTATGATGATATAAAATAAAACATAATAAGAAAGTTGAAACTTAACTTCCACTCAAGTCCTCAATACTGAGATCCAAGAATTAGATTCAGTGAGTTATTTATAAAAGACATTAATGAAAAAAGAGGAAATATGAAACATGATCAACTGAAGGAAATGTCCAAATTAAGCAATGAGCATTCATGCTGTCTCTGCTCTCAGGCGAGCGGCCGTCAGGAAAGTTGTCAACTGGGTAGGATCATAGAAGACATATTTTTGCATTTGATACTGTATCACACATTTACATGGGTGACGAAGAAAAAAAGTTGCCCCTAAAGAAGTAATACCCGGTTTTAAAGTCAAAAATTCACATCGACATCTTTGTGTGTCTCGTGCCAGATCTGGAAACATTTGTATTATTTTAATTTATTTTTAAAGAAAAGTCTAAGCAACCAGTTTTTATCTGGTGCTAATGCTACTGTATTGCTACTGTAAGGAGAAGTGTTGCCATTTCCCTATCTGAATAATTAAAAAAAAAAAAAAAAAAAAAAAAAGACGTGCGGTTTTAGATCCGCGAGGTCCATCAGGTCCGTGAGGTCCACGTTTTACCCCTTCCCCAATTTCATTTAGAATGCATGCAAGAATGTGCAGGATTTTGAAAAGAGTGAATGCTATGCACACAGAGCATGCACCCTTTGCAAACTAGTGCACACTTTCAGAAAGAGTACACACTCTTTCCTAAGGGTGCACAAGTGTGCAGTGGCGTAGCGCGAGTGAGAGGCGCCCCTCCCCAGTTTCCAAGTTTATTATAAATTTGATAACATGCTTATCAAAATACTATGGGCTCCTTTTATCAAGGTGGTCTACGGGGGTTAGCGCGTTGGACATTTCATCACGCGCTATACCCCTTGGCAGCCTAAAATCCTAACGCCTCGTCAATGGAGGCGTTAGGTACTAGCGCAGCAGGCGGTTTAACGTGCAGTATTACGTGCGTTAAACCACTACCTCGCTTTTGTAAAAGGACCCCTAAGCGTGTTACAGCAACAAAATAGGGATAAGAACAGAGATAAAACCCAGCATGGATTCAAATAAGGAAGGTCCTGCCAATCCAATCTAATCAGCTTCTATGACTGGGTAACAAAAAAGCTAGATATGGGAGAATCCCTGGATATCGTGTATTTGGACTTCAGTAAGGCTTTTGATAGTGTCCCACACCGTAGGTTATTGAACAAGATGAGTTTGTTGGGACTAGGCGAGACATTGACTGCATGGGTTGGAGACTGGCTCAGTGGCAGACTTCTGAGGGTAGTGGTAAATGGTACTCCCTCCGAAACGTCGGAAGTGATCAGTGGAGTGCCGCAGGGCTCTGTCTTGGGTCCAGTCCTATTTAATATCTTTGTACGGGACCTGCCTCAGGGACTTCGAGGTAAAATTGCATTATTTGCCGATGACGCTAAACTGTGCAACGTAGTAAGGAAAGGCACCGTGCCCGATACTATGATGCAGGACCTACTTTTACTGGAACAATGGTCCACAATTTAGCAACTGAGTTTTAATGCCAAAAAGTGTAAGATTATGCACCTTGGCAGTAGAAATCCATGCAGAACTTACACCCTGAATGGTGAGTGAGACCTTAACAAGAACTATGGCAGAACGGGACCTAGGAGTAATCATTAGTGAAGATATGAAGACTGCCAATCAAGCAGAGAAAGCTTCATCCAAGGCTAGACAAATGCTGGGTTGCATCCAAAGAAGTTTTGTCAGCCGAAAGCCTGAAGTTGTAATGCCGTTGTACAGGTCCATGGTGAAACCTCATTTGGAATATTGTGTTCAATTTTGGAGGCCACATTATCAAAAGGATTTGCTGAGAATGGAGTCGGTTCAGCGAATGGCCACCATGATAGTCTCAGGACTCAAGGATCTCCCATATGAAGAATGTATAGGTAAGTTGCAGCTATACTCTCTTGAAGAACGCAGAGAGAGGGAAGACATGATAGAGACGTTCAAATATGTTACTGGCCATATTGAGGTGGAAGAAGACATCTTTTTCCTTACAGGACCTACGGCAACAAGAGGGCATCCATTAAAAATCAAGGGTGGGAGATTCCATGGAGACACTAGGAAGTATTTCTTCACTGAAAGGGTGGTTGATTGTTGGAATTGAGGCCAGCAACGTGCTTGATTTTAAGAAAAAATGGGATAAATATGTGGGTTCACTTCAAGGAAGTGCTTAGAGGGGAGGGTTCTTCGAGTGGGCAGACTTGTTGGGCCGATGGCCCTTTTCTGTCGTCATATTCTGTTTCTATGTTTCTATAAAACAGAATTAAAAACAACAATATTAAACAGATGAAATATAGTAAGACAAACAAGACACAAAATAAGTGTAGTAAAATAAAATACAGAAAAGAAAACATATATGGGAAAAAAACAAAAGGACTATGGGATTCAATAAGAAAAGAATAGTAGCATAATTAGCCAAAAGCATCGATGAATAAGAAGCTTTTTAAAGCTCCTTTAAATTTATCTAAGTTCTGCTCTGCCAGAAGATAAGTGGGTAATGTGTTCTAGAGTGTGGGTGCTATAACTGAGAATATTGTTGTTCTATGGGTATTTATTATTTTTAAAGAGGGAACCCAAAGTAGATGCTGTCCGGAGGATCTTAAAGCTCTATTAGATTCATAAGGTATAAGATTTTTATTGAGGAATGCTGGTTCTTTGGTTTTGAGGGTTTTGAATATTAAAAGGGCAATCTTGTAAGTTATCCTGTATTGGACTGGAAGCCAATGGGCTTTTTTTAACGTATTCGTATTTTCAAGAGTTTGTAATCACTTTGATGTCAATATTTTGTATTAACTGTAAGCGCCTGATATCTTTCTGACAGATTCCCTGATATAAAGAGTTACAGTAATCTAGGTGATGGGACAAAAGCACGTGAGACACCAGTGCGCCGACAATCGAGCACAGACAATTTGGTGCAAGACACCAGTGCACTGCAGAAAAACTTACTTTTAAAGAGCTCCAACAAAGGGTGTGGGGGAGGGGGGGAACCACCCCACTTTACTTCATACTGTTCGTGCTGTCTTTGGGAGGGTGTGGGGGTGCAACCCCCCACATTATAGAGAAAACTGAACTTTTCCCTAAAAAAATCAGAAAAAGTTCAGTTTTCTCTATAATGGAGGGTTCCAACCCCCAAGCCCTCCCCCCCCAATGGCAGCATGAACAGTATGAAGTAAAGTGGGGGGAGGGGTTCCCCATTCACACCCCACTTCAGAGCTCTTTAAAAGTAAGTTTCCCGTGGCGTGCTGGTGTCTTGTGCCAAATTGTCGGCGCTCGATTGTCGGTGCACTGGTGTCTCATGCGCAAATGACTATGAACCGTAATCTATTTTCAAAATGATTACTGAATGAATTAAAATATTAATTGATGATGGTTCCAGAATTTTTGCCAGAGATCTAATCATTCTCTGTCCCCCAACCCCATCCGCTCTTTTTCCACCCCCTCCTTCCGTGCGCACACACCCCCTTCCCCTATACCTCTTTAACATTTGCGGAGCGAGCAGCAACTTCAACCTGCTGCTCGTGCCAGCGTCAGCCCTTCCTCTGATGTCACTTCCCAGGCGTGGGTCCAGAAAGTGACATCAGAGGATGAGCCGACGCTGGTGCGAGCAGTAGGTTGGGGGGATGCTGCTCGTGCTGTGAAAGTTAGAGAGGTATGAGGGAAGGTGCAGTAGTAGGGGATGGGGAAGGATCGGGAGGAGGATGGGTGCCCCCACCAAGATGGTGCTCAAGTTGGACCGCCCCCCCCCCTTACTACGCCACTGCATATGGATAATGGTTTGTGCACACCTCTTTCCAAAAATACAAGGACAAGGGGGCATGCAATGAAGCTACTAAGTACCCTGTTTCCCCCAAAATAAGATCTATCCCAAAAATAAGCCCTGGTTAAGATTGATCCCCGAATGTCCCCGACGCTCCCTGATTCCATCCTTGACACTAGTGTTGCCTGATTTGTTGAAAAAAATTGGACTCGTCAATTCAGCAACCCCCTACCCCTGCTGCTTTAGGAGGCCTCGGAGTGGAGGTATATCAGTCTCATGGAGGGAGGGTCAGTAGGGTTCTGCTGCACAGAGGGATGGGAGGGAGGAAGGGATAGGAAGATGCTGCACAAAGGGATGGGGAAGAGGGGAGGAAAGATGCTGCACATAGGGGGAGGGGGGAGGGGTGAGAAAGGAAAGAGGAAGAATTGGGGTGGAGGAGAGGCAGAGAGAGATGATTGTTGTACATGAAAAAAATAAGACATCCCCAAAAGGAAGCCCTAGTGTGTTTTTGGACCCAAAATTAATAAAAGATACTGTCTTATTTTCGGGGAAACACGGTAGTAGATTTATAGAACAAACTTGAGAAAATATTTCTTCAATCAAGGTCTGATTTTATGCATAGCGCCTAAAAAAATTAGTGCCAATCATAACGGCGCTTAGCATGAATCTATAAAAGGCACATTCCATATATAAAATCACGCTTACTGGCCATATGCATCACTAACATTTAGGCCTACCCATTTAGGCCATGAAAAACATAGAAACCTGATGGCAGATAAAGGCCAAATGGCCCATCTAGTCTGCCCATCTGCAGTAACCATTATCTCTTTCTTTCTCCGAGTGATCCCACGTGCCTATCCCATACCCTCTTGAATTGTATGCAGATTGGGCGTATCCTATAACAGTGTGCTTAACTTCTAGGAACATCAATGATTCACGCATTCTCCTCCCCTGACCATGTCCTCGTTAGAGATTTGTGCCCTAGAACTGGCACACATCACTTTATAGAATGTGTCTACCAAGTTGTGTGCATAACTTCTAATTAGTGTAAATTAGTGTCAGTTATGAGATGTTATTTGCCAATTATCAGCACCGATTGGCTCTGTGTACCAACTTGTGTGCACACCTTATAGCATTATATACAGGATATGGGAGCCAATATGTAGTTAAGCTCTGGAATTCATTGCCAGAGAATGTGGTGAAAGCAGTTAGCTTAGCAGTGTTTAAAAAGGTTTGGATAATTTCCTAAAAGAAAAGTCCATAAGCCAGTGTTAAGATAAGATTTTTGGAAAAATCCACTGCTTATTTCTAGGATAAGCAGCATAAATCTGTTTTACTCTTTTGGGATCTTGCCAGGTACTTGTGACCTGGATTGGCCACTGTTAGAAATAGGATAATGGGCTGGATGGACCTTCGATCTGTCCCAGTGTCGCAATGCTTATGTTTTTATGTTCTTATGAATAATGTTCACTCTTTGCAAAAACTGCACACTCTTTCAGAAGACTGAATGGCATTAACAGAGGGAAAAACATGACATTTCATGGTTTTTTTCCCTGTCATATTTATTTGGAAATGACATGCAAAAACACGGGGAATGTTCTTGATATTTCCCGTGTTGTTTCAAATAAATGTACCACCCTATTAAAAAGTCAGTATTTATTTTTTTTTTTTTAAATTACAGAATGCTAACCACTAACAAAGACAAACTCCAGTGAAACCGGCTAGAACTGGAAAACATCAAAACTCAGCGAAATGGGGATGTGTTATGCCCCTTTTTGTCCCCTATAGCATAGATACCAGCTCCGTGGGTGCTTGAGCAACCCCGGTATTCAACAAACCCTCATCAACGTATCCAATGAAAGGCAATTTGTTTTGAGTTTAGCACCCTCAGTCATTTTGAAAAGTTGGCTCCTAAGCCCTATAGCAATCATTATTTCCATTTACTCAAAAGGCCACTTCCTAAGTGCCTGCAGATGCCTAACAGAGGTTTCTTTCATCCTCCAGCAAAAGAGCTTGTCAAGCACAGACTTTCCTGCAATAAAAGGAGGTGCTTGACTCACTTTCTGCTCAGAAACATCAGCACTGTGCCAGTATCTCTTCTAAGGAGCTATGAAGGACTTCTTTAGTGTAGGCTTCTGCCAACTGTGCAATCATCGGTGCAACACCTGACCCTAGTGAAAGATTGGAGACATAAGAGCATAAGAGTTGTCATACTGGGACAGAGCAAAGGTCCATCAGATCCAGCATCTCATTTCCAACGGTGTCCAGCCCAGGTTACATGTATCTGGCAAATCCCAAAGAATAAAACAGATTTTATGCTGCTTATTCTAGGAATAAGCAGTGGATCTCCCCATAACCTTCTTTAATAATGGCTTATGGAATTGTCCTTTAGGAAATTGTCCAAACCTTTTTTAGACCCTGCTGAGCTAACATTCATTTCTTCAGAAAATATTTGCAGACTCTGTGAAAGGGCATCTCAAAGTTGCATCTAATATTACTTCTCTGCCACAGTCTAAAGAGGCATCATACTCCTCTAATCCTACTCCTATGCAGAGAGTATCCACAGTGGTGTAGCGAGGCATCCGGGGTGGTGGTGCCCCTCCCCTGCCCTCTTCTCCATCCCCCCATCCGCTCCTTCCCCGCCCTCTCCTGTCACATGCATGCGTGCCCCTTCCCTTCCCCTGTACCTCTTTAACAGTCCTGGTGCGAGCTGCAATCCCAACCTGCTGCTCGCACCAGCGTCGGCTCTTCTTCTGACACCACTTCCTAGACAGTGAAGAACTGGGGAGACCAATGTGTGTAGGAAGAGTCATGCATGCTCAAAACGTTACACTAATGTTCTGAGCTCTGGGATGTCAGTTCTGACTCAGGGCTCCTTTTACTAAGCTGTGCTGGTAGTTTTAGCGTGCACGCTAGACGCTAATGCCTCCATTGAGCTGGTGTTAGTTTTTCCACATAGCACGGGGGGCAGCATGCGCTAAAAATGCTACCGCAGCTTAGTAAAAGGAGCCCTCAGTGTTGTTGAATAATATCATCCACTTGTGAGCTTTATCAATTTTTCCATCTATGGAAAACACCCATTATAGGTGAGCAACATTTCTTTTCACTCAATGAATTAAGCTTTGGGAATTATTGCTGGATGATGTGATGAAAGTAATGTAGTTGAGTTTAAAAAAAGATTGGGCCTAGTTCCTGAAGAAGACTCAGTAGATCTAAGAAAGCCACTGCTTATTCGAGACGATATGTAGCACTCCTGCAAAGTAAATGAAATCTGGGTTGGCCATTGTTGGAAACAGGATACTGGGCTTGATGAACCTTTGGTCTGACCAAATATGACAATTCTTATAGTCTCATGTTCTTAAATGAGTGATGGGCTTCTTATTCACCTTCTAGATCCACAGTGGAATTTTTCTGCTTCTTGATCCAGCTCCCTAGGGACTGAGCAGAACACTCAGATGTACACAGGCTAAATATAACAGATTTGGGAAAGCTCCAGTAGGATATCTTCAAATAAAGTTTTTGACTACCATATTGGGATTTCTGGGCTCTACTCTCCTGCCATTGCAAAAGATTGATTACTTAACATCAACAAGAGACAGAGAAAGGAGTACCCCATTAGATATCACATAGGATAACTTATAAAATAGCTCTTCTGACATTCAAAACCATGCAAACTAATTTTCCAGCTTTTATCGACAGATTATTGATCCCTTATGACCCACCGAGATCTTTGAGATCCATATCCCAATTTAATCTTAATATCCCTTCATTAAAAAATAATTGGCACACGCCGTACTACCATTTTTTCTGTAACAGCCCCAACGATTTGGAACTCTCTTCCGCTTTATTTAAAGATGGAAAATAATTTTAAAACATTCAAAAGCAACTTAAAATGCTTCCTTTTTAAAGATGCTTTTAACTGAAGTTTTATTTTATTTCAAAGTTGATTTTAACTGATGTTTTATTTTAGTTTTTTTTCTTTCTTTTTTTTTAACTCCCTGCCCTTTTGTACTTGCCATTAATGTTTCTTCCATTTACTATAGCTATTGTATTTCCTCCCTCTTTACCTTTTGTGTCTTTTGTTCGTAATAACTTTGCATGTATTATTGTTCGCTTTGTAGTTTTTAGAAAGTATGAATTAACTGTAATATTGTTTGTCTAAAGGAAAAATTTTTTACTCTGTACAACGCTTTGTAGAATTGATAAAGCGTTTAATCAAATAACTAAATAAACAATAAACAATGTTTCAGCAATTTTGGAATCCTCTTCAGAAGAAATTAGATCTAGGTCTACACTATTGGTTTCTTTTGTATGCTTATAGGATAGCGAGGCAGTCATAAAGCTTTATTGTGCTCAAGTCCTCACCTTTATAGTATAAAGATTTCAATTTTTCCATATATTTCTAAATGAATTTCAGAGAAGGCAATTCTTTGAATTGAAAAAGTTTGTACCAAAGCTTGGAGCCACTTTTCTTTTCTTTCCACTTTATTTATATCATTTTACAAATATTACAGAAACTATCCAACAATAATCAATGCAAAAATACAGATAGCAGAAGCAGATTCTCCCCCCACCCCCATCCCAGCACCCTATGAACCCAACAGTTCCTCACAGCCATATCCACCATATACAGTACATTCCATTTATTGTATATGCACATCCCATACTTTATGAAAATCGTTCAGGCATCCCCTCCTATGTGAAGTCATCTGAGACATCAAACATACATACTCAAGCTTATGGTACAATGAAGCCAGGGCAGGAGCAGATGGCATCTTCCATCTAGCAATTATCATCCTGGCTGCAGTAAAAATATACTTTGCTAAATGACATATCTCTCTGGGAATACCCTGCACACGGAATTTCAATAAACAACTCTCCGCTCTTTTTGGATAAAAGAGAGAAGTGCAGATGCGTAAATTAATCAAAATCTTATTCCATCAATCAACTATCTTGGGACATTCCCACCAGATATGCATAAAAGAACCCAAGTGCCCACAATTGCACCAGCATTTGCCATCCCCAGATTTAAACATTTTATATAATCTCAGAGGAGTATAATACCACTAGTAGAGAAGTTTATATCCATTTTCCACCAATGGAGTAGACAGAAACATGGAAAAAATTTTCCCAAAACAATCCTCCTATCGAGCAATATACAGTATTTGGAAATGGGGTTAGAATAAGAAATTAAAGCCAAATACAAGCGGGAAAGCCCCCCCCTCCCCCATAGCAGTCAGAAAAGCTGTTCAAAAGGGTGCTCCTCTCCGCCAAGGTCTCTGTCCGCCTTACGGCTAATAAAATCTTTAAGCTGTTGATATTGAAAAAAGGAGGCAGTTGAAATTCCAAACTCATCCTGCAGCTCAGCAAATGTACAAATCATCCCCTCAGGCCATATTTGTCCCAGGGAACAGAGCAATCAATCGTGTTGCCCACAACTTATAAGTATTGTCCCTGAGGCCAGGCTCAAAATCCGGAGCATATTGAATCAGAGTGAATTGAAAATACCGTCACCCAGGAAAAAACCTATCCCTTCATCAGATCCATTCCTCCAAATGACATCTCACATAAGCATTCAAATGAAGATTCATTTGGCGCAATTTAGACATAGAGAGCCAGGGAATCATCTATAAAGGAAGAGACCCCACCCAGGATTGTAACAGTCATCCACACTTTATTGTCTCTATGCCACCAATAGGAGATGCCCTGCAACAAGACAGCCGAATGATATATCTGAAAGTTTGGCATCCCCATACCCCCTCCCGCTTAGATTGATAAAGCATGTGGCGCGCTACCTGGGGAGGTTTATGTTTCCAAATAAACGCAAAAGCTTTCTTATTCAAAATTTGAAAATAGTTCGTAGGCAAACTCATGGGCAACGCCATATATAAGTATAACAATTTGGGCAAAATTACCATCTTCAGCGCCTGAATTCTACCCACCTAGGACATATGAAGGGATTCCCATCTATCAAGATCCTGCACTAAGGTACGCAATTGGGCCTGAAAATTCAATTTATAAAGAGCCTCCCTAGTACAAGCTATATGAATCCCCAAATATTTAACTGACTTAGAGGCCCACCGAAAGGGAAACTCCCTCTGAAGCCGGGTGCGGACCCTCTCTCCCACATTAATCCCCTAAATCCCCAGATTAATTTTAAACCCCAAAACCGCCCCGTAAGCAGTTAATATAGTCTGTACCCCCTCCAAAGAATCTTGAGGATGTGTCAATGTTAACAAGATATCATCCACAAAAAGCATCACCCGATGTTCCTCCCCTCCCCTAAAGATGCCCGAGACAAGTGGATCCGTCCGGATCATGTGCGCCAAAGGTTCAATATTAAGTGCAAACAATAAGGGGGACAAGGCACATCCTTGCCTCATCCCCCCTAAACAATTCCAAGGGATCAGAGTACCCACCATTGATCTTTAAGGTAGCTAAAGGTAATCTATACAAAGCCAAAATCCGATGCAGAGAGGGCCCCAACATTCCCACTTTCCGTAACACCGCCATAAGGAAGTGCCAATATACCTTGTCGAAGGCCCTCTCTGCAACCAAGGACACCAAAAGGGCTTCCTCATCATTTAATTCAGCTTGGTCCAACAAATATAGCGCTTTCTTAGTGTTGTCAAAAGTTTGACGCCCCTGAATAAATCCAGTCTGATCCTCATGCACCAACCCAGGAAGAACCCATTGTAACCGAGCTACCAACAACTTAGTAAACACTTTATAATCTGTTCCCAAAAGGGAAATCGGCCTATACGACCCACAACTCCTTGAGTCCCTCCCAGGTTTGGGCAATATCGTCACTCCAGCCAACTGCCAAGAATGGGGGAGTATGGTGGCTTCATCAATTGCATTAAAGACCTTTGCCAAGAGCGGGGCCAACAGGGTTTGGAAACTAATATAAAATTTATTCCCAAACCCATCTAACCCTGGGGCCTTAGCTTCGGGAAGACTCCTAATGATAGAAAGCACCTCCTCTTGATCAATGGGAGCAGACAACTTAGCAAGTTCTCCTGAGGAAATAGTGGGCATTGTCAGGGCATCTAAGAAAGCCTCTTATCTGATGTGGGGTTGGATGTTCTTCAGGAGTATAAACCTTAGCATAGTGTGAAACAAAAGCCTGATGTATCGCCTCATCAGTATTAACGGGATCCCTAATCTCATCAACTATCTCAAAAATCTCATTACGTTTCATTTGAACTTTCAACTTACGCGCCAGCATATGACTGGCTCGGTCATTAAAAATCAAAATAAGTTTGATTAAGCCTGTCCAAGTTAGCCTGAACCGCCCTCAATTCCAGCGCATGTAAATCAAGTCGCGCCTTATGGAGGGCTGCTCTTTGGATCGGGGTACTATGACCCGCCTTACAAATAAGTTCCAAAGATGTAATATCCTCCCTATACTTTTGCTCCTTTTGTCTATCAGTTCTATGGATCTGAGCTTGTAAAAATATAATTTTACCATGGAGCACAGCCTTCAAACTTTCCCACAGAATGAAGGGGTCTATCCCAGACATACAATTGAACTCCAAGAACTCTAAAATATCTTGTTCAATCTGTTTAACATATAGAGGATTCTCCAAGAGTTTTGGAGCCACTTTTCAATTTCAGTTTCCATGTAAATGTCCGATTTCCTCACAAAATACTTGCTATGGCTTTTATGAACCTTCTCAACCAAGAGTTTTCCTTGAAGGGAAAGGAGTTTCTTTCTGACCTAAAGGCTGTTAGTTCAGGATTAAATTAATTAGTTGCAAGTAATTTTATTTCTTTTTCCTTGCTATCTTTGGGGTTTTATTACCATCTTCCTATGGTTTTGGATTCTTACCCTCTCTAAATGTGGACTATAATCTTTTTTTTTTATAGTTCCTTTTTGTTGTTTGTTGGATGTAATAATTCCTGTATTGAGCCGTTTGTACCATATAAAGGTTACCTTTGGCTGCATATTTAAAATCTAAAAAAATCTTCAGTAGTACCAGTCATTCTTGACTGAAGAACAGCACTGCTTGGCTACTTTAATGCAATGATCTTTGCTCTCTTAGTCATATTGGTTCTGGGACGTTTGAAGAAACGTGCTTTGTGGACTGGTCCAAATAAGGTCCTTCTGCATTGCAGACCCCTATGTGTGGAATAGGTTCCCAAGTGAATCTCTCTAATACTCAGAACTTCAAGCAAAAAATTGAGACTATGAGTCTCTGACAGTTCTGATGAATGCTGCTACTAGGCTTCATTTACAAGCTATGAAGCTACATAGTATCTGATACTGGCCTTTGCTGCAGGGCAATATGTGCCTCTAAAGTACTTGCTTATAGCAGAGGTTATTTTTGTATTGTTGTTGTAATTTGTTTTAATAATTTCATTTATGGATGTTGTGTATTCTTCTTAGGGTTTGAGGCAGATGATAAACCTCTTCAGTAGGTTAGCCAGTCTGCTGCTGAAGACATTTATTCCCTTCTTTGATAGATACACACCATCCCTGCTCAGCAGCCCTTGGAAAATCATCCTATGGTCTAAGAAACCAAAATACTCTTGACGACACCATCCACACAGCGACACATTCATCTCAAGGATGTGAGCTTCTCTGCTTGGGCCTTTACCCTCAACAGGGAGGATTGATGAGAACACCACCTGCGTACCTGACTGCTTCACCTTCTTTTACAGACCACAAAATCACATTTGATACATTGCCAACATTGATGAGCAGCATCGAATAATAATCATTAGGCAAGCTCTCTGTAACATCTTGGATTTTAGCTCTCTGTAACAATTTGGATTTTGGCACCAGGCAGATAGTATTCCTCCTAGGACATCATGTCTGATCTGCAGATGAATGCCTCTGTAGTCCTCAGAAGGCAATCACCAACCACCACTACCTTATGCCTCCTAGTGGTCATGGATCCAAGTTTAGGTATTTCAAGCTTTGGTCCTTCCTCTCCCTGGGATGATCTCATCTCCTCCACTTTCAGGGCTGCTGGACAGCACGAAGGGTGCTAAAGGGGGGTGGAGAGGAACAGGCACTGATGGGAAATGGGGAAGAGAGAGTGGGGAGAAGATGCTGAAGGGAAATGGGGAAGAGAGAGTGAGGAGAAGATGCTGAAGGGAAATGGGGAAGAGAGAGAGGGGAGAAGACGCTGAAGGGAAATGGGGAAGAGAAAGTGGGGAGAAGATGCTGATGGGGAAGAGAGAGGGAAGAAGACACTGGAAGGAAAGAAGACACAGATGCCAGACTATGGGGGGAGTGGAGGGAGAGATGGAAGGGAGAGGCACAGTAACAGAGCACATGGAAGAAGTAGAGAAAAGGAAGACAGTGGATGGAAGGAATTGAATCAAGTTTCAAGTTTATTTAAATCTTAATATACCGCTTTTATAGTCAAAGCGGTTCCTAATTAATACAAAGATGAGGAAGATAGAAAAAAAATTTCTATTTATTTTCTTTTTTTTCTTTAGGATAAAGTAGTATATTAGTTGTGTTGATAAACATTTATAAACAAATCCCTGCCAACTGAACATCTCTTTCTCTAGTTCAGAAGCCAGAACTTTGATTTATAAAATGACAATTGTACAGAATATTGTTTCTTCTTATACTTTAATAAAATAAGTTCAGTATAAAACTATTCAAGGCTTGTGTGGATGGGATCAGATGGTTTTCAGGGATGGGGACTGAGATCACAGGGACGGAGATGAGCTCACAGGGAGGGGGAGGACACAGGGACAAATTTTTTCCCCGTGTCATTCTCTAGTACATAAACATAGAAACATAGAGTATAACAGCAGAAAAGGGCCGGCGGCCCAAGTCTGCCCACTCAAGAACCCTCCCTCAGCTAATTTGCTTATTCTAGAGTCCCCTCTCCCATGAGTCCGTCTTTTAAGCATGACTCTGTAGCAACCCCATTCGTCTGTCCCAACATCTCTTGAAGTCGAGCACGCCGCTGGCCTCGACCACTTGGCGTGGAAGGCCATTCCATCGATCAATCACCCTTTCGGGGAAGAAATATTTCCTGGTGTCCCCATGAAATCTTTCCCCTTTAAGTTTTAGCGGATGCCCTCTTGTCGCCGTGGGACCCTTAAGAAAAAAGACATCTTTCTCCACTTCGATGCGGCCCGTGATGTATTTAAATGTTTCAATCATGTTCCCCCTTTCTTTGCGCTCCTCGAGAGAATATATGCGCAGTCTGGTCAGACGTTCCTCATAAGAAAGATCCCTAAGTCCTGAGACCATCCTAGTGGCCATTCTTTGGATCGATTCCAGTCTCTTCACATCTTTCCGATAATGCGGCCTCCAGAACTGGACACAGTACTCCAGGTGAGGTCTCACCATGGATCTGTACAATGGCAGTATGACTTCAGGCTTTCGGCTGATAAAGCTCCTTCTGATGCAACCCAGCATTTGTCTAGCTTTTGCTGAAGCTTTCTCCACTTGATTTGCAGCTTTCATATCGTCCCGGATGAATACTCCTAAGTCCCTTTCTACAGTAGTTCTTGTTAATTTTTCACCGTTCAAGGTGTATGTCTTACAAGGATTGCTGCTTCCAAGATGCATCACTTTACATTTTTTGGCATTAAAGTTTAGTTGCCAAGTACTGGACCATTGTTCCAGCAGAAGTAGGTCCTGCTCCATAGTGTTGGGCCTGGTAGTGCTGCCAGGTTCCGTTGCCCTGCCCACAACGTTGCAAAGTTTAGCATCATCGGTAAATAATGTAATTTTGCCATGAAGTCCCTGAGTCAGATCCCTTACGAAGATATTAAACAGAATCGGGCCTAACACCGAGTCCTGTGGCACTCCACTGGTCACTCTCGATGTTTTTGAGGGAATACCGTTTACCATTACCCTTTGAAGTCTGCCGTTAAGCCAGTCTTTTACCCATGCTGTCAGTGTTTCTCTTAGTCCTAGCGTGTTCATCTTGCTCAATAACCTACGGTGTGGAACACTGTCAAAAGCCTTGCTAAAGTCCAAATACATGATGTCCAGGGACTCATCCCCATCCAGTTTTTTTGTTACCCAGTCAAAGAAGCTTATCAGATTGGATTGACAAGATCTTCCCTTTGTAAACCCGTGCTGGTGGGGATCCCTTAATCTTTCATCATCCAGAAATGTGTCCAATCTGTTCTTGATCAACTTTTCCATGAGTTTACTCACTATTGATGTGAGACTCACCGGTCTATAATTTCAGCCTCTGACCTGCATCCTTTTTTGTGGAGAGGGATAACATTGGCAGTTTTCCAGTCCAGGGGAACTTTTCCTTTGCTTAAGGAAAGGTTGAAGGGCACCGCTAATGGCTCTGCCAGGACATCACTCAATTCTTGAAGTACTCTAGGGTGTAGATTGTCCGGGCCCATAGCTTTGTTTACTTTTAATTTTGATAACTCATGGTAGACTTCACTCGCAGTAAATTCCATGTCCCGGAAAGGCCAAACTCCCCTTTGTCTGTGGCTGAGGACCGGATCCTGGTGCTTCGCAGTGAAGACTGAGCAGAAGTAGTTATTGAGTAGTTCTTCTTTGTCCGCATCCAAATCAGTAAAGTTGCCGTCAGATTTCTTTAGCCGCCCAATACCACTTGTGTTCTTCTTCCTGTCGCTAACATATTTAAAAAAGGATTTCTCCCCTTTCTTCACCTGCCTAGCTATGTTTTCTTCCATTCTGAGTTTGGCCTCTCTGACTGTTGTTTTAACTTTTCTGGATTTGGCCAGATAGGTTTCTTTAGCTTCTGGTCATTGTGATTGTTTGTAGTTAATGAATGCTTTATTTTTTTGCTTTACTAGTTCCGAGATCTCCGCGGAGAACCACTGTGGTCTATTTTTTCTGCGTCGTTTGTTCTCGGTTTTTATGTATACGTTGGTTGCTACTTGCAGGATAGATTTCAGAGTCGACCATAGTTCCTCTACATTGTCCGTCATGCTTTGGTTTTGCATCACTTGGTAAACGTAGTCCCCCAAGTCCTGAAAGTTAGTTCCTTTAAAATTTAGGACCTTGGTCAATGTATTTGACCTAGTGGATCCTTTCATAAGAACATAAGCAGTGCCTCCGCTGGGTCAGACCATAGGTCCATCATGCCCAGCAGTCCGCTCCCGCGGCGGCCCAAACAGGTCACCTGTCTGAATCACCAGAAGGGGCCCCCTTGCCACCCTGGTTTCCCATTGAAGTCCTATCTTCCCATCGAAGTCCTAACCCTCCGGTTTTGCACATGCACGACCTGGTCGGGTTTCTATACTTATTTCCTGGATACTTCTCCTACCGATACCTCTGTGACACTGTCTCCATTGGTGAGCAACAGGTCCAGGATTGCCTGGTCCCTGGTGGGTTCCAATACCATCTGCTTAAGGCATGCTCCCTGCATGGAGGCTAGTAGCCTTTTGCTTCCAGTGGTTGTAGCGGATAGTTTGTTCCAATCCACATCGGGCATGTTAAAGTCTTCCACCAGCACTGTATCTCCTCGCAGTGTGATGGCTTCAATGTCTTCCATTAGTTCGTCGTCTGCATCCTCCTTCTGTTTTGGTGGTCTGTATACAACACCAAGATACAAGCATTTGTTATTGCCCCTGGCAAGGTTCACCCAGAGGGATTCTCCCGTATACTTGATGTCTGTGATTTTAGTAACCTTGATGTCATCTCTAATGTACAGAGCAACCCCTCCTCCTGATTTGCCCTCTCTGTCACGGCGGAGTAAGCTATAACCAGGTATGACCATATCCCATCCGTGGGACTCCGAGAACCACGTTTCTGATATTGCCACTACATCAAGGTCGGCATTTCTCATTTCCATTTCCATTTCCAGTATTTTGTGTCCTAAGCTCCGGGCATTAGCATACATTGCTGTCCATTCTTGCTTTTTGCATGGAGTGCTTTCTGATGAGATAGTTTGTCCCCTTCATTCTTGCCTATGTCCCTTCAATCTTGCCTTTGTCACCCTTACTATTGCCTTTGTCTCCTTCAGTGTCCATGTGGTTTCTCCCCTTGACCCCCTGTCTATGCGATCCCTCCTGCCCCCTTCTCCATGTGATTTTTCCTCCCTGACCCCAAGATGGAGTATCCATCTCTCCCTCTGTCCCCTACTTGACCGACTTGATTACTTACCTCAGGTACTAAGTCTGTACCTATCGCTCTACCTTCCTCACTCCCTCTGTCCCCTTTTAGTGTATGGTGAGCCCTCCAAAACCTATTATACCTACCTATCTACCACCCAAATAGCCTGAATGACTTACACCAGATCCTCCCAGAAATTAAAACTATCCTTCCCCTCGCTAAAAGGCATTTCCCACACAGGAAAGCTAGGGACCTCCCTCCACTTCAAAATCACTGAGCTCTGGAACAACCTTACCTCCCCTCTTCGGAACTTGAGCTCTTTCCAAGTTTTCCGCAAACATCTGAAAACCTGGCTTTTCTCAAAAAATGTAAGTCTCCCTCCAACTTAGGAATCAAGGAAACTCTTATATCTTGCCATCCCAAGTCCTGTAAATTTTCTTCCCACTTCTACCTCTAACCCTCTGTTGTAATTCCTTCCTATTTCTCCTACTGTAAACTGCGTCGAGCTCTACGAACGTGGAGATGATGCGGTATACAAACCTAAGGATTAGATTAGATTAGATTAGATTAGTTTTGAAAATCGGTACTTGGAAGTTATGGCGATTAAGACGTCCAAGAACTTGTGTATGCCATTTTTTGGGATGTCTGCATTTAAAAAAAAAATAAGCCCCATATTTTTTAATTTTTTGCAACCTGCTGTTAGTGTGGGAACTACTATACATGTTTGTGTGCTTATAATTGCAGAATCAAAGGTTTTCTTTCTGGGGTTGTTGTTTTTTTTAATTCACAGTCACCCGATGAAGTGTGCCTGGTTGTTTTCATCCTGCTGAAGTCAGAAGCAAGGAAGCACAGCTGTTCTTTGCAGTCTCCCAGTGCAATTTCTGCTCTCTGATGATTGTTCCAAGCCCTGAAATAAGGACTCAGTCTAATAATGAGGAAAAACCCTCTGCCAGACTTAGAAAAGTGTCTCCAATACATGCTCTGTTTACATTTTTTGGCTGATTTTCATAGAGATAAGATTGGGCTGGCATCCATTTTGAAGAGCTCTTCGGGGAGCTGCTGGAACAGATAAAAGATGACCTGGATAAACACATGGATCCTGCTTGTGGGAATTAGACAGTCCCACCCAACCCTCATTGACCTCTAACAAGGGAAATCTCTGCCCCTCCCACTGGTTGAACAATCCTGTGATTTTATCTCTTCCTTAGCCTCCAAATTATTTGCCCTTCAGCAAAGTAAGATATCTACAAATGGGAAATTATGACCAGGCAACTGAGAAATTAACAAACAGGAGATTAAAACAAGATTGGAAAGATATACTGCATGGAGTACACAATTCCAAAGGCATTCTTTACCTCCAAGAGTTATTTTAAGCGGTGAGGATATGTGTGTCTATGTGTGGAGAGGAATCTGTGTATGCCCATATATAGTATATTGGAGGCGTATGTGTACTGTACTCCACTAGTAGAGGGATGGATCTGTCTGAGAAGTCTTTATGGGAAAAACACAAAGCAGAGATGACTGAACAAATGGAGATGTGGATCGCAGATGCAAATGGAAAGTCTTTATTATGCTGTCCTGACACAGCTGTGTTTCAGCACAATGTCTGCATCAGAGGGTCATTACATATGGAAGAAAGCTGATTTGTGTTATATTTACACTTCCCCTCCAAATCCATGGTTTTAGCATCCGTGGATTCGGTTATTCGTGGGTTGTTTTAGGAAAAAAAAAAAAGATTTGTTTCGGACCTTTCCTGCCTCCCTCCTGCCTTCCCCCTGGCATCCCAGCCTTACCTGGTGATCTAGCGGGGCTTTTGGAACAGGAGTGATCTTCCTAAGCTCCTGCCCCATGCAGATCGCCAATAGGAAATGGCAGCCATGAGCTCCCATAGTAGTCTGAAGAGACTACGGGAGCTAACGGCAACCATTTCCTATTGGCGATCTGCACGGGGCAGGAGCGTAGGAAGATCGCTCCTGCCCCGAAAGCCCTGCTAAACCACCAGGTAAGGCCGGCACAAGCTGCCCAGCCCAGAGAGGAATGATTTTCGCTCTGCCCGGCCCGGAGCGGGGAAAGGAGACTGAAGTTATTCGTGATTTTTTACACTTCGTGGTCCGGCTCTGCCCCTAACCCCCGTGAATACTGAGGGAGAAGTGTAAAATATGTAGGGGTCAAATAACTCAACAAACAAAGCTGAATACCGAAAACAAGGTGTCCTTTCAAAGCTGTGCTGCCCTCAGTTTTTCTTTGGGATATCTGTGGAGATTCTCTTCTTTGTCCAGTTTTTGTAGGGAAATGGGGTAGGGAACATATGTATGTGTATGTGCTCCACTAGTAGAGGGATGCATCTGTGTGTGCAGCTTTTGTGGGAACATGGAATAGGGAACATATGAATGTGTGTGTCTGTGTATGTGTGTGTGGGTGTGCATGTATGTATTGGAGGCATATGTGCACTCCATTTTCATAGGGTTGTGGGATGGGGAGTGTGTGTCTGTCTGTGTGTGTAACTTCAATTAACTAGATCCTCCAATTAATTCGTTGTCAGACCATACATCGATGATTTTTGCTGTGCAGCATTGCTCTATGCTTTAATCCAGTGTCTCTCAAACTGTGTGCCAAGGCACAGTGGTGTTCCCCGAAGAGATTCCGGTTGTGCCACAAGAGATTCCAGAATTTTACTTTATTTAAAAAAATTTATTTCATATGTATACGCTAGAATAGATAACTACAATATTGCAAAAGGTGAAGTAGGGAAATATAAATAAAGTAGTGCAAAAAAACTCCACTTAAAGGTAGCTGAGAGTCTGCTCAAATGGAAGAAAAAGCCTCATTTTTTTTGGCAGTCTGTTAAAATGCCAACGTTTCACAGCACTAAGCCGTTTCTTCAGGGCTAATATGACCTTGCTTGAATCTTCACAGAGTGACAGGGTTGTGCTCACGATCTCACTGCTTTAAACACTCACAGTGGTTTCTGTTGCAAAATATCTCAGTCCTCAATTATTTGAAACCTCAAGAGCGAATTGTCACTCTATGGAAGTTTTTTAGCCAATGATGTGGAGGTGGTGGTTTGAGCTTGAGCTCTGCCAATAAAACCTGAGGCTTTTTCTTCCATTTGAGCAGACTCTCAGCTACCTTTAAGTGGAGGTTTTTTGCACTACTTTACACTAGAATAGATGATATGTACATCGCTTACGCAAGAATCTGTCAATGTTATGAGTGTCTGTGTGCGTAAGGATACAACCGTCCAGGCAAGCATCATTCTTTGATATGATTGGTCCTTGAAAACTAATGGCAAGTACCATATTTTTTGGTGTATAAGACACACCTGACCATAAGACGCACCTATGTGTAGAGGAGGAAAAACCAAGAAAAAAAATTTGGTTCAGAATTTTTTTTTATTGGTTTTTCCTCTTCTACACATAGGTGCATCTGGTGGTAGGCAGCCCGCAGCCCCCGGTATCTTTTTTTAAAATGCTGGTGGTCCAGCGCAGTCTCGCAAGGAGCTTACTGTTCTCCTGCTGAATGGCTGCCTCCTTTCTTGCTGCAGAGCAGCACATAAGGCAGGAGCACAAACTTTTTGCTTCCTGCCTGGTCCAGCACCTCTCCATGAATAGCTGCTGTCAGTTCTCGTGAATTGCACCATATTCTAAATGAGATCTCACCAGTTTCTTTTACAGAGGCATCAATACCTCCTTTTCCCTACTGGCCAAACCTAGCATCCTTCTAGCTTTCAACGTCACCTTTTCAACCTGTTTGGCCACCTTAAGATCATCACATACAATCACATCCCAAGTCCTGTTCTTCTGTCATGCACTTAAGTTCTTCAACCCCTAAACTGTACCGTTCCCTTGGGTTTTGTAGCCCAAATGTATGGCCTTGCATTTCTTAGCATTACATTTTAGCTGCCAAATTTCAGACCATTCTTCAAGCTTTGCCAGGTCTTTCTTCATATTATTCATACCATCTGGCGTGTCTACTCTATTGCAGACTTTTGTATCATCCACAAAGAGGCAAATCTTATCCGACAGCCCTGCAGCAATATCGTTTATAAAAATGTTAAAAAGAACAGGCCCAAGAAAAGAACCTTCAGCCACACCACTTGTAACATCCCTTTTCTCAGAGCGAGATCCATTGACCACTACTGTATGTCGCCTTCCACTCAACCAGTTCTTGACCCAGCACGTCACTCTGGGACCCATTCCGAGGGCACTCAGTTTATTTATTTATTAGACATCTGTGTGGAACACTGTCAAAGGCTTTGCTAAAATCTAAATACACCACATCAGGTGCACTCCCTCTATCCAATTCTCTGGTCACCCAGTCAAAGAAATTTATCAGATTTGTCTGACAAGACCTATCTCTAGTGCATCCATGTTGACTCCGGTCTTGTAATCCACAGAATTCTAAAAACTTCACAATTCTCTGTTTTAAAAGCATTTCAATTAATTTGCTTACCGGTAATTCCCTACCACTTCCATACTTCCACTTTTGTAGAGAGGGGCCACATCTACCCTTATCCAGTTCTACGGTACCACTCCCGACTCTAGAGACTAGAGGTCTGCATGGGAACGGGGATTGCGGGATTCCCGCGGGAATCCCCCTAATCCACGAGACTCCCACGGGGACCCCCCTTTGGTCCACGGGACTCCTACGGGGACCCCCTCTGGCCCACAGGACTCCCAAGGGGACCCCCCTCTAGCCAACGGGGATGAAAGGCATTGGAAGCTGGGTTTGTCCATATAATATAATGGACACGTCAGCCTTAGTAAAAGAAGGGGTTTATAAGTTAATTACCTGAACAGAAAACAAAAAAAGGGTTCCACCAAAGAGATTCCACAAGGAAAACAGAAGCGCAAACACAAAAGAAACTGTGAAATTGATGATCCTGTCAGAAGTAATTGCTGCTTTTTATGGGGACGGGCGGGGATGGAGGTAATTCCTTGCGGGGATGGGTGGGGACGGAAAGGATCCTGACGGGGACGGGTGGGGACGGAGAGGATCCTGGTGGGGATGGGCAGGGATGAGTGGGATTTCTGTCCCCGCGCAACTCTATACTAGAGACTCATTGAAAAGGTCAGTCAGTGGAGCCACCAGAATTTCCCTAAGTTCCTTCAGCACCCTCTGATGTACACCATCCGGCTCCATCGCTTTGTCTACTTTTATTTTAGCTAACTCCTCATGAACACAACCCTCTGAAAATCGATCAGTGTCTACCACTCCTCCATTCCTATTCATGTTTGTCTTCTCTGGTCCCGCTCCCAGCGCTTCTACCGTGAACACAGAACAGAAATATTTGCTAAGCAATTCTGCCTTTTCTTTATCAGCTTCAAAATATTTCTCCCCTTCACTTTTGAGTCTCACAATACCACTTTTGCACATCTTCCTATCACTAATATATTTTTAAAAATGTATTTTTTCCCCGTTTTACCGTGTCAGTTATTTTTTTTCCATTTGCACCTTTGCTTTCCTGACTACACGACCAGCCTCTCTTAACTTTTCCAGATATTTTTGCCTGTCTTCCTCTTTCTGTGATCTTTTGTATTTTATGAAAGCTAACCTCTTATTCCTTACCTTCTCAGCTACTACTTTTGAGAACCAAAGCTGCCTTCTTTTCCTCTTACTTTTACTTACTTGCCTCACAAAAAGGTTTGTCACTCTTACAATTACGGTACTCCTTTTAGTTTTGCCCACTGCATTTCCACTCCTTCCAGACGTTCCCATCCAGACAACAATTCCTTGTTATAATCCCCCAGCCAAATTTAGTTTTTTTTTAAAGTCTAGAACCTTTGCTTTTGAATGAGCCCTCTCTATACCCATCTTAATATTAAAACGTACCATGCAGTGGAGAAACACTTTCCACGTTTGTAAGAACTAGGTCCAGTATGACCCCTTCCTACATGGGTTCCATTACCAATTGCTAGAACAGTTCTCCTTGTAGAGAATCCAGGATCTCTACACTTCTAGAAGATCTCACAGTAGGGATACCCCAATCAACACCCAGCATGTTAAAATCACCTATTAGTAAAACTTCCCCTTTTTTTAGATATATTCTGAATGTCTATTATTAAATCTCTGTCCACTTCTTTCGTCTGTGAAGGAGGCCTATATATCACAACAATATAAATATATTCACCATTCCCTCTTTCCAACATTGATCCACAGTGCCTCTTTCTTGCCCTGCAGATCTGCAATTGTGTGATCTTTAACATATAATGCTACTCCCCCTCCTTTTCTTTCTACAATGTCTTTACTGAACAGATTATAGCACCGGTATAACTACATCCCAGTCATGGTTCTCCATGAGCCACATCTCTGTGATCGCCACTATATCCAACTCATCTTTTTCCATCACAGCTTCTAGATCCAGAATCTTGTTTCCCATACTTCGAGCATTAGTATATACTGCTTTCCAGACATTGCCCCCTTTTTCCATCCGTGTTGAGGTATTCAGTGATTTACTTGCCTGAGGGCTTATACTCATTTGGGGGCTTTGATCACTCTGCCCCATCACTTCTAGTTTAAAGCCCTCTTCAGTAGAATAGCCAGCCTGCTGCCAAAGACATTTCTTCCCTTCTTTGATAGATGCACGCCATTCCTATTCAGCAGCCCTTGGAAAATCATCCCATGGTCCAGGTAGCCAAAACGCTCTCAGTGACACCATGCACGTAGTCATGCATTCATCTCCAAGATGTGAGCTTCTGTGCCCTGCTCTTTACCCTCGACAGGAAGGATGGACGAGAATACCACCTGCGTACCTGTCTGCTTCACCTTCTCTCCCAGAGCCACAAAGTCACTTTTGATATGTTTGCAGGGATTCCTGGCAGTATTGTTAGTGCCAACATGGATGAGCAGCATCAGAAAATAGTCATCAGGCTTGATGAGTCTCAGCAAGCTCTTGGATTTTGGCACCAGGAAGACAGCATACATCTCGTGACATCATGTCTGGTCTGCAGTTTTGTATAGATCAGCCCCTGAAAATGTTACTGGCTGGGTTTCCGCCAGGATAGGCTTGGGAACCACTGACTTATACTAACCAAATGGCTGGTGTAAATGCCCATGTCTAACTGTAGCACTTAGGTGCATAAATGCAGGTGTTCTTTAACCCGTGCATCCAAAATGCCAGACACACACTTGACTTGTCCATGCTCCTTCCAAGGCTATGCCTTTCTTGCAGTTGTGCACTCTGGAATTTGGCTGCACAGATTCCTAGAATGCCAACTAGGAGCAGCGATATGAATAACTGCTAATTACTGTCAATTAGTATCAATTATAGCTAATAATTGGTTATTAATACCAATTAACACTCCATTAGCTTATTAAGTTACGTGCAAAACTGACCCTAGTCTATAAGTTGTATGTGCAACTTTGCATACTAGTTAAAAAATTGGGCGTGCAATTTTAAAGAATTAGGGGATAAGTCTACATCTTCAAACTTGTTTTTTCTTGAACAAATATTCAACTCTTTTGGTTTTGGGAAATACTGTTTGTATAGATGAGTCTCCAAACTTTTCGCCACGAGGGCCACATTGGGTACTTCAGCACTTTTCAGCGGGCCATAGAAAAAAAAAAGATAATTAACACTAGATATACAAGATTTATTGAAAGCAGAAAATTTTATAAACTAATTACACAGTATGTGAGATTAAATTATCATATACCAGCAAATTTTCGTATTTTCACTGCACCACTGCAAGTATTCTTATGGACAATTAACCATAACGACTAGTAACAAACGTCCAGATTCAATGTAAAGATTAGTCACAGTGCCAGAGCTACCTACAATGCCGCAAATTGACACTGTCATTCGAGGCCGAACAAGTATGAAGAAATACTGCAAAGTATACAATTACGATTCAGTATTAAATAAAGTTGTGAATAATATTAATATTAACATAATATGGAATATCAATATATTTTGAACACAATTTTAATTAATGCATTTGAATTCCATCGACACCCTGTGTTTTCTTTTGCGGATTCTCATTGGAAAATTAGACCAATTGGCACTTTTCCACATAATTCTTCCACAGACCGGATAAAATCATCCGGCCCGCGGGCCATACTGTGAAGATCCCTGGTATGGACCAGGCCCATGCACTGCAGCTCGCTTAACTTGTTGCTCCTTGCTCATCCCACACTTTCCTCTTCCTGCTTCCACCCACGCACTCCATGCTGTACACAGATGGAAATGGCAATGATCACAGAAACTTCCTAGTATGTGGTGCCAGGAAGAGATGACGCACAAAAGGATAGCTGCTTGACTCCAGTACAAGCTGTCCAAGATGTGCCAAGCACTGTTGGCATTTTATTCTCATGTGCCGCTGATGGCGTAAATTCTCCTATCACTCTATCATAATCAGCACAAACATTGAGGCATCACCACTCTTGCGGTTCCCCAATGAAGATAGGAAAAGTGGGTCTAGAAGAAGAGTCACCTCTTCATTACATCTCTTCCTTCTTCTAAATCAATGTGTTTAAGGCCAGTTTTTTCGTGTGACTTTTATTCCCAAGCAAGGAAAAGAAAGCTATATGCTTAAAATGTGTTGTTGATGGGTTTCCCTTGCCTTATTACTTCCTGTCTTTGAAGCTACCTTCTTATGTACGGAAGCTCTTCTTCATTGAGTTTCTCTGGGGAAAAATTGCTTTGTATTGTCCTCTACAGCTGTCACCGTAGAGTCAGATTTTTTGATGTTTACATACGCTTTTAAGCCTTTTCTCCCACAGTGCAAATTGTTATATAGCTTTACTCTGTGGATTGTATAAAGAGAAGGTTGTGATTGCTAGACTTCCTGTTTAAGTGGATCCACAATCAAAATACCGGGCTCATCAAGAGCTGTTCTGGAAAGCATCAGTTTGGAAATCCCCTCATAGAAATGTATCAGCATGGAAAATAATGGCAGAAAAGACCATACACCCAGGCAATTAATAAGATGTCAGATAAATGTAGTTCCTGGTTGCTTGAGATTTACTATTAAAAATAGGCCTAACTTATACTATACCCCATACTATGCCATACCACAAACTGTTCCATACAAACTACCAGACATGTGATAGGCAAAGCATGGACATACTCAGGTGTGTCAAGCAAAGTTTATACTAAAATTTCCTCCTTACTCTTTTTTTTTTTTTTTGCGGGGGAAGGGCACAGATGCTGTGCATGTGTTACACACACACAATATCTGTCCCTTTTTTTTTTAAACGTGAGCTGAGCCGCACCCCCTCTCTGATGACAACTATGGGTCCCTGACTCCCCTCCCGACGATGAAAGCCGCCCCCACAGCAACGACACGCCCAGAAAAACAGGAGGGATGCCCACTCCCTCATGCCTCAGCAACCTAGTTGAGTATCCGGGCCACTTGGACTCCCCAAATTCTCCTCCTGACACACACACCCCATGCAATTTGCCTATCCATTCCAGCTACTGAACTCTATAATCCCTTCCTTTCTCTCAGAGATCCCTTGTGCTTGTCCCATGTCTTCTTGAATCCAGACACTGTGGCCAACTCTACCAGCCTTTCTGGAAAGAAATATTTCTTTAATTTACCCTCTCCATCTTCACCATATGACCCCCTCTCAGTTTAGAGCTGCTTTTCATTGAAAAGGGACAGTCTCTTATGCATTTATGTCTTGGGCGAAGTTTAGTGTCTCTGTCATAGCTCCCCTACTACACATTTCTTTCAAAGTAGGAATGAATGTCAAGAAGCGTTATTGGCATCATGGCCCCAAGTAGGAAGATATTTGTTGGCTCTCCTTCAGCTCTTTTGGATCCCAAACGGTCCACATTTAAAAAAATTATCGAAGACCACTGCCCTGCCTAGACTATTCCTTAGAGTTCATTAGATCCCTCCTTATGTTAGCCATATTTTCCAAGGTATCTATCTTGGTGCATCACCGAGGTTGGGAGGCCAAATAGTCACCATTTTGAGGCAATTTTATAATGATATATAGATGCAATTCTGTAACTGGTTGTCTCCATTAAGGCAGCCTAAAGTTTCAAGTTATAAACACAACACAAGACAAGTTAGTAGAAGGCTGAGGAAGTATTAGGGGGACATGCTCTTTTAAAAAATTTAATAAACACTTATTTTAATTCTTTTGTCCAAAATAGATTGTAAGCTCTTCTGAGAAGGAACTGCCTATTGAATGTTAAAAGTGCAGCGCTACATATGCCTTTCAGCTCTATAGAAATAATAAATAGTATTAGTAGTTTTGCATCAGAGGTATTTTGGTTAAAACCTAAAAGCAAACATTCTACAAATATGTAACCAAAGATGGGAGACAGGGGTGACAAACTGGATGCACTATTCCATCCCCACCTACCTGTATGTTGAGTTTTTGTTGTGTATTCTCCTAGGGCAGGCACTGAACTTATTGTGGGTCAAGTTATCATTTGTGCCTTTGTGCGTCTATTAATAATTTATTTATTTTTATTTCAGTATTTATATACCGCTTATAACCTAAGTGGTTTTACATTCAGGTACTCAAGCATTTGTCCCTATCTGTCCTGGTAGGCTCACAATCTAGCTAATGTACCTGGGGCAATGGGGGATTAAGTGACTTGTTTGGGGTCACAAGGAGCAGCATGGTACTTGAACCCACAACCTCAGGGTGCTGAGGCTGTAGCTTTAACCACTGCACCACACACTCCCTCTATTGCAAGAGGATTTCGTTATCCTGTCAGAAAATAAATTTTTGGCCTGTGTTTCCAGTGGAACAGCTGGCCTCACGCACGCACTTCATTTCAATGCAGAGGGAATCGCAGCACATTGGGGTCATCGCATTAAACTTAAAGGGAGGTGAGATACCATAATAACTCAGACAATACAATAAATCCAAGTCTTCCAATATACTCTAATACTAATAGTTTTTTTCCTGTGGTGACAATATATACTACAAGGAAGACCTAACTACCGTAGATCTCTTTTTTGTGTGTCCCAGGATAAAATTCAGTAACAAATCCTAGTGCACTGTGCCTGCACATCCCCTTCAGAAGCAAAGGAGGTGTGATCGTAGGAGCCAGCTTTTCAAAATTATTGAGGGGTGCGAAACTCGATGGGAATTGCCCCTCTTCAATTGCTCAATACTGGGGGTGCTCAAGCACCGATAGCACTCACTGAGCTGGCTTCTGTGGAGTGTAATAATTGACGCTGTGTGCCAGTACAAAGGGCTAGATTCACTAAGCCCACCGATCAACTTCCGACCACTTAGCGACCCCTTTACGACCCGATTTCCCTCCGACCCGATTCACTAACCTCTGTCACGCTCATCCTCCGATCCGCGCATGCAAATGAGGGGGAACGGCATTCAAATGTAGGCAGGAAGCAATTCACTAAAATAAAAAAAGCAACAGCGACTGGGCTGGCCGATCCCAAAAATAAGCGACAGCTGAGGACCAGTCACTGAGGTCCTTTCCGACTGCCCTGCCTTCTGCAACCCTGCTCTTTGCCCTGCTTCTGTGCTCTCAGCCCTGATCTCCTGCCTGCCCCAAATCTCCTGCTCTCTCCTGTGTGCCCCAAATGAATCTCCTGCTCTCTCCTACCTGCCACGATCTCTTGCTCTCACCCCAAATCTCTCCTGCCACCCCGACTGGCCGCCCTGCTCTCGCCCCGAATCTCTCCTGCCGCCCTGATTCTCCTGCCCTTCCCCGCAGCGCAAGCCCGTGGTTTTAACCCACGGGCTTAAAGCAGGCTAAAACCATGGGCTCGCAAGAAAGTTAAAAACAGTTTTAAAAAAAAATTCTCTCTACAGATGGTCTGCGCATGCGCTGGGATCGCTGTAGAGTGATTCAAGCAGGCGGTTGGGGCATGATTCCGATTGCCCTCATTTACATGAGGGCGATTCGTGAATCAGCCCCCCGGATATGGATCCAATCCGATCCCTGACGGATTGGATCCGGTCCGTGCCCTTAGCCCAAAGAGTCCCTGCTCCGTTCTCTGCATTGCTACACTTTGCCGAACTGGCCCCTCTGTGGCTTTTCAGATGTTCAGCTGTTGTTTGCATTCTCCTGCTGGGGCAGTTTCAATGGTGGGGGAACACAGGTCTAATGAGAGTCGCCACCCTCCAGACACATTATAAACAGAAACAGACGTCCAGGGAGCGGTCTTTGCATGCCAAGAAAATCAACAAATGAGTCGGTCATTTGGGTGTCTATGCAACAAATGCCTTTCTTTTTTTCTTTTCTCTTACATCATGCTCTTTATCTTTTGGAAGCTATTCATGTCCGTGTCCTGTTTTCTTGGGGGAGGAAGAGTTTGTGTGGGTGTGTATTAAGTAAACTGATGGATTTCATTACAGCAGCTTGCGCTCAGTGTAATTCACTTCTCTATACAGCACAGTTACTTGTACCTGTAACAGGTGTTATCCAGGGACAGCAGGCAGATACTCTTACGGACGGGTGATGTCTCCCCTAGAGCCAGGGTACGGACAATACAAAAAGAAAATGTCCCTTTAAAAACAAAAGGTAATTTCTCCGATTTATTTGTAACACTCCCCCTCCAATTATTGTGAACTGATAAACAGTTATAATATGTTTAGATTTCTTTTTTTAATTGTATTTCCTTTTTTATTTAAATTACCATGGAAACTGTTGATTTCAAGATGATTGTTGTTATCATAAAAAAAATGTGAAACTTAATAAAGAGTAAATAAAACAAAAAACCCAAAAGGTTAAAGACCGCCCGTACCACACATGTGTGGGTGCCTCCTGCCCACCGCCAACTCACGGGACCACCGGTTCAGTAACAAAGCCAAGAAGTAAACTAGGGGAGGAGGGCGGGTTGTAAGAATATCAGCCTGCTGTCCCTGGATAACACCTGTTACAGGTAAGTAACTGTGCTTTGTCCCAAGACAAGCAGGCAGCTTATTCTTATGGCACACCGACAAATCCGTGCAGGACAATTGTGCTCTGACAAAAGCGCCCCAACAATTGCACGCACGGACAAGTACATGCAGAACAACTGCAGTCCCTCAATTGTGCCCCGTGACTGAATCTGCCATAAGTGGATATGTGGAAGGCCTTGATTTGCTCAGACTCCTCAGGCCCTGTCCCTTGGGAGGGGCTTGAGGAGTCTGAGCAAATCAGGGCCTTCCACATATCCACTAAAAGGGTTCCCATAATCATGAGTTAAACCTAACCCTAACACTAGAAAGGAAGTGAATCGTTTAAGTGTAGTGGGGGGTTCCCCCCTCCTCAAAAAAGAGGGTTACAAAATAGTATCCTGTTGAGTGCGTGAAATTGGCTCGTAATTGTCCTGCGCGCATTTGACGGGTCACAATTCTTACAGAAGGGACTGCAAGGAGGGTTTTTAACATTACCATGAGCCTGGCAATATCAATAGGGTTGTGGGGAAGTTGGCTTTTAAATAGAGAATAAATTATGTAGAACTGCTTGGCCAAAATGGCTATCCTTTCTGGAAAGATTTTCTAAAGATTAATGGGATATAAAGGTGTGGGCTGAAAGCCACGTGGCTGCTTTACAGATGTCCTCAATGGGAATGGAACATAGATGAGCTACTGAAGTTGCCATTGCTCACAGCTTATGTGCGGTAACACAACCTCCTAGCATCATAGAAACATAGAAAAATGACGGCAGAAAAGGGCCAAAGCCCATCAAGTCTGCCCACTCCAGTGACCCTTCCCCCATGAGTTTGCTCACCAACCTCCTGCCCTTACCTCATTAGAGATCCCACATGAATATCCCATTTATTTTTGAAATCTGCCACGCTGTTGGCCTCAATCACCTGCCGTGGGAGTTCATTCCAATGATCGACCACCCTCTCAGTGAAGAAATACTTTCTGGAGTCCCCATGAAATTTCCCTCCCCTGATTTTCAGCGGATGCCCTCTGGTGGACGAAGGTCCCATAAGACGAAAGATATCCTCTTCCACCTCGATACGACCCGTGATATATTTAAATGTCTCAATCATGTCTCCTCTCTCTCTTCGTTCTTCAAGTGAGTACAGCTGCAATTTATTCAGCCTTACTTCATACGGAAGTTCCTTGAGCCCCGAGACCATCCTGGTGGCCATCCGCTGAACTGACTCAACTCTCAGCACATCTTTCTGGTAATGTGGTCTCCAGAATTGAACACAATATTCCAAATGAGGTCTCACCATGGACCTGTACAGTGACCTCTGGCATCCTGCTGATAAAACCTCTACGGATACAACCCATCATTTGCCTTGCCTTGGAGGAAGCCTTTTCCACTTGATTGGCAGTTTTCATGTCATCACTAATGATTACTCCTAAATCCCGTTCTTCCGTGGTCCTAACTAAGGTCTCACCATTTAACGTGTAAGTCCTGCACAGATTTCTTTTACCCAGGTGCATCACTTTGCATTTTTTAGCATTGAAGTTGAGCTGCCAAGTCGATGACCATTGTTCTAATAGTAGTAGGTCCTGCGTCATACTGTCAGGCATAGTGCTTTTACCTACTATGTTGCACAGTTTGGCGTCATCGGCGAACAATGATATTTTTCCTCTGAGCCCTTGGGTCATATCACTTATGAATATGTTGCATAGGATTGGACCTAAGACCGAGCCTTGTGGCACTCCACTGGTCACATCTGATGTTTTGGATGGGGTACCATTTACCATCACCCTCTGAATTCTACCGCTCAGCCAATCCTTAACCCATGCAGCTAGTGTTTCCCCTAATCCCAGCGATTTCAACTTGTTCGATAACCCAATCCAGGCAGAGCAGAAGGAGATACAGTCTACTAGCCATGTAGAGATGGTTCTCTAGGCCCCAACAAACTCCAGTATTTGAGTGAGCTAGATGAACTGTTGCATTGAAGACTCGCTGAGCCAGCTGAGGCATGGCATCTTTGATCAACCAATCATCTAGTTAGACCACTTCAAAGGGCAACTCAAGACTCATCTATTTAAAGATACCTTTAACATTTAATTTCCTCCCTTAAATTCTCCTCAATCAATCTTTCAATAGAAGTAAAATACAGCGTCCCTCTTCCTCCTGTGTTCTCCTTAATTGTTTTCTTTCCTGTACGAATTGTATTTCTTCCCCGTCCTCCTTTTGTCTCGTGTTAGTACAGTCCAATTTGTTAACAATAGTCATGCCATTTGACTTAGTTGTTTAATTGCTCCTTTTAATTGTACTGTTATTGGCGTTTTATTTTTATTTTTTTTGTTCTCCCCTTATTTTAAACTGTATCTCACTTAGCAGTTGGATAAGCGATAATATCAAATTTTAATCAAAACTTGAAATTTGAAAGCTTGTAAGGTAGAATTACCGCCCCCAAGCCCGCCGCATTCCACCCGGCTATGCCCCATTCCATCCGAGTCATGCCTGATTCCGCCCCCTACCCTGCTCCCTCGACCTGTTTGCTCATTGGGATTGCACCTGTGCATGCACTGGTGCGATGCGATAACATCATTATGCGTGTGACATCATTATGTTACGTGTGACATCATTATGCGTGTGACATCATTGTGCGTGTGACATCATTATGCTGCATCCGCACATGCGCAGATGCCGTCCAGACGTTGCTCATTGCTAGAAGCTTTTCAAAACCCAGACAAAGTGCTGAGAGCACTTGGTGAAGAAGGGTCTTTTGTTGGGAGTTGAAATGAGACTCTCTTGGAGGATGGCTTGGAGGTTTGGTTTACAAACGAAGGGCATAGCCCCGTCTCACAACCTGAAGTACCCACTGACCTGAAGTCATCAGAGTCCAATATTGATGAAAATGGGTGAGTCAACCTCCTATAGGAAGAGTCTGAGGTGATGGCTGACAAACTCTGACTAGGCTTTCTAGAAGGAAGTCACAAAGACTGCTGCTGTTTAGATTGAGCTGATGCAGATGACTTTGGCTGCTTTTGTTGTCTTGGTCTCCTTGGAGACAGTGGTCAAGAAGCTGTAGAAGGCTGACAATATTTACATCTAGAGCAGTGTCTCTCAAACCTTCTTGAGCCGGACCACACTAAAGGTAGTGGCCACGGCTTGAGGCACCCAGAAGTGCGCAGACGTCAGTGTGATGACATCACGTGCATGCGTGACATCATTACGTCGACATCCACACATGTGCAGAGGCCCTCCAGATGGGCCCTGAGACGCCAGTAGGGAAGAGGGCCGGGAAGAGGGCCAGAGAGGAGAGGCACTGGCCTATAGCAGTGTTTTTCAACTACTTCAAGCTAAGTACCCCCTAAGTCTAACAAATATCAACTGAATACCTCAACCACAGACCTTCCTAGGCCCACACAAGCTCTGTCCCAGATCCTATCCCCCTTTATTAATTGTAATGCAATTTTTTCCATTCACTTTTCATGTACACACACAATATGCATAGCAGATATAGATTCTCAAAATTGACACATTTCAATCACTATGGAAAATAAAATCATTTTGCCTTCTAGCAATCCTCTGCAGGCTGCTGTAATTAGCTTTAAAGGTGAGACCGGGAGGCCAGGGGGACGCTAGAGAGAAGGGGGAAACATGCAGGCCTTCAGCGAATCGGGCAATGCTGGCGCTGTACCGCATAGGGAAGTCAGCTGGTAGGCACCTCTCTTCCTCCTCAGTGTGCCACGGCATACTTGTAATCTCAGGAGGTACACTAGTGTGCCTCGGCACACAGTTTGAGATACACTGGTCTAGAATAATAAAATGTACTGGAGGTGTTGGAGTAGTTTCTCGACTGATGACACTAATTCTAGTCTTTGAGGAGGACAAAATTGTCATGCAGTCAGCATGTGTTCTGAGATTTTGAGTAGCCTTCTCTATATGGTCTCCAATTAAATCTCCCATTCAGGGTATATTGGAGAGACGGACATTGGTATCAAGATCTGAAATTCTGAGCCAGGTCTGTCTGTGCATAACAATAGATACTACTCAAGATGTAATGTCAAAAGCATCACATGTGGTATAAAATGACTAAAGACGCAGCTATTTGTTGATGCCTTTTTTTAGGTATTTCTGACAAAGTTGAAGAACTAACCATGATCTTTCTACCCACATTATGGTATCTCTTGAAGATTGTTTTTATGTTTATTTTATTATGTTTTTAACTATTCATCTGTTTTACTATGTGTCTATTTTAAATATTATGGGGCTCCTAATCAAAAGAGAAAAATGTCCAAAAACCAGCCTAAGTCGGCACTTGAATGAACATTGTCAAAATACGTTCAAGTGCCGATAATGAAAACAGGTTTTGGACGTATTTCTAAACGACCTAGGCCTTCATAGTGCCACTGAACAACCAAAGCTAAACGGGGCGTTTCAGGAGGAGTGTTGAGGGCAGGAGTTGGGTGGGACGTGGGCCGACTTAGACTTAGTTGTACAGCATGTATAACTGAAAGTTATACAGCATAGAATCAACGGAACTTGGACGTTGCGACTTAGACCATTTAAAACATAGTCTAAGTCACAAAAACCCACCTAAAGTCACCAGATAATACAGATCCCCACACACTACCCCAGTGATCACCAACCCCCCCCCCCATAAAAATCGTAATCACACCTTTAAAATTCAGCCTCCAGCCCATCATCACCTGGCAGCCTGGCATAGGAAAGCCTAGTCGTCCAGCAGAAAGGCGGCTTAAGCTGTCTTAGGGCTGGGTTAGGGACCCATGCCCATAAGCCCCTGTAATCACTGCATTGATACTTAAACATGTACACTCCCCTATACACCCCCAAAACTGATTTAGCGACTTGGACGATCAGATCGGCAGGATGTATAGTTAGACGATTTTTGAAACAAAAAAACTGTGGACGTATTTTTCGAAAATGTGTCCTAGGCTGTTTTTTTACTTTAGACGACTTGCGGACTTAGACGAAAATGGGCTTAGACATTCCTTTCGATTATACCCCTCCACGTATGTAAACCATGTAAACTGTTTAGTTTTAAACGGTACATACATTTTTTAAAATAAATAAATATTTTCTTGTTTTAAGAAGGTCACATTCAAGTTGCTGATAAGCACTGAGATGCTTAGATGGCATAAATTTGGAATACATAGACATCTTCTGTATAAGAGACCAAATGTACAATGTCATATAAAAATTGTAGTTTATAATTCTGTTGGCAAGCATAGAGTTTTGAAAAATTCTGCGGCCAAACTTATCTAGAGTACTGCCCTCTCTTCCAGGGGGATAACTGGGATAATTCTTAAAATTGCTATTTCTCTTCAAGGCAAATTCCACAACCAGAGATCGTTGTTGCAACTGTGGTATGTCAAAGGGTTTCCCCAAGGGGGATCAAACCCAAGGTTACCAGCCATTGAAAGTAACCCCCAAATCACTCTACCAGTCCTTAGCAGAAGAGTAATCTGTAACTTTTGCACCAAATATTCCTAGCAACTCTTTGTTTCTTTGTCCCTCTAGTTGCAACGACTTCTAGGAAAAGGAAAGGGGGAAGGAAAAATTCCAAACCCAGCCTGTTCCTGTGCAATTGATTGTGGAACAGATGCCAGTAGAGGAATGCAGAGGAAAACTGAGAGGATGCAGCAGAACTCAAAGGAAGCATCGACTCTGGCTTGAGGTATAGGCTGTTGTTACAAACATTGGGCAGAGGGTTATTTATGAAATTTCTGAGTTTTTATTGTTCAGTAATAAGCTATTTTTTTTAGAATATATGCTTGCTGGGTCAGACAGAATTCTATAATCCAGATACATCACTGATAAAGGGGAGGGGGGAATAAGGAAGATTATTTTATGCCTATGGAAAAACTGTCAGATAAGTTTGGCCTTTGATATATACTTTTCATTTCTAGTTAGATTCATTATCTTTTTGCTTTTCTGTCACTAGTTAAATATATACCGTGTATGTATCGTAATCATCACCTTAAATGAATGGATTGTACATAATAAGGTTGCACAGGGTATTATTTAGTATTTATTTCAGATCTTTTTTTTGCAATGAAATAACCAAAGCTTTCTTCCTTGCCACAAAAACCCTTGGTGCCACCATTGACCATCCCCCCCTGATTTTTCCTTGTGACCCTGGGCAAGTCACTTAATCCTCCATTGCTCCAGGTACAAAAATAAGTACAGTATATAGAGTATGTAAACCGCATTGATTGTGGTTGTGTAACTATAAAAAGGCAGTATAAAAGTCCTCAGTGGCGTATCTAGTGTATGTGACTCCAGGGGCACATCATTTTTTGACACCCACCCCTCCCCCCCAGCCCATCATTTTTTGACACCTCCCCTCGGTCCATCATTTTTTTGACACACACACCCTGCCCTTGGTACGCCACTGCTACATTTCGAAAAAGGCTAAGAAGGCAGCGGGAGGTGCAAAAGCGTCCTTTAAGGAACACCCTCCCGATTTGGCTCTATCCCACCTCCTTTGTGATGCCACCGGACAGCATTTTCAGCCATTGGTCGACCTTGCCTGGGTCAAGTGTCTCTCAAACCTGATTGCCTAAAGCAGTGTTTTTCAACTACTTCAAGCTAAGTACTCCTTAAGTCTAACAAATATCAACTGAAGGACAATTATAGAGACTACCCCCGGCAAAAGAAAAGATGTGATGGTAGTAAAGACTGCAACGTAAACAATATCAGAAACTCACTTCTTAGCATTGCAACGGAAAGTGAAACGAAACAAAAATCTATACGAAAAAGGAGATTACCGCTGAAAAACAGCTGGAAAGCGATGACCACAAATGCTCGCAATCTAAGCAACAAAGTTCATGATCTTCAAGCCCTGATGTTAGAGGCAGATCTAGATATTGTTGCTATCACAGAGACATGGTTCAGTGAATCACATGGATGGGATGCAAACATACCAGGATATAATCTTTTTAGGAAGAACAGAGATGGTCAAAAAGGTGGAGGAGTAGCTCTCTATGTAAAGATCAATATCCAAGCGACCGAAATGGGAAGAGGAAGAAGAGATATGGATCGCTCTGAAAAGAGAAGATGGAACTTCTATCTACGTGGGTGTAGTCTACAGACCTCCGACTCAATCGCAGCAAATTGATAAGGATCTGATTGTGGATATTCAAAAGTTTGGAAGGAAAGAGGAGGTGCTGCTGTTGGGAGATTTCAACCTGCCGAATGCGGACTGGAATGTTCCTTCTGCAGAATCAGAAAGAAGTAGGGAGATTGTGGATGCCTTTCAAGAGGCTCTGCTCAGACAAATGGTGACGGAATCCACGAGGGAAAAAGCAATATTGGATCTGGTCCTCAAAAATGGAGAGAGTATCTCTAATGTTCGAGTGGGTGCTCACCTGGGAAGTAGCGATCATCAAACGGTTTTGTTTGATATAACGGTTAAAGTGGAGAGCAGCCGCACGATACTTAAAGTCCTAGATTTCAAACATACGGACTTTAATGAAATGGGAGAGTACCTGAAGAAAGAGCTGTTAGGATGGGAAGACATAAGAGAAGTGGAAAGACAGTGGGGTAAGCTGAAAGGAGCGATAAAAATGGCTACGGACCTTTATGTGAAGAAAATAAATAAAAACAAGAGAAAAAGGAAGCCGATATGGTTCTCCAAACTAGTGGCGGAGAAAATAAAGGCGAAAGAGTTGGCGTTTGTGAAATATAAAAAAAACCCAAGAAGAGGAGTGCAGAAAGGACTACAGGGTGAAACTGAAAGAAATCAAGAGAGAGATATGTCTGGCGAAAGCACAGGCGGAAGAACAAATAGCTAAAAATGTAAAAAAAGGGAGACAAAAATTTTTTCAGATATATTAGTGAAAGGAGGAAGATGAAAAATGGAATTGCTAAACTAAAAGATGCTGGGAACCGATATGTGGAGAGTGATGAGGAAAAAGCAAATGTGCTAAACAAATACTTCTGTTCTGTGTTCACAGAAGAAAATCCTGGAGAAGGACCAAGATTATCTGGCAAAGTTACACGAGAAAATGGAGCAGATTCTGCGTCGTTCATGGAAGAGAGTGTTTATGAGCAACTTGAAAAACTGAAGGTGGACAAAGCGATGGGACCAGATGGGATCCATCCTAGGATACTGAGGGAGCTCAGAGAGGTTCTGGCGGGTCCTATTAAAGACTTATTCAACAAATCTTTGGAGACAAATCTTTGGAGGCGAGCGGATGTGGTCCCTACTCACAAAAGTGGTCATAGGGATGAAGCAGGAAACTACAGGCCAGTGAGCCTCACTTCAGTTGTTGGAAAAATAATGGAAGTGTTGCTGAAAGAAAGGATAGTGTACATCCTTGAATCTAATGGGTTACAGGATCCGAGGCAACATGGCTTTACAAAAGGTAAATTGTGCCAAACAAACCTGATTGAATTTTTTGATTGGGTGACCAGAGAGCTGGATCGAGGACATATGCTAGATGTAATTTACTTAGATTTCAGCAAAGCCTTTGATATGGTTCCTCATAGGAGTCTGTTGAACAAACTTGAAGGGCTGAAGTTAGGACCCAAAGTGATAAACTGGGTTAGAAACTGGCTGTCAGACAGATGCCAGAGGGTGGTGGTTAATGGAAGTCACTCGGAGGAAGGAAAGGTGAGTAGTGGAGTCCCTCAGGGTTCAGTGCTGGGGCTGCTCCTGTTCAATATGTTTGTGAGTGACATTGCTGAAGGGTTAGAAGGGAAAGTGTGCCTTTTTGCAGATGATACCAAGATTTGTAACAGAGTAGACACCGAAGAGGGAGTGGAAAATATGAAAAAGGATCTGCAAAAGTTAGAGGAATGGTCTAATGCCTGGTAACTAAAATTCAATGCAAAGAAATGCAGAGTAATGCATTTGGGGATTAATAATAGGAAGGAACCGTATATGCTGGGAGGTGAGAAGCTGATATGCACAGACGGGGAGAGGGACCTTGGGGTGATAGTGTCTGAAGATCTAAAGGTGAAAAAACAGTGTCGCAAGGCAGTGGCTGCTTCCAGAAGGATGCTGGGCTGTATAAAGAGAGGCGTAGCCAGTAAAAGGAGGAAGGTGTTGATGCCCCTGTACAGGTCATTGGTGAGGCCCCACTTGGAGTATTGTGTTCAGTTTTGGAGACTGTATCTGGCGAAGAAGACTTGAAGCAGTCCAGAGGAGGGCGACGAAAATGATAGGAGGCTTGCACCAGAAGACATATGAGGAGAGACTGGAAGCCCTGAATAGGTATACCCTAGAGCAGCGGTCTCAAACACGCGGCCCGCGGGTCACATGTGGCTCTCCAGATTTTATTTGCGGCCCGCGGTCTGGACAGGATCATTATCTTCCTTCTGGAGCAGCAGCGTGTCTTGCCGGCTCATTCCGTTCAAAGCCGCGGGTTGGCGGCTCCTTGCGCTATACACGGAAGAGCAAGCCAGACACGCTGCTGCTCCAGTGGCGTACCAAGGGGGGTGCGGTCCACTGTTCTCCCTAGAGTGCGGTTCGTCTAGAGTAGTGGTGCCCAACCTGCTTCCCTTCCCTTCTCAGGCCGGCACCTTGTTATTTGATCTCCCTGCTTCTCTTCGGGGCCGACTAACTCTCACTGCCCGACGTCAATTCTGACGCGAGAGGATGTTTTGGCTAGCCAATCGCTGCCCGGCTGCCCAGAACGTCCTTTCCAACGTTAGAATTGACGTCGGGCGGTGAGAGTTGGTCGGCCCGTGGAGAAGAGAAGAAGGGAGATCTCGGCCTGTTCCCGATGGCGGCAGTGGCAGCAGCATATTCCCTGGTGGCGGTGGCATGGGGGAGGGCAGGAAGGAAGGAAGAAAGAAAGAGGGGGGATAGTGAGCCAGAAACAAAGCAAAAAATGGGACACGGAATCAGAGAAAGACAGACATAGAGAAAGAAAGAAAAAGTTGGGGGAGGGAATGAGGTCTGGAGGAGAGGAAGCATACAGGAGGCTGAAAGAAGGGAAGAAATATTGGATGCACAGTCAAAAGAATAAAGTGCAACCAGAGACTGATAAAATTACCAAACAAAGGTAGGAAAATGATTTTATTTTCAATTTAGTGATTGAAATGTGCCAGTTTTGAGAAAGAAAAGATATTAAACTTTAAATGTGAGGGCTGCAGAAAAAAATAGAGTACTTGGAGGGCCGCAGAAAAAATAGTTAATGTCTTATTAAAGAAATGACAATTTTGCATGAGGTAAAACTCTTTATAGTTTATATATTTTTCCTTTTAACTGTTAAAGGAAAGTTTTATAAACTATAAAGAGTTTAACCTCATGCAAAATTGTCATTTCTTTAATAAGACATTAACTATTTTTTTCTGCGGCCCTCCAAGTATCTACAAATCCAAAATGTGGCCCCACAAAGCGTTTGAGTTTCAGACCACTGCCCTAGAGGAAAGGAGGGACAGGGGAGATATGATTCAGATGTTCAAATACTTGAAGGGTATTAACATAGAACAAAATCTTTTCCAGAGAAAGGAAAATGGTAAAACTAGAGGACATAATTTGAGGTTGAGGGGTAGTAGATTCAAGAGCAATATTAGGAAATTCTACTTTACGGAGAGGGTGGTGGATGCCTGGAATGCGCTCCCGAGAGAGGTGGTGGAGAGGAAAATGGTGACTAAGTTCAAAGAAGCATGGAATGAACACAGATGATCTAGAATCAGAAAATAATATTAAAAATTGAACTAAGGCCAGTACTGGGCAGACTTGCATGATCTGTGTCTGTATATGGACGTTTGGGGAGGATGGGCTGGAGAGGGCTTCAATGGCTGGGAGGGTGTAGATGGGCTGGAGTAGGTTTTGACTGAGATTTCGGCAGTTGGAACCCAAGCATTGTACCGGGTAGAGCTTTGGATTCTTGCCCAGAAATAGCTAAGAAGAAAAAATTTAAAAAATTTAAATTGAATCAGGTTGGGTAGACTGGATGGACCATTTGGGTCTTTATCTGCCGTCATCTACCATTTTACTATGAGTACCCCAACCACAGACCTCCCTAGGCCCACCCAAGCTCTGCCCCAGATCCCATCCCCCCCATCCCCTTTACTAATTGTAATGCAATTTTTTCCATTCATTTTTCATATACACACAATATACACAGCAGATATAAATTCTCAAAACTGACACATTTCAATCACTATATTGGAAATAAAATCATTTTACCTACTAGCGATCCTCTGCAGGCTGCTGCATTTAGCTTTAAAGGTGAGACTGGGAGGCCAGGGAGGAAGCCGGAGGACGCTAGAGAGAAGAGGGGAAACATTCAGGCCCTCGACGAATTGGGCAGCACTGACACCGTACCGCGTAGGGAAGTCAGCTGGCAGGCACTTCTCTTCCTCTTCAGTGTGCCGCAGCACACTTGAAATCTCAGGAGGCACACAGTTTGAGATACACTGCCCTAGAGAGAGACAGAGAGAGAGAGTATGTGTGTGTGTGAATATATAGATAGATAGAGAGGGTGACGGGACTAAATCGCACAAGACAATGGGGCGCCGACAACTGAGCGCAGACAACTGAGCGCAAGGTTGACGGCGCGCCGAAGAAAAGCACTATTTTAAAGGGCTCCGACGGGGGGTGTGGGGGGGAACCCCCCCCCCCCACTTTACTTAACAGACATTGCGCTGGCGTTGTGGGGGGTTTGGGGGGTTGTAACCCCCCACATTATACTTAATACTGAATTTTTTCCTTAAAAAACATGCAAAAAGTTCGATTTCAAGTATAATGAGGGGGGTTACAACCCCCCAAACCCCCCACAACGCCAGCGCGATGTCTGTTAAGTAAAATAGGAGGGGTTCCCCACCAACACCCCCCGTCGGAACCCTTTAAAATAGTGCTTTTCTTCGGCGCGCCGTCAACCTTGCGCTCAGTTGTCGGCGCGTCGTTGTCTCGCGCGATTTTGTCTATGAACCGATAGAGAGAGAGTGTGTTACCCATGGTCTCCGCTCACTTTACTAACCATTAGGGTACTCCTGCACTCAAGCACAGACAGAATTTCACATACAGCTATAATTCAGCTCACTGTCAACAATTTAGAAACAGTTACCCTGGACTCTCTGCACGGAGCAGCAAATGACTCCAAGCCACCTTACTTGGCAGACTCAAAAGAACATGCTACTCTTTTATCTGCCATTGGTCGCTACTGTATGTTACTCTTTCTGTTGACAACGTGCTGTCAGAGTCATGCAACAACACAGCTGAATCTCTAACTGCAGAGGAAGTGTTTCAGCTGAAGTATCCCGGCAACACAAAGATCTGGATTTTAAATTGCGCTTTGAAAAATCCACACCCGTTTGTGTCTCAGTGTTTGAGAATGCAGCCCGAGAGACGGGAGGAAAATAAACAGTTACCATTCTGAGGAATGAAGGGCTGAGACACTTAGAATCAAGCTCAAATCATCAGGATTATTCCAAAAAAAGACTCCCTCGTGCCTTCAGCTTTCTATGCCAGCCTCAATGAAGCTTTGGTCCGTGCATTATTTTTTGGGTGTGAGTTTGCTGTAATTCTTGGCTGCCACGTTCTCTCCAGACTTTACTGCTAATGGCCCCGCTGCCTTCTCGGAAAAGCTTTCACCAGGTTTTTGTCCGTCTGCATGAGAGATTTCATTATTAAATTCTGCTACGGAAGCTAGTGTGACATCATGGTGAGCATGAAATTATTCACAGGCCAAAAAATGTACTTTTCATACATCCTGTAGCAAACACTTGTCAACCTATTTTGACAACGAGCAATCCCTAACTGTGCTCCATTTTCCACTTATGGCCCAATGAGTTTTGAACTTTCCAATACATTGATAAATGCAAGAACCTGATTTCCTTTTTACCATAAGGCACTGTATTTTATGTCCACAAACCAGTACATTGAACAATGTGATGCACTTCGGCTACACAATGCTCTTTGTAACCAGTCAACAAGCTAATTTATTACACACCAGAGAGTACCACATACTCTCAGATGAATGCTTTTCGTGTGTGGGAAATGCAAGTGCAGAAATGAGTGTTGAGGAAGGACTATTGTTAGAATAGATGGGTGTACCATTCTTCAATTGTCCAGTTTTCAATTGTCTTGGGCCAAATTCTTTTTTTTTGGTAAGAAGTCCATTGCACATACCAGAAATATGTCAGGATAGAAAGGAGCAGTCAGCTTTTCCCCTGCCATACCCCCACCCCCCCACCCCACCCCCCCACACACACACATACACACACACACATACACACACCTTATCCAACCCAACACAAAATTCACATTTGGAAGATTAAGGGCTCCTTTTACAAAGGTACGCTAGCATTTTTAACACATGCACCGGATTAGCATGGGCTATCCGAAAATCTACCGCCTGCTCAAAAGGAGGCGGTACCGGCTAGCATGCGTGGCAATTTATTGCACGCTATTCCGTGCGTTAAGGCCCCAGTGCGGCTTTGTAAAAGGAGTCCTAAGAGTAATTTAGGATAGATTAGGCATGGAATCAAATGTTATCCAGTACAGGGGTATTTTAACCACTTATGATGCCCTGGTCAAAATGTTTTAGATGGACCTCCTATGACGTTTTCCAGATTTTCCCCTGCTCCCTATTCCCAAGTTTCCAAGTTTCCAAATTTATTTACATTTTAATATACCGACCATCATCATCTATCTGGCCGGTTTACAAGGCTAAAAATGTTAAAATAAATTTAAGAATGGAGATGGGGGGTAAAATAGACAAATACGTTGACGTACGCAAATTTGAGGGAGAAGGTGGAGCGGGACTGCCTGAATGAGGAATCAACTCCAGAGGCACAATTAATATTAATGTCTTTGCTTGGTCAATAAAAAATCATGAGATGTCAGAAAACCAGACTAATATACCATGAAGTGTTTTTTGTTTTTTTTTTAATTCTTTATTGATTTTCCAAACTTTGTGCAATACACAAATATTTAACATATAAGTCAATAAAAGCACATTTAACTTACAAATATACATAACCATCCATTTTCTCCCACCCACCTACCCAATGATTATCCAAATAAACTCAGAAACATAGATTTTCCCAATAATCCTACCCTATTCAAATTAGTAATACCCTCCCACCCACCCCAAGTGTAAATACTCAAAGGTCAAAATAGGACAGAAATAGAAACATCTCCCCCCCCCACCCTTCCCTGGATGTGTACGAAAATGAATAAAACTGACTGATAATCAAAGACCTACTATATCGAAGTAATATAAGAACATAAGAACATAAGAAATGCCATTCACCGGATCAGACCCTAGGTCCATCCTGTCCGGCGACCCGAACACACGGAGGCCAATCCCGGTGTTCCCTGCCAAAGACCCTGTTTATCCGTACCCCTCAATATGTTTTGCAAGAAGGTGTGCATCCAACTTGCCCTTGAATCCTGGAATGGTGGTCTCCGACACAACCTCCTCCGGGAGAGCATTCCAAGCGTCCACCACTCGCCCCAAACCATTTTAAATAAATTACTGCGCCCCAAACTATCAGCATACATTTTTTCACACTTTTAGCCGGAGCACAGATTTGGCCACCAGAAAGGGAAATTTAGACGATCAGAATTAAAAACATGTGATTCTACACTACATCAGAGTGAACCCTGAAGTGGTAAGCAGGATGGGAAAAAACTTTAGTACAAATCCTGCAAATCCAGGTCGGTAAACTCATCCTGTATGTTAGTAAGTACAGAGCAGAATTAGTGTGTTTTCCCTTTCTACTTACCATTAAAAAAAAAAAAAATCTGATGGTGCCATAGTGACAGCAATGCAAGCTCTCCATTACCAGGCACATTCTGGAGAAATACAAAACCCCGATAACCCTTTTCAATATTGCTGTGGTAAACCAGTGGTAATCTCTCTTTCCGCAGAATGAAGTCCATTTATAATTACCCTTCGACACCTCCCATTCTGCTTGTTCCTTATCCAGTCATGTATAGCAGACAATATGAATTTAGTGGTAAAAAAGTGTTTTTTTGTACTATGGAAACTAAAGACCATTAAAAAATATTTTGAATTTTTTATTCTTTAGACTATTAGTCCAGGCACTAGTCTTATCCATACTGGATTACTACAGTATTGTTTATTTGGGAGCTCCAAAGAAAGCCTTGAGAAAATTGAGAATAGTACAGAATACAGCTGTCCGGTTGATATTTGGGTTGAAGAAAAATGACCATATTAGTCCTTACTACCAACTGTTACATTGGCTCCCGGTGGAGGCACGAGTACTTTTCAAATTCAATGGGGGGCTTTGGGGATAGGGGGGGTTCCTTGGGGGGATCCAGGAAGAGAGATTGAGCACCCTTCTGCCGGCAATCTTCGGGAAAGGGTGGGTGGTCATCGGGCAGGAGAGGTTGGGCTCCCTGCTGCTGCAATCATACAGGGGTGGGGGGACTGGCAGTTGCAGCTGCTATACTTATCGTGGCAGGGAGATCCTGTGCCACGATAAGTAGCGGCCATGTCTACAGTAACCAGCATCGGTAACATGGACATCGGTTACAGAATCGGGTTTATTTTGGATGGGCCTAGGCCCGATTCTATATAGGATGAGAGAATCTGGGCCTAAATATATTATTCTATTCTATCCATATTTTATATACAGCCCACATTCCTAAAAGGAATCCTAGTGGTTTACAAGAAAGCCCTCTTTTACAAAGCCGATAACAGTGGTAGCCTGCAGTAATCGCACCGAAGCCCATTGGGAATTAATGGACTTCGGTGCCGATGCTCCGTAGATTTGTAAAAGGGGTAGTAAGTTACAATAACATATTTTTTAAATACAAATTATAAAAAGCATACAAAATTACATCAAATCTTCAAAAAGATAGGTTTTTAGGGCCTTTCTAAAAAGTATATACAATGGGATTTTTGTCTTAACTCACAAGGCAGAGTGTTCCAAACTTCTGAGCCCTAGAACCAGTCAAAATATCTGTGCCATTGAAAAAAAAATGGGAAAAAAACCCCCAAAACCCAGGCAGACTTGTCAGTAATACCACTATTATATTTTATTTATTTTTTAATTATTTATATGTCCAAACTATAAATGGAAAAACAGATTGTTCAACTGGCTAAGAACAAACTGATACAAAGTTCAAACACATACAGGGGCATAATCGAAAGGGACGTCTAAGTCCATTTTCGTCTAAGTCACAAGTCGTCCAAAGTAAAAAACAGCCTAGGACACATTTTCGAAAAATACATCCACATTTTTTTCTTTCGGAAATCGTCTAACTATACGTCCTGCTGATCTGATCGTCCAAGTCGCTAAATTGTCCATCTTTATACCACATTTTCGTCCAACTTTTCGTCCAAGTCCAAAATGCAATAAGCCCTGTTGGATGTGGGAGGGGTCTGCAAAGTGATAGACTGAACACACAGACATGGCACCTAAATAGTGAACTTCACAAAAAGGGTGCCATGTCTTTTCACTGCAGCTCCCTTATAGGTCACGTGAGCCCCCCAAACCACCCCCAGAATTCCCTAGACTCACTTATCTACCACCTCAATAGCCCTTATGGCTGCAGGAGCCACTTATATGCCAGTACAAAAGGGTTTTGGGGGTGTATAGGGGAGTGCATATGTTTAGGTATCAATGCAGTGATTACAGGGGCTTATGGGCATGGGTCCTCCTCTCTATGGGTTCCTAACCCACCCCCAAGATGACTTAAGCTGCCTATGTGCTGGACGACTAGGCTTTCCTATGCCAGGTGGCCAGGTGATGATGGTCTGGAGGCTGAATTTTAAAGGTGTGATTAATATTTTTATGGGGGTGGGGGGTCGATGATCACTGGGGTAGTGTGTGGGGGTCTGTTTTATGTGTTTGCTTTGCTTATCCTGTGACTTTAGGTGGATTTTTGTGACTTAGATCATGTTTACATGGTCTAAGTCACAACGTCCAAGTTCCGTCGATCCCAGCCTGTATAACTTTCGGTTATACATGCTGTAAGACTAAGTCTAAGCAGGCCCACGTCCCGCCCAACTCCCGCCCTCGACACTCCTCCCGAAATGCCCCGTTTAGCTTTGGTCGTTCAGCGGCACTATTTAGGCCTAGGTCGTTTAGAAATACGTCCAAAACCCGTTTTTAGTATCAGCACTTGGACGTATTTGGGAAATGTTCGTCCAAGTGCCGACTAACGCCGGTTTTTGAACATTTTTCTCTTTCGATTATGAGCCCCATATTGCACAAGACCTCAAACACCCAAGATACCACTAGAATTGTTTTTCATGTGCTTATTGGGGTGAAGTGTTCATCATCGGTCTTGTTATTGAATATGTTATTCAATACAGGCAGAAATATATCAATCTTGTGTGTTGGAAAATTCAAATAGAGAAGAGCACTTTCTTTTAGCCCAACGGCTACCCAGCCATTTTACGGCTAAGTTTCTTCAGGGGCTATTTGGCTTCAAAATCACACCTCTGCCTTTTTAAGCCTTTGAGGTAGAACACACTGATATGCTCTTCTCACATCTCTTAAATAAACCATAAACCACTTATATCCTATGTGGTATTTACATTTGGTTCCTTTATCATATTTCTCTTCTGTTCTGGTTGCCCAGGGTCACAAGATTTGAACTAACAACCTCAGAGTGCTAAGGCTGTAGGGCTAACCACTGCACCACACACTTAGCCATTAAACCATATGTCAATTCCAAAGCCAAGCTTATATCCTCTTGACTCACAAGCAGTCATTTCTCTAGGATACATATCAAACATGTCCCTTCAACACTTGTCCAGTTCCTCTGCTGTTTTCTAAAAGAAATTCTTTTGGCCTCTGTTTTCCTCAATCAAAGCACATGAAAAAAAAAAAAAAAATATATATATATATATATACTAGCTGATGCCCCGGCGTTGCACGGGTATTTAATTATAGCAATAACACTGTAAATGGATTCAAATAAAGATACTTTATAGTGGTGAATGAAATTATTTTTTTACAGCTTAATAAAAAGTACAATATTCAAATTATAATGTGAAATATTTGACAAAATGAATACAATACAACTAACGCAAAACGTGATTATAAACAACAATTTTAGTTTCACCTCCTGGAGCAAGAACATATAAATTCTTGGGTGAACCCACCCTTGAGCAAGCAACATAGAGTTGTGGACCGCGAAACCCCCAGAACATATCACCCCAGGTAGTGAGGGATCTGCATACCAAGTTTCGTTCAAATCGGTCAAGCCGTTTTTGAATTACAGTGAGAATGGCAGCTTTTTACATTTTTTCCATTGACATGAATGGGTGAAATCTGATTTCCTGTTTGTAGCCCCGCCCACGTGTGCAGGTGGGCCGCGAGACCCCCAGAACATATCACCCCAGGTAGTGAGGGATCCGCATACCAAGTTTCGTTCAAATCGGTCAAGCCGTTTTTGAATTACAGTGAGAATGGCAGCTTTTTACATTTTTTCCATTGATATGAATGGGTGAAATCTGATTTTCTGTTTGTAGCTCCGCCCATGTGTGCAGATGGGCCGCGAGACCCCCAGAACATATCACCCCAGGTAGTGAGGGATCCGCATACCAAGTTTTGTTCAAATCGGTCAAGCCGTTTTTGAATTACTGTGAGAATGGCAGCTTTTTACATTTTTTCCATTGACATGAATGGGTGAAATCTGATTTTCTGTTTGTAGCTCCGCCCACGTGTGCAGGTGGGACGCGAGACCCCCAGAACATATCACCCCAGGTAGTGAGGGATCCGCATACCAAGTTTTGTTCAAATCGGTCAAGCCGTTTTTGAATTACAGTGAGAATGGCAGCTTTTTACATTTTTTCCATTGACATGAATGGGTGAAATCTGATTTTCTGTTTGTAGCCCCGCCCACGTGTGCAGGTGGGCCGCGAGACCCCCAGAACATATCACCCCAGGTAGTGAGGGATCCGCATACCAAGTTTCGTTCAAATCGGTCAAGCCGTTTTTGAATTACAGTGAGAAAGGCAGCTTTTTACATTTTTTCCATTGATATGAATGGGTGAAATCTGATTTTCTGTTTGTAGCTCCGCCCATGTGTGCAGATGGGCCGCAAGACCCCCAGAACATATCACCCCAGGTAGTGAGGGATCCGCATACCAAGTTTTGTTCAAATCGGTCAAGCCGTTTTTGAATTACTGTGAGAATGGCAGCTTTTTACATTTTTTCCATTGACATGAATGGGTGAAATCTGATTTTCTGTTTGTAGCTCCGCCCACGTGTGCAGGTGGGACGCGAGACCCCCAGAACATATCACCCCAGATAGTGAGGGATCTGCATACCAAGTTTCGTTCAAATCGGTCAAGCCGTTTTTGCGTGATCGCGGCACATACACACACACATACATACCTCCGATTTTATATATATAGATATATATATATTTTGCAACTAAATCTTCTATTTTTTGGTGTAAAGAGGACTCCTTTGCAAAACCAGGTCTACTTGTGGGTGTTAGGTGGATGCAACTTAGGCATCCTTTTGGCCCCCTTTTATAAAGCCGCATTAGGCTTTTTTATCACCTGCCGTGAAGATATTAGCTCCGACGCTCATAGGAATTCTTTTAGCACCATAGCTTTTACTATCATGGCTGGTGCTAAAAAAGCCTAATGCAGCTTCATAAAAGGGGGGATTTATGAAGCCACATTAGGGTTTTTTATCGTCAGCCGCGGTAGTAAAGCTCTGTTATGGCCTGCAATAAAAAATTCCTAACACTGCTTCATAAAAGGTGGTTATTTGTTAATTTGTAAAGTGATACAGTAATTGCTATTTCTGTTTTTTAAAATTTACATCTGCTACCTTTATATTTTGCACAATATTAGGGGACATGCATCACTGTTTCTGTGATGTTGCATTGTTAGCAGAGTCCAGCTTCTTGGTGGTTCAGTTTAACTTTTGTCTACAAATTTCTATTTTACCCCCTTTTACAAAACTGTAGCGCAGTGTTTAGCGCCATAGCTTTAACAGCTCTGACGCTTATAGGAATTCTATGAGCGTCAGAGCTCTTACCGCATTGACCAGTGCTAAAAGCCACACTATGGTTTTGTAAAAGAGGGGGTTAGCTTGTGATTACATATTCCATACTGGGCGTAGGTGTTTTCTGTGTTCTGTGTGTATGAAAGATATGGTTCTTTGTTAGCATTGACTGTGCAGGCTCAATCTGTACTAGCCTGGCTTATTTAGTTTTACAGTGGGTGTACTGATATTCTACTGCTCACTGCAGTATGAAAGATGCTGCCTTATTCTAGGTACACTCTTGTGCGATGTGTGGATTGTTACTAAAGTCATGTTTTTCATATAGATGAGGGGGTGTCAAAAAAAATGATGGGCCCTGGGTGTCACATATGCTAGGTACACCACCGCCTTTACATATTTGACTGTGGCAATTCAGCTTTTGCATTTCCGCCATTAGTATTTTTTTTTCTGTCTTGTCCCCATTTTTTGCCACATGCAATTTTGCTTTCCATTTGCATCTTTGAAACCTGACTACTTTCACAGCTGTTCGTACCCCCTCTTTTATTAAGGTGCGCTAACCGATTAGCGCGCGCTAATCAAATTAGCACCTAATAAACGCTAATTCGTCCATAGACTAACATGCAGGCATTAGCGTTTAGCGTATGCTAAATCGATTAGCGCACCTTAGTAAAAGAGGACCTTAGTTTTTCCAGAGATTGTTATCCTCTTTCTGTGACCTCACTTTCCTTTTACCTTTTCAGCTGCTTCTTTTGGAAACCATAGCAGTCTCTTTTTCCTCATATTTATTTTCCTAACAAAATAGTTTGTTGAGATTATAGTATCTTCTTTTAGTTTTGCCCTCGGCTCTTCTGCATTCCCCTAAAGCTTCTCACCCAGGTGACTCCATGAGATATTCCTCCATCTTGACAAAATTAGTTTTCCTGAACTCTAGGACCCTTGACTTTGAAAATGGTAAATATGCTGTAAGTTAAATGTACACCCCCCCAATTTTTATTTTTTTTTATCACAAAACAGACAGTTTGAAAATAGGTCCCTAAATGGTTAAGAATGAGAAAAGACAGCATCATTTCCCAAACCTTAGATATGAAATATTATTGTATACAACATCAACTTGTCACTTACAAGCTTTGCTAAATCCCTGGAAATATCAAATATTTCTATTTTGTGCAGACTTCCTTCCCCCTGCTCCTCCACTGCTTCCCAAGGGAGGAGCTGAAGACGAAAACAGCAAAGGAATGCAAAAAGCATGGGATAAACACGTGGGATCCCAAGTGGGAAGGAGAAGAAGGGGGAGGGCTAGGGGGGGGCTGAGGTCTGTGGCATTCCTGTGGGCATGTGGTGAGGTGGACTGGGTGAACCTGATGAGCTTTATCTGAAGTCCTACTATATGAGTTTGGTAAGAACAGGAACATAAGAACATAAGAATAGCCTTATTGGGTCAGACCAATGGTCCATCAAGCCCAGTAGCCCATTCTCACAGTGGCCAATCCAGGTACCTGGCCAACACCCAAGGAGTAGCAATATTCCACGCTACCGATCCAGGGCAAACAGTGGCTTCCCCAATGTCTTTCTCAATAACAGACTATGGACTTTTCCTCCAGGAAATTTTCCAAACCTTTCATAAAACTACCTTTGCTATCCGCTCTTACCACAATGCTCTTACCGCAATGCGTTCCAGAGCTTAACTTATTCTCTGAGTGAAAAAATATTTCCTCCTATTGGTTTTAAAAGTATTTCCCTGTAACTTCATCGAGTGTTCCCTAGGCTTTGTAATTTTTGACAGAGTGAAAAATTGATCCACTTGTACCCGTTCTACTCCACTCAAGACTGGGAGTGTTGCAAAATAAGGATGTCTGGGCTGAAACTTTTCATGTCATTTACAGGAATTTTCATCTTATTCACGTTTGTTTGGCCATTTTGTTAGTTTCCAATAAAAGGGGGGAAAATTTGGAAGTCTGGGTCTGATTCTATATAAGCAGCCTTACACATCACTAGGCATCCTAACTTTTAAGCATACCATATTTATAAGAACATAAGCAGTGCCTCTGCTGGGTCAGACCAGAGGTCCATTGTGCCAAGCAGTCCGCTCATGCAGCGGCCCATCAGGTCCAGGACCTGTATAGTAATCCTCTATTTATATCCTTCTATCCCCTTTTCTTTCAGGAAATTATCTAATCCCTTCTTGAACCCCAGTACCGTACTCTGTCCTATGACACCCTCTGGAAGCGCATTCCAGGTGTCCACCACCCTTTGGGTGAAGAAGAACTTCCTAGCATTGGTTCTGAATCTGTCCCCTCTTAATTTTTCTGAATGCCCTCTCATTCTTGTATTTATCGAAAGTTTGAAGAATCTGTCCCTCTCCATTTTCTCTATGCCCTTCATGATCTTGTAAGTCTCTATTATGTCCCCTCTAAGTCTCCTCTTTTCTAGGGAAAAGAGCCCCAGTTTCTCTAATCTTTCAGCATATGAAAGGTTTTCCATACCTTTTATCAAACGTGTCGCTCTTTTCTGAATCCTCTCGAGTATCGCGATATCCTTCTTAAGTACAACGACCAATATTGGATGCAGTACTCCAGATGCGGGCGTACCATCGCCCGATACAATGGCAGGATAACTTCTTTCATTCTGGTTGTAATACCTTTCTTGATAGTATCTAGCATTCTATTCACCTTCTTAGAGGCCGCTGCACACTGTGCCGACGACTTCATTGTCTTGTCCACTATTACCCCCAAGTCCTTTTCTTGAGTACTTTCACCCATTACCAGCCCTCCCATCGTATAGCTGTACTTCGGGTTTCTGCTTCCTATATGCAAGACTTTACATTTCTCTACATTAAACTTCATCTGCCATCTCATCGCCCACTCTCCTAGTTTGTTCAGGTCCCTTTGTAAGTCTTCGCCGTCCTCTATATTCCTAACTCCATTAAATAGTTTGGCGTGGTCTGCGAGTTTTATTACTTCGCACTTCATCCCTGTTCTAGATGATTTATAAATACATTGAACAGCAGCAGTCCAAGTACTGACCCCTGCAGAACACCACTCGTGACCATTCTCCAGTCCGAGTAGTGGCCCTATAATCCTACCCTTTGCTTCCTACCTGCCAACCAATTTTTGATCCATCTATGAATGTCTCCTTCCACCCCATGGTTCTTCAGTTTCTGTAGTAGACGTTCATGGGGTACCTTATCAAAGGCTTTTTGGAAATCTAAGTATACGATGTCTATGGGGTCCCCTTTGTCCATCCGTTTGTTTATTCCTTTGAAGAAGTGCAATAAGTTCGTTAGGCATGATCTTCCCTCGCAGAAGTTATGTTGGCTTGTTTTCATCAGTTTGTTCCTTTCTAGATGCTCATCGATGCTGTCCTTTATCAGCGCTTCTGCCATCTTCCCCGGAACTGAAGTCAAACTTACTGGTCTATAGTTTCCCGGGTCACCTCTCGATCCTTTTTTAAAGATGGGCGTAACATTACCTATCTTCCAATCCTCCGGGATCACGCCTGTTTTCAGGGATAGATTACAAATCTGCTGTAGTAGTTCTACTATTTCCTCCTTTAGTTCTTTCAATACCCTAGGGTGGATTCCATCTGGGCCCGGATATTTGTCAGTTTTTAATCTATCTATCTGCTTGTGTAAGTCCTCAAGGCTTACCTCCATGGATGTTAATTTTTCTGCTTGTTCTCCTTTGAAGATTTTTTCAGGTTCCGGCACATTGGATATGTCCTCTTTTGTAAATACTGATGAAAAGAACATGTTTAGTCTATCCGCCACTTCTTTTTCCTCCTTCACCACTCCTTTCCTATCTCTGTCATCCAGCGGTCCCACCTCCTCCCTTGCCGTCTGTTTCCCTTTAACATATCTAAAGAACGGTTTGAAATTGCGTGCTTCCCTGGCCAGCCTCTCTTCATATTCTCTTTTTGCTCTTCTAACCACGAGGTGACATTCTTTTTGATGTTTCCTGTGCTCTATCCAGTTCTCCCCAGTTTTGTCCTTTTTCCATTTCCGGAATGAATGTTTCTTATCTCCTATCGCTTTCTTCACTTTTTTAGTTATCCACGCCAGGTCTTTTGTTTGGCTCTTTTTGCATCCTTTTCTAAATCTGAGGATATACAGATTTTGCGCCTCGCTCACCGTGTCCTTGAATAAAGACCAGGCTTGCTCTACAGTCTGCGATTTCTTTGAGCTGTTCCTAAGTTTCTTCCTTACCATTACTTTCTTCGCTTCGTAGTTTCCTTTCTTGAAGTAAAAAGTTGTCGCTGTGGTTCTCTTTCCCTTCGATATTCCTATTTCAACTTTGAACTTGATCATATTGTGATCGCTGTTTCCCAACGGTCCCACTGCTTCCACTTCCTTTGCAGGTCCTCTTAGCCCATTTAGAGTGGCATTCCCTTTTGTCCGTTCTCTGACAAGCTGCTCCATGAAGTAGTCCTGTATAGCCTCCAGGAATCCGGTCTCCCCAGGGTTTTCTTGGCCTAGATACCTGCATCTAAGTTAGGTGTCAAAACAAATGCCTGCATTCAAAACACATCCATGATCCACCCCCTAACCATGGCTACTTTGTGGTAGGTAAGAACGTAAGAACATATGATTTGCCGCTGCTGGGTCAGACCAGTAGTCCATCGTGCCCAGCAGTCCGTTCACGCGGGGGCCCTTAGGTCAAAGACCAGTGACCTATTTGAGTCTAGCTTTGGACTAGGTGCCAACCTCAAAGTGGTAGGCGCCTAACATTTAAGTGCAATTTTCCTCAATTTCAAGGTGCTAATTGTCAATTATCAGTCTGATTAAGACCATTAAACAATTAAGTTAGGCGCCTACATCCAAGTTTCCAATTTATTCCTTTATTTGATATACCGCCCGTCGACACCGCCATCCGAATGGTTCACAATCTAACAATCTAATCAGGCTTTATAGAATTTGCTAGTATGTGAAAAAAGGGCGCACTCATGGCATGCACGAGTGTGCTTAGACACACTAGTTTGCTCATGTGCCATAGTTCATGTGTGCATGGTAGCGCCACTATCAGGAAAGAGTATGCCCCTCTTTTCAAAACAGTGCTTCCTCTTTCCAGAGCACAGACTATTTTTGAGAAGCAAAAATACTGCTCATTTTGTACAGTGACAACATAGAATATGTGACCGACAGCCCATCATTATTGCAAACAAGCTTCCATTTACTTCCTTCAATCCAGAGACAGAGTCGCACGGGAATAGCTCCATAGGAGCTAACATCAACCTCTTCAGGCTGTAATGACATCCCGGCAAGGCACCCATTCTCACCTCAGAAAACCCTTGCCACGGCATAGCCAGGTGACTACAAACAAGCTGCAATGCTCCAGAAACCAACCTTATCAGTATCACTAGGATGGTTGTAGCCTGGCCTGCGGGATTTTAGGGCTAAGATTTTTCTTGTGAGTATGCAAAATAATTATCCTATCAAGCAAGAGTTCTTAACCAGGGGTGTGAGAAAAGGTCAATCAGAGTATAGAAGCGGTCTTAAAATCTGAGGCAATTTATGGAAACATTTTAGACTAAGTGAAAGCAGTTAATAGGACAGTTTTTGGTAGTAAAACTGTGCACTACTGTAAGTTTAATGACATGTTTACAGTTGGCACTGTCAGAAGCTAATAGTGACTCATGTAGCTGTCAGTAGACGCTAGTAGACACGTGGTTTAGGAAGGGAGTGTAAAGGTTTCCTTCATCAGTTAAAGGGGTGCACGAACCCCCCAAAAAAGTTAAAATCCCCTGCCTTAGAGCAGCCAAGTTTGCAGAATACCAAAATGAATATGCATGAGATAGATTTGCATACAGTGGAGGGAGTGCATGCAAATTTATCTCATGCAGATTCATTGTGGATATGCTGAATACCTGACTGGCTGGATGTGTCCCAAAATCTTGGTTGAGAACCTCTGCCTTAGAGTATAGCTGAATACAGTAAATCACATTTAATAATGTGTAAATTCTAGTGCATGATGAGTGATGCTCTCACTTTAGTTCTTCATTGACCAGGTTCATTTTGAGCTCTTTGGTGCCATCTGCTGGGCCTAGCCTTAGAAAATGGTGACAGCATACATCTTAAGCAGTGTCTCTCAAACTATTATAGCTCTGGCACACTAAACAGAGCAAATGTTTTTCGCGGTACATAATTGAAATTATAAAATTTCAATACCAAAAAAAGGTTAATCCCCCCACCCCCGTCTACTAGAGAATGACACGGTGACGGTTTACCCGCGGCCACCGCATTTAAGCCGCGGGTCACCGCCGAAAACGGGGAAGAAAACTAGCAGTCGCTGCGGTGACGGGGACAAGGCCATTCACCGACCGCGGAAACGGTGAACAGGTTTGTCCCCGCGGGCCAATGTACCCCCTTCTAGGAACCGCTATTTACCGCCCGACGCCCGATTCACCCCCCCAGCAGGACCGCTCGCACCCCCACCCCGAACGACCGCTCGCACGCGCTCCCACCCGCACCCGCGATCGGAGCAAGAGGGAGCCCAAGCCCTCTTGCCCGGCCGACTCCCCGACGGTCCGATACATCCCCCCCCCGGCAGGACCACTCGCACCCCCACCCCGAAGGACCGCCGACTTCCCGACAATATCGGGCCAGAAGGGAGCCCAAACCCTCCTGGCCACGGCGACCCCCTAACCCCACCCCGCACTACATTACGGGCAGGAGGGATCCCAGGCCCTCCTGCCCTCGACGCAAACCCCCCCCCCCCCCCCCCAACGACCGCCCCCCCCAAGAAGCTCCGACCGCCCCCCCAGCCGACCCGCGACCCCCCTGGCGACCCCCCCGGCCCCCCCCACCCCCCTTCCCCGTACCTTTGGTAGTTGGCCGGACAGACGGGAGCCAAACCCGCCTGTCCGGCAGGCAGCCAACGAAGGAATGAGGCCGGATTGGCCCATCCATCCTAAAGCTCCGCCTACTGGTGGGGCCTAAGGCGCGTGGGCCAATCAGAATAGGCCCTGGAGCCTTAGGTCCCACCTGGGGGCGCGGCCTGAGGCACATGGGCCCAACCCGACCATGTGCCTTAGGCCGCGCCCCCAGGTGGGACCTAAGGCTCCAGGGCCTATTCTGATTGGCCCACGCGCCTTAGGCCCCACCAGTAGGCGGAGCTTTAGGATGGATGGGCCAATCCGGCCTCATTCCTTCGTTGGCTGCCTGCCGGACAGGCGGTTTTGGCTCCCGTCTGTCCGGCCAACTACCAAAGGTACGGGGAAGGGGGGTGGGGGGGTCGTGGGGGTCGCCAGGGGGGTCGCGGGTCGGCTGGGGGGGGCGGTCGTTGGGGGGAGGGGGGTTTGCGTCGAGGGCAGGAGGGCTGCAGTGCAGAACATAAGCCTTTCATTAAGACAATCCTGGTTCGCTTTTCCAAGTTAAAACAATTAGAAAAATATTTCTGGAGTGCTGTAATAAATTAAAATTAATAGTGCTCAGAACCCCCAAGGTAACTTCAGGCATCATTTTGAAGCTGGGGGGGGCGGTCGTTGGGGGGAGGGGGGTTTGCGTCGAGGGCAGGAGGGCTGCAGTGCAGAACATAAGCCTTTCATTAAGACAATCCTGGTTCGCTTTTCCAAGTTAAAACAATTAGAAAAATATTTCTGGAGTGCTGTAATAAATTAAAATTAATAGTGCTCAGAACCCCCAAGGTAACTTCAGGCATCATTTTGAAGCTGGGGGGGGCGGTCGTTGGGGGGAGGGGGGTTTGCGTCGAGGACAGGAGGGCCTGGGATCCCTCCTGCCCGTAATGTAGTGCGGGGTGGGGTTAGGGGGTCGCCGTGGCCAGGAGGATTTGGGCTCCCTCCTGGCCCGATATTGTTGGGGAGTCGGCGGTCCTTCGGGGGGAGGGATGTATCGGACGTCGGGGGGGGCATCAGGCTTTCAGGATGGGGACAGACCTTCAAGGGGGGACAGTGCAGGGAAGTCAGGGAATTTATATTAATTAATTTTTTCTCTGCGTGTTTTGTTTTTGTATAGTTATTAACTAATATTTAACTAAGTTTTAAAGTTTTAAAGAATGTTTCCTTTATACGTAAATAAAGAAAAGTGAATGGGATTGCAGTGGCGGTGACGGGGCGGTGAATGGGGTGGCAGTGGCGGTGACGGGGCGGTGAAGAGGATGGTGAGACGGGGACGGGGCGGTGACGGGGATGGTGAGACGGGGACGGGGCGGTGACGGGGATGGTGAGACGGGGACGGGGCGGTGACGGGGACCAATTTTTTCACCGTGTCATTCTCTACCGTCTACAAAGCTGCACTAGCGGCTGCTGCTACAGTAACTACCCCGAAGCCCATAGAGATTTAAAGGGATTCAGGGCTTTTGCTGTGTGACTTTGTAAAAGTGGGGGGAGGGATTTGACAGTTATTTAAAGCTCTTTAAGCTATGAATGGGTAATTGTAACAATAGCAAAACTAAAGTACAGTAGATAGAGTAGAATTGCTATGCAATGGATGTGCTTGTTATTGAGTGCAAATTAACTCAAAATTTGGCTCGATAGTCAACAAGCAAATATGTATTTCACCATCCACCATCTGCAGTTCTCCTTTTTTTTCGATTTAATTTCAGTCAGAGCTGAAAATCCAAGTTTGCGATGATCCAAAACGGTAACAAAGCCTTGATTGCTTTGTTGCTCATGTTAGGATAACTATTGCATAAAAAATAAAATTACTTGCTGTTAGTTTTCAAAGACCAATCACGTCAAAGAATGACGCTTGTCTGGGCGTTTGTATCCTTAAGCACACAGACACTCATAACAATGACAGACTCTTGTGTACGCGATGTACATGCCATCTATTCTAGTGTATACTTTATATGAAGGGGATTTTTAGAAATAAAGCAAAATTCTCTTGTGGCACACCTGGAATCTCTTCAGGGCACACCACTGTGCCGTGGCAAAGGTGCGCTAGCGTTTTTAACGCACGCAGTGCACGCTAGCCAAAAATCTACCACCTGCTCAAAAGGAGGCAGTAGTGGCTAGCGCATACGGCAATTTAGCACGCGCTATTCCGCGCATTAAGGCCCTAGAGTGCCTTTGTAAAAGGAGCCCACAGTTTGAGAGACACTGATCTAAAGAAAAGCTCTTAACATACACATTCACTGGATGATAAAGGGCATGGAGAACCTTTCATATGCCGAAAGGCTGGACAAGCTGGGGCTCTTTACCCTGGAAAAGCGGAGACTGAGAGGGGACATGATAGAGACTTATAAAATCATGAAAGGCATAGAGAAGGTGGAGAGGGACAGATTCTTCAGACTAGCGGGGACAACAAAAACAAGAGGGCATTCAGAAAAACTGAGAGGAGACAGATTCAAAATGAATGCAAGGAAGGTCTTCTTCACTCAACGGGTGGTGGACACCTGGAACGCGCTTCCAGGAGAGGTGATAGGACAGAGGACAATACTGGGGTTCAAAAAGGGACTGGATGACTTCCTGGAAGCGAAGGGGATTGCAGGGTACAGATAGAGGGTTACTTACAGGACATTAGGCGAATAGGATATGAACGTTTTAGGTTAGAAGCACTTACAGGCCATGGACCTGGGGGGTCACCGCGGGAGCGGTCTGCTGGGCACGATGGACCCTTGGTCTGACCCAGCAGGGGCAATGCTTATGTTCTTATTTGAAACGCCTGGTAATGAGACCTGCTGGTCCATTGCTTATCCATGTATCCTTTGTACTATTTGATGGAAAACTGCTTGGATCATCCCTAGGATGAAGGTACGTACCTGTATTTGCCATCGCGCTGTGCCTTCTGTGTTTGGATCTTGATTTTTAAAAAATTGATAATGATGGGACAGTTCTCTTGGTGATATGCAGGCTTTGAAAGGAAATGCAAACATGCTGAAAGTACAGTGGTGCCTCGCATAACGAACGCCTCGCACAACGAACGCTGCACACAACGAACTTCATGTCTTGATTCACACAACGAACTTCGTTTCACACAACGAACTTCACACAACGAACTTCGTTTCACACAACGAACTTCGTTTCACACAACGAACTTCGTTTCACACAACGAAGTCGCCCGAGCTGCCGATGTATTACATCCTTCCGCGCAGGCACTGCAGGCAGTCGTTAGTCACTGCGCTTAACTGCCCTCTCTCACTGTATACAGTCGTCCTTTTAAGATAAACTCAATATTTTTTATATATCATGGCTTCTAAAAAAAGCAGGAAGGTGATTTCTGTTGAAATGAAACGGGAAATAATTAGAAGGAGTGAATGTGGGGTAAAACAGTGTGACCTCGTTAAAGAGTTTGGCCTCAGCAAGACCACCATTTTCACCATTTTGACAAATTTATCTTTTTTTATGTCATCTTAGCATATTTTATGCTGCAGAACGAATTATTTTTTTTAACATGTATTGTTATGGGAAAACGCGTTTCACATAACGAACTTTTCGCATAACAAACTTGCTCCTGGAACGAATTAAGTTCGTTGTGTGAGGCACCACTGTAATTTTATAACAGGGCGCCTAGTTTAAGAGAGCGAGCAGGTGCCTAATGGCACTTAGAGGGAAATTCTACAAGTGGCATCTGAAGTGTAGGCGCCTACATCAATACAAATCAATTTCAAAATTAGAGCTAATGACGTTGTTAATGAACTTTAGCAAGATTAATTGAGTGGTAGGTGTCTACACCCAAGCGCTTACCACCATGTAGGCATTACTACCATGTAGGCATTAGGGGTCGATCGGAGGCATTTTTTTAATTTAGGTGTTGTTGGGCGTCTCTAACATAATCGCACCTACATTGTAGGCATGGTAAACCCTGGCCCACATTAGAGATGTCTACAACATAGGCATCTACAGTGTAGGTGCAATTCTGTTAGAGATGCCTAATGCGTGATTGACACATCTAGACGTTTACATTGTAGGCGCTTACAAATCAACATAATCTTGCCCTTAGTTGCCACAAGGCTGGTTCTTAGACCATTTCTTTTTAACATTTTTGTAGACAATGTTGCTGAAGGACTGTTTGGTAAGGACTATCTCTTTGTAGATGTTACCAAAATCTGCAACAGGGTTGGCACGCCAGATGGTGTGGATAACATGAGGAAGGATCTAGCAAAATTTGCTAAATAAAATGCAGGGTCACGCATTTGGGCTGTAAAAATCTAAGGGAGCGATACAGTTTAGGGAATGAAGAACTTTTGTGCACGAAAAAGGACCAGGATTTAGGTATGATCGTACTATACATATGCGATGATCTCCGGCAACAAGACTCAGGAAGAGAAAATTGGAAAGGCAGTAAAAGCTTGGGCTTAGTATTATAATGCTGTAGATCCTTGGGCAGATGAGGGAGAGGTCAGAGCTCACACCGCAGGGATCCCCTATGAATGTGTTCTGGTATATCAAGAAGGTGTGTGCAGATCAAAAGGTTTCAGCTGGTTTAATTTTCTCTGCCATGTAGAGGATTTTTTATTTTCTTTAGAGTTTTTACATGTTTGTGTTTTTTTCAGGTGTCAATGTGAAATCAAATGAATGCAATTGCCTAGTATCAAGCTCTGAAAGTAGCCATGGACTCTGCCCCCTACTGAGGACTAATAGTAAGGTAACTTGGTTATAGGGGATTAAGATGGGGGTTACAAATAACATAATATTTCCAAATAAATGTGAATAAAAGTTCCTAGGGCTATAGTATGATATGATTAATTTTTTCTGGATCTAAGAATTAGAAAAGTGTGGCTTGAGCTCTGGATATAAGGATTATAAAATGTATGTCTTAGGCTGAACTCTGAAAGAATCTAAGAATTATAAAAGTATGGTAAGATATCTGAATTTAAGAATTATATTAAATGTATTCCTTAAACTAAGCTCTGAATGAACCTAGGCCATCTGCCTTCAGAATACTGAAAAACCTGAAACAAAAGAAGTGTCCATTCAGTGGACTACAAAAGAAAAGCAGGATGAGGTACCAGTGTCAAATAGACTTCTATCTTACATGATATGCACAACAAAAGAACATCACTCACTGCAACAGATCTTCAGTCTCCAAGATATACACAATAATCAAAGAGGAAGAAATGCTAATGACCTCCGATCTCCAAGGACATTATAGGGCCACAATTAGAAAAATATTAGCAGCACTCATAGTGGTAGTTAGTGTGCATTAACAGACCTCAGTACTCTGCATGAACTTTTAGTCTAAGAGGGGGGCAGGCCTGTGAATATTGATTGGCTAACAGGTCCCGTGATGATTACCACTAGCACAATGAAGACTGGAAACGGGCCTGTTTCTGTGACTCCCATCCACTGATGATGCGACCCTATTTATTTATTTCAATTTCTATTCCGTTCTCCCAGTAGCTCAGAACAGCCTACAAGCAAACATTCACAGTGCTATATATTTGGACACTACAAAGATTATACAGTAGTTCAAGTTAGGGGATTATACATACGGTTTACATGAATTTATTCAGGTACTCAAGCATTTTTCCCTGTCTGTCCCGGCAGGCTCACAATCTATCTAACATACCTGGGGCAATGGGGGGATTAAATGACTTGCCCAAGGTCACAAGGAGCAGCGTGGGTTTGAACCCACAACCTCAGGATGCTGAGGCTGTAACTTTTAACCACCGCGCCACACTCTCCCCACTTGGTGCCAAACACACACTTCACCTAGATTCCGCCTACGTAAACGTTTACCTGCAAGATGCGTGTGAATTTAAAGAATAATTTCTTAGGCAGAATTTCAGCATTTCTCCATGCCTGTGCACATACTGTATATGTGCATGCATGTTATGATTGTAATGAGAGTGCAGAAGTAGCATGTAACTGTGAGCTTGTACTTTATAAAACTGCCCTGATAATGTCTTTATAAAACTGTTTTAGGGACATGTCACGGAATATAGTACCCTGCCATACTAGATGGAAACTTTTATAAAATTGATATAACATGATATTTTGATGAGGATTTGTTGGAATGAGTGTAGAATGGTATTTATGTAGTAGCTATTAGTAGCACATAAAAGATATTTTTTCATGATTATGACATACAAAGCCTTGTATGAACATCTTATTACCCCCTTTTTTCTTTATACTAGAGCTGTGTGACAGGAATATGTTTAATATAAATGGAAAAATAGCTCTCTTCCTTGACAAGGTGCGTTGGCTCAGCTTATTTGTGGTTCTTGCAGAGAGGGACGACTCATGAATGGGCTTCCTTAGTCCGTATGAAATTGAATGCTTCTAAAACCAGACTGCTACGGTTTGGTCCCTTACTACACAATCTACCTCAGGTTATAGCATTGAAATCAGGAGACTCCTTAACAATTGAATTTTCATCTAGAATCCTTGGTTTTATTTTAGATTCCTCTTTATCTTTAGATAATCAAATTAACAATTTATCTAAAAAGTGCTATTTTAGTTTACGGATATTGAGGAGAGTTCGAGGTTTTTCTCATCAAAATCATTTTGCGGTTTTAGTTCAAGCGATTATTTTGGCACATCTGGATTATGCAAATTCCCTGTATATCGGATTAACCAAATTTAGTCTGAAGAGGCTACAATTTATTTAGAACACTGCGGCCAAATTAATTTTTGGAAGACATAAATATGATCATGCCTCTCCATTGTTGAGGTTACTTCATTGGCTTCCTATTTACTGGCGAATTCAATTTAAATGTGCCAATATAATTTAAAAAATTTTTCATGGAATTTTTTTCGCCTTTATTACCTCTATCATTTAACTCTCTCAGGTTTCACCCTACCAGGAATACACATAAATTTAAATTGCTTTTCCCTTCTGTTAAAGGGATTAAAACCCTAGGTAAATTCTCACATTCCTTAGCCTACTCCTTGGTAAAAGTTTGGAACGATCTTCCCTTGATTATCGGAACGTCATTATCTCTATCACTTTTTAGGAAAAATCTGAAAACGTATCTCTTTCAGAGATTCTTAACTGAGGACTGATCTAATTTATTGAGACTTTTTCTATTACCTTCATTATTGGTTTCTATTATATTCTTTTAAACTTTGTTAATCGGCTCGAGTCCTTGCTGGAATGATCCAGTATATAAAATAATAATAATAAATAATAATAACTTTATTTCTTCTATACCGCCATAATCTTACCAATTCTAGGCGGTTCACAGTGAAGAGAGCTGGACAGTCAGCGAATTACAGAATACAAATGGCGAGGATGATACAGTACAGTCAGTGAATTACAGATTACAATTAGTAAAAGACAATACGATACAATACAGTTTGTACAGTACATGTATTTCTCAAGTTATCAGCATGGAGTTAATCGTTTAGAACTCGTAACTGATTATGGAAATTAGATTAGATTAGATTAGAGTGCAGGAACTCAAGGGCATGTAAGATTGGTGGGCATCAGTAACCAGCCTAAGGAAAGTTAGGTAGAAGGTAGAAAAATTACAGTTTGTAAACCTACAGGTATTGAGTCTCACTATATAGTATTAGTGAAAATATACTTAAAAAGTTGAAATAAAAATAGCTAAAAATAAGAATACGGTTTGAGTGCTATCTAATGTGTCTCACATTTACAAAACCTTTGTTCCTGATCCCTGTACTGTGTTTTCTCCTATGAATAGGACTAAAATATCTCCCAATTGTGTGATATGTTTATAGTATGCACAGCTGCACCTTCACGGTCTGTTGCACCATCGCAGGGACCCTGTAACTCTCTTCTACTGTGATGTCACCAATCTGGCATTCAGCTACCATTCCAAAAATGTTTTAGGATAAGGAGTGTTGGGGGTGGGTGCAGGAACCCCCTGGATAAAAAAGGAAGAGAATCGGTCCTGCGATATGGGTCTTACAGAATGAATACAGCAAGTTTCATCCAACCTCTTTCTCCCTACCTCTAGCCTAGTGAAGTTCTAATCTCTGCTCCTTTGAAAATATAAATAAAGGAAAACATGTTTCTTTTCAAGAGAAAGCATAGAAAGAAATAGCAGAGACACTAAATAATGATGTGATGTGACAGGTATTTTCATGCAAGAAGAGCTAGGAAAGTTGCCTAAATCCGGGATCCACGTATCAGAAGAATGAGGCAATCAGAGATCGGGAGCATCAGATGAGACTACAGTATTAAAGTACTAAAAGGTGTATAGGAATTCGTGAGACATTCTGGTGTCGGGTGGACTCCAGACACTTAGAAGGGATTAGGAAGTACCACACAAAAAAAAAAAAATCATAGCCGAGAGCTTGAATGTAAACAATCATTTGAGTGATGGGAAGTTGGCATGCAAAGACCTGGGAATTCAGATCTATAAAGTTTCATTTGTATTAGCCAGGTCTGGGAAAACATATTTTAAAACTGCAATTCAAAGGTAAGGCTCATTTTTGCAACATTTTAATTGATTTGGGATGTGCATTATTACCACTCATGACAGGCAATTTGAAATTTGCAAACTGCAGAGAAGCTGAAGAGGCGAGACCTCATCCAACATTCCCTTGAGAATGCCTCAGATTTATTGCACATGAGTTTTTCAGATGTGTTTCCTCTTTGCTGAAGTCATTTGAGGCCTGCAAAAAATATGCTCCAGAGGAATATGCATTCCATATAAAACACAGCGGGGGTGGAAGGGAAAGCAGGTCCTGGATAAAAATACAGAAGAAGGATTGAACACAGGAGGATTAATGTGGAGGTGGGGAGGTTGTTTAGAGGGCAGCTGAATATGGCATCTGTTTGTAGTACACAACACTAGCTCATCTGTGTGGCCAGCCCCTAGAACGCACATGAGTTCCTTCTGGCATGCAATTCCACTGCTGAATAAACACCAGGTCTGCTCATGCTCACTCACTGTGGCACAGCCTACTGCGTGCTTCGGTACACCGACAAATGAGTGCAGGACAATTGCACTCTGACAAATGCGGGCCGACGGTTGCACGCAGGACAGTTGCGGCCCATGAATCTGCAAGGCCCTGATTTGCTGAGACTCCTCAGGCCCCCAACAGCGCCTCAAGCCCCTCCCAAGAGACGGAGCCTGAGGCGTCTCAGCAAATCAGGGCCTTCGTGTTAGGGTAAGGTTTATATCATGATTAGGGTTCCCATAATCAGGATATAAACTAGAGAATGACACGGTGACAAAATTCATCACCGTCCCGTCCCCGCGGATAACCGCGGGAAGCCATCTTCATGTCATTCTTTAAGGAGAGAGGGAAGAATCAGAGTATGAATGGCCACAACCACTGACCCACAAGCTTTGCTTTGAAGAATGCTGGTGTAGAAGGACTGAGGTTGAAACAGACACTACAGAATGACAGTCTCTGGTATCCAGAGCAGATATTGTGATGTCATAATGCCTCATTCCACCAGTGCCTAAGAGCCAATCACATCAGTGATGTCACAATGGCTTCATTATCCTTGGCTTACATAAGAATCAGAGTATGAATGGCCACAACCACTGACCCACAAGCTTTGCTTTGAAGAATGCTGGTGTAGAAGGACTGAGGTTGAAACAGACACTACAGAATGACAGTCTCTGGTATCCAGAGCAGATATTGTGATGTCATAATGCCTCATTCCACCAGTGCCTAAGAGCCAATCACATCAGTGATGTCACAATGGCTTCATTATCCTTGGCTCACATAAGAATCAGAGTATGAATGGCCACAACCACTGACCCGCAAGCTTTGCTTTGAAGAATGCCAGTGTAGAAGGACTGAGGTTGAAATAGACACTAAAAAATGACATGGGATTATTTCCCGCGGTTATCCGCGGGGACGGGAACGGTGATGAATTTTGTCACCATGTCATTCTCTAATATAAACCTTACCCTAACACTAGAGAGCAAGTGAATATTTAAAGTGTAGTGGGGGTCTTCCCCCCCCCTCAAAAAAGAGGGTTACTTCGTAACCCTCAAAGAGACAATGTAGTATCCACCGCCTCAATTGTCCATGTGCGCACTTGCCCGGGTGTTCAATTGTTGTGGCGTGCAATTGTCAGGCTGCATTTGTCGGAGCGCAATTGTCCTGCGCTCATTTGACGGGTCACCGCATGCATCTGTTGACAAACACAGCTATATGATCTGGCAAGTGTAAACTGACTACTGGTGTTACTGCCAGGATGAAGAAAGCTGTGTGATTCACTTGCTTTTATGTTATGTCTCGTCTTCATTTCATTTAATCAAGTTAATTATTCTTATACCGCGTGGTCCAATGTTGTTATCCTGTCTGTGATGCCATTTGCCATAGAATCCTTAGGAATAAAAGTGCCTTGTGGCAGGTGTGAGTTATAACACTGTTAATGCACATGGAAGCTTAGCAAATGGCCCCATGTGATTTATAGAATCGTATTCACGTTCTTTATCTAATCTAATCTAATCTAAATCTTGGGTTTATATACCGCATCATCTCCGCAGATGGAGCTCGACACGGTTTACATGGTTAGGGAAGGAACGGAACTCCAGTGGAATTATATAAGTATGAGAGAAGAGAGGTTGGTGTGAGAGTGCCAGGAGCGGGACGGGGTTACGTTCTGGAGAAGAGCCAGGTCTTCAGATGCTTACGGAATGGTAGAAGGGGGCTCAAATTGCGGAGAGGGGAAGGGAGACTGTTCCAGAGCTGAGTGATTCTGAAAGGGAGGGAAGAGCCAAGTTTACCAACAAGGGAGATGCCTTTTAAGGAGGGGTGGGATAGTTTTAATTTTTGAGTGGATCTAGTGGAGGTTGGATTTGAGGAATTCCAGGATAGAGGGATAAAAGGAGGAAGGATACCGTGGAGGATCTTGAAGGTTAGGCAGGCACATTTAAAGTAGACCCTGGAAATAACGGGAAATAAAAAAATTATCTTTATTGAGAGCTGCCATACCGCTACTAATGACTGTGGAGTCAATTCAGAGCGGCTCACAAAGACACCTGTAATGGATTTAAAAATACAGATTCAGCTGGATTTCCCTGTGATTGCTGACGGTCTCCTAGCTGCTCGGCTAAGGTACCTTGATTGCATTTGCATTATTACACTATCATACAGTATATGTATGCTATGTTTACACAAGATTACTATTAAACATTCTAGCTAAGTATGGGAGTGTGTGGTGCAGGAATTAGAGCTACAGCCTCGGCACCCTGAGGTTGTGGGTTTGAATCCCACGCTGCTCCTTGGGACCCTGGGTAAGTCACTTAACCCCCTCTTCTACGAAACTAGCGGTTTTTAGCGCAAAGAGCTGCGCTGAATGGCCCACGCTGCTCCTGACACTCATCAAGTTCCTATGAGCATTGGGAGCAGCAAGGGCCATTCAGCGCGGCTCCCTGCGCTAGAAACTGCTCGCGCGGTTTCATAGAAGAGGGGGTTAATCCCCATTGTCCCAGGTACATTAGATAGAGTGGGAGCTTGCCAGGACAGTTAGGGGAAAATGCTTGAGTACCTGAATAATTTGTAATCCGCATAGAATTGTAGATATGCAGAATATAAATTACTAGTCTTTAAGCCCGTTACATTAACGGGTGCTAGAATATATGTATGTCTGTCTTTCTTTCTTTCTGTCTCACTCCCTCCTATTATTTGTCTTTCTTTCTATTTGTCTCTTTTTCTGCCCCCTATGCAGCATTTATCTCCCCTTGTCTACTTTCCTGTACAGTAGCCATTTCAGCATTCCCTCCTCCTCCATTTCCTTGTGCATCAGCATTTCCCCCCTCCCTACTTCCCTGTGCAGCATTTTCCTCCCTTGGGTGCTAGAATATATGTGTGTGTCTGTCTTTATTTCTTTCTCTCTCTGTCTCCTTAGCCACTTTTTCTTGTCCATTCTCCCTTTTTTTTTACCTCCCCTGTGTCCACCACCACCCCTTCACTGCTCCCCTTATCCAGCAGCAGCCCTTCTCCCTTTGTTTTACCTCCCCCCTGTCCATCATCACCTCTTCCTGCTCCCTCTGTCCAGCAGTAGGTCTCCCTTCATTTCCACCCCCCCCCGTCCATCAGCATCTCTTCCTGCTCCCCCTGTCCAGCAGTAGGCCTCCCTTCATTTTTCCCCCTGTCCATCAGCATCTCTTCCTGCTCCCCCTGTCCAGCAGTAGGCCTCCCTTCATTTTTTCCCCCTGTCCATCAGCACCTCTTCCTGCTCCCCCTGTCCAGCATTAGGCCTCTCTTTATTTTCCCCCCCTGTCCACCACCACCCATTCAAGCTCCCCTTATCCAGCAGCAGTCCTTCTCCCTTTGTTTTACCTCCCCCCCTGTCCATCAGCACCGCTTCCTGCTCCCTCTGTCCAGCAGTAGGCCTCCCTTCATTCCCCCCCCCCCCCACCGTCCATCAGCACCTCTTCCTGCTCCCCCTGTCCAACAATAGGCCTCCCTTCCTTCCCCCCCCCCCTGTCCATCATCACCTCTTCCTGCTCCCATTCAAGCAGCCTGTGCAGCAGTCTTCACACGCTGCTTCGGGTTCTTCTACTGCCCTGATTTACTCTGGCACGTCCCTGATGACATCATCAGAGACGCGGCAGAGCAAATCAGGGCAGTAGAAGTGCCTGAAGCAGCATGTGAAGACTGCTGCTTAAATCGCCGGGTAGGTAGTCGGGTCAGCGGCAAGGGAAGGGTGGTGAGCGGCAAAGGACTCTCTGAGAGGGGGGGGGGCAAATGCGCTGTGTTGGGGGGAAGGGTAGGCAGACGCGAGGACCGGGTTGCGCGTTTTCACAGCTTTTGTGGTGCCTGAGCTGCAGGAGAGGGAGCGGGTTGTACGTGGCGGGGGAGGCCCCGACTTCCCGAGCTGCAACTTCTTCGTCGTTGAAAGTCGCCGCCGCCGCAGCTCCTGTCTCGCAGCTGTGTAATTTTTATTTTTTTTTTTATTTGAAAGCCGCCGCCTGGGCCGCGCATGCGCAGTCGTATTTTCGCGACAGCTCAGGGAACACGTTTTTTTAGTGCGCATGCGCGGCCTACCATTTTATTATATTAGATTGTTATTATTTTTTAAGTATGCTAAATAGGTTAACCGTTTTAACTAAGTAAATTATAATTACTTGCATCCTAATTGCTCTAGCATTGTATACCACATTTGCTCTATATACATGTCTCCTAGATAATTCTAGTTACTTTTTTCCTAAATTATTTAAAACCATTACTATATTCCTCATATCTTAAACACTTCTGGAAAGATCTTCTATTGTGTTCTAGTGGGAGGGTGGGAGCAATTATTGCAATTGGTTTGTTATATTTCCACGTTTTATGCCACTCAGTGCTGCAAAAGATCTGTGGGATGTAAATCCCTGTATTCAAAAAGTATTTACACACTTGGCACCATGCCAAATATTTAAGTGCTATTTAAAAAAAAAAAAAACATACTGTGTCGCATTATGAATATAGAGCTTAGGGAGGGCAGGGTTAGGGCATTCCACTGGTGATACCATCTATAGATATAGGTCATTCACACAGGGCCCGATATTCAGCCCCTGTAGGCTTAATTCTATATATGGCGCTCATAAAATCAGCACAAAAATAAGCGCTATTCTATAAGCTGTGCTTAAAGTTAGGCACGCTTACACCTGGGAACTCTGACTAAATTTAGGCAGACAGCGGCATTGAGCTGATAAAGTTAAACATGACTGTTTTCATTGACTTTTGATGATTAAACAAGGATTAACATTGAGCGCACACAACTTTGGACCCGATTTCCAATATACCAGTGCCCAGACAACGGAACCAGATAAGTGCAGTTTTTTTTTTCAGCTTGGATTTTTTTTTTCTTTTCTTGTTTATCGAATCATGCTAGTGGATTTAAGAACACTGAGCACTTATCGTACTGCCCTTTTCTGGTCTAATGAAGGAGCAGGGAACCTGTGTGTGCACGTTTCAAGTTTATTAAAAATTGGTTTGATCGCCTTACATAAAATTCTGAGCGATTTACAGTAAAATGAGGAAAAAAAGTCATCTTTAAAAATATAGCAGAGGACATGAAACACGAATCACGTACTGGAACATGAGGAAAAAAAGGGAGAACTACAATTTAAAATAAAAGGAAACAAATAAGTATAACACGAACACACAGGATTTAGAATCAGAAAATAATATTAAAGATTGAACTAAGGCCAGTACTGGGCAGACTTGCACGGTCTGTGTCTGTATATGGCCGTTTGGTGGAGGATGGGCAGGGGAGGGCTTCAATGGCTGGGAGGGTGTAGATGGGCTGGAGTAAGTCTTAACAGAGATTTCGGCAGTTGGAACCCAAGCACAGTACCGGGTAGAGCTTTGGATTCTTGCCCAGAAATAGCTAAGAAGAAAAAATTAAAAAATTTAAATTGAATCAGGTTGGGCAAACTGGATGGACCATTCGGGTCGTTATCTGCCGTCATCTACTGTGTTACTATGGAGGGGGGGGGCCATATAGGAAAGTGTTGTGAGCAAGAGGTCAAATTTAGGAATTGAAGGCATCTTTAAAAAGAAAGCATTTTAGAGATCCCTTAAATTTATCTGTGTTTTTTTACCTCTCTTAAGAAGGCAGGAAGCGAGTTCCATATGGTGGGGGCTGTAACAGCGGATGATGTGTTATGGCGTGTATTAATTACTTTCAATGATGGAACTGTCAATAGGTTTTGAGACGTGGAGTGTAGCGTACGGGATGTAGTATGTGGAATGAAGAGTTTATCAATGAAACTGGGAGTGTTTGTCATTTGGGCTTTAAATGTTAAGGGCTATTACTCCTAATACTATTTATTATTTCTAAAGTGTTGAAAGGCGTACACAGCACTGTATATTTTAACCATACAATAGACAGTCCCTGCTCAGAAGAGCTTACAATCTAATTTAAACAGGACTTTTCGGGATTGAGGAGATTATGGTAGAGGAAATGATACAGTGGGTCTAGGTATCTGACAGCAGTGAGTGGGAGTTAGGAGTTGAAAACAGATTTTTAAAAACTGGGCTTTAAGCTTGGATTTGAACGCTGCTAGGGAGGGAGCACGACGTATTGATTCAGGCAGCCTGTTCCAGGCATACGGTGCCGCAAGAAAGAAGGGACGGAGTCTGGAGTTGGCAGTGGATGAGAAGGGTACAGATAAGAGGGGCTTGCCCGACGAACGGAGATCACGAGGAGGAGCATAGGGCGAGATAAGCGAAGAGAGATATGGGAGGAGGGGCTTCAGAGCGAACGCACTTATAAGTCAGCAAGAGGAGTTTAAAATGTATTCGGAAATGGACAGGGAGCCAATGAAGTGACTTGAGGAGAGGGGTAATGTGAGAATAGCGGCTCTCGTGGAATATGAGTCATGCAGTAGCATTTTGAACGGATTGAAGAGGTGAGAGGTGGGCATCACATTACATTACTTTATACAGGATTTATATCCTGCAGATACCCAGACAGTTCAATGCGGATGTGACGGGGTGTACCTCCCATCCCAGGAACCTAATGACCATGGGTTTCCTCGTCCACTTGCAGAGAAGCCCCTGGAAAGAGGGATATGACGGGGGGAACTGCAGTCCTGCTTGGGAGGTTCTAGTCGGTGTAGAAAAATTAGGAAGGTGGTGACAGGACCCAATATCCCGTAACGTTCTAGAGGGGGACGCCTTGGTCAAAGTGAGTGTTGATAAAAGAAGACTCAGAAGAGGAAGTGGACTGATTTGCATCTGAAGGAACCGATTTGCATAGTTATTTGCATTATGTAACCTGTTCTGAGCTCTTTGGGTTAAACAGGATAGAAAATGAAATTAATAAATATGTACTTACTGTAGAGATAAAAGAGCTCTGAAGTTATTTAAGGGACCCTAAGGTCTGGGGAGAGACCTAGAAAGGGAGTGGGGAGTTCCCTCCTCCTTATTACAGGACTCCAAGGGGGCTTTGACTAAGGGTTACCAGATTTTCCATCTTGTAAAAGAGGACGCGTGGCCCCACCCCATTATACCCCCCCGGGTCTGGCCCTCCCCCCCAAACCCAGCCCCACACAAACCTCATCTCTTTGGGCCTGGGCAGATGCACTCCATTCCCGGCCCCTATCTCACCAGCTTTTCAAAACCCGGACAAAGTGCTGGGTTTTGAAAAGCCATCTGGACGCCCGGACAGGTCCTCTAAAAGAGGACATATCTGTGGAAATCCGGCCGGCGGTAACCCTTGCTTTGACTGAGTTTGCATCCTCTTACCCTAAGGAAGAGAGGAGACCATATTCAAGAGTTTCCAGAGAAATGAGCAAATTGCTGAGTTCTGGGGTGACCCTCGGGACGAGGATTGGGGGTGTATGCCTAACTCCCAGTAAGCCCTCAGGGTGAGAGCGACTGGTGGCAGGAAAGTCTGCAGGGCTCTGTGCACCATCAGGGCGAGAGTGACCAGTAGCTGAAAGGTCTGTGGGAACCTGTGCACCGGCAGAGCAAGAGTGGATAAGCAGCATAAAATCTGTTTTACTACTTGGCACCTGGGTTTGCCACTGATAGAAACAGGATACTGGGCTTGATGGACCTTCAGTCTGTCCCAGTATGGCAATTCTTATGTTCTTATGAAATAAAAATTCATAAAACCAGGAAAATACCGTACCGGATATATCCAAAGAACTTAAACAGAAGAATATTGAAATCTACTATATCAACAGTACTCCCCCGATATTCGCGGGGATTCTGTTCCAGGAACCCCTCGCAGATATTGAAAAACCACGAATGCGGTTTTTCATCTGGGGAGGCAGGAGAGGGCAGCTGGAGGGCCGGCGAGTGAAGGGAATCACTTGCAGTATGCTCCGACTGCCTCTTCCTGTACTAAAGTTGGGCCTCACCAATCAGGAGCTGCATTGACACGCATTGATCGCGTCAGAGGGAACAAGCTACTGAGTTAGAGAGCGGCCTGCGAGGTTCGTTACAGCCGGACGCGAACCTCAGCAGGCCGCTTTGAACAGGAGCGGTAGCGGTTGTTGAGGGAAGGGGGGGGAGTTTTAACAGGATTAGAATTTTAACAGGAGGAGTCGCCGAAAAAAAACCCTTCAGCCGCAGCAGGCCAGCACGCGGGAAGGGAAGGGGGAGGGGCTGAACGGAGCAGGGCAGCTCACGGTAAGAGAAGGGAATGGGGGTGGGGGAAAATGCTTCTACTACTCAGCAGGGACCTGGAGGGGAAGGGAAATACCGCTGCTGCTTCTCCAAAGGAAAGTGGTGGGGGGGGAGAGAAGGGAATGGGGGGTGGGTGGGGGAAAATGCTGCTACTACTTCACAGGGATCTGGAGGGGAAGGGAAATATCACTGCTGCTTCTGCAAAAGAAAGTGGGGGGGGAGAGAAGGGAATGGGGGGTGGGGGAAAATGCTGCTACTGCTTCAGCAGGGACCTGGAGGGGAAGGGAAATACCGCTGCTGCTTCTGCAAAGGAAAGTGGTGGGGGGAAGAGAAGGGAATGGGGGGTGGGTTGGGAAAAATGCTGCTACTACTTCATAGGGATCTGGAGGGGAAGGGAAATATCACTGCTGCTTCTGCAAAGGAAAGTGGGGGGGGGGGGGGGAGACACAGAAAGAAATACAGACAGACAAAGGAGGCTAGGGAGAGAGACAGACAGAAATAAAGACAGACAGGGGACCAGAGAGAGACAGAATGAAAGACAGACAGACAAAGGATGCCAGGGAGAGAGAGAGAAAAATTGCAGGAGGGAGAGAGACAGAAAGAAAGGAAGAAAGAGACAGGAGCAGGGAGAGAGACATAAATAAAGAAAGACAAACAGCCATATATTCTAGCACCCGTTAATGTAACGGGCTTAAACACTAGTTTATTTAATAACTCAGCTACTGTTGCTGCAGCCATTTTAGTTATCAATGGGATGCTGGCTACAGGTCTAAAGTTAGACTGCTGATTTAAGTTTGCTGTGGTATTTTTAGGAATAGGTGTTAAAACAATACCAGCTAATTCAGTAGGAAACTATAAGTTTAGCTTAGTAGAGGAAAAAGGTTTAGATAATTTCCTAAAAGAAAAATTAATAAGCCATTATTAAGATGGACTTGAGAAAATCCACTGCGTATTTCCAAGATAAACAGCATAAAAATATGTTTTACTCTTTTGGGATTTTGCCAGGTTCTTGTGACCTAGATTGGCCAATGTTGGAAACAGGATATTGGACTGAATTAATCTTCAGTCTGTCCCAGTATGGCTAGGCTTATGTTCTTATGTAAGAGTCCCTACTACACAGTTGTGCTGCGCCACCTGCTGGACTACCAGATAATTCAACGACAGGGACCAGCTTAGAGAGAAAGAACTTGAAAAACCACTGCTCCCTGCCCACCTGGGATCCTCTTGACATGATTACAAATCTAGCAGGTTAAATACTCATCAGAATAGAATAAGAGAAATGCAATGTTCCAGGTTTTGTTTTGGAGGTCTGAAGAGTGTGTTTGAAATCTTTCTTTTTTTTTTTTTTATGGAGAGCAGAGCAGGGCAGAGCAAAATGGCCAGCAGGTGTGCTGTTTGACTTGGGTTCACATTTTTCCTTGCTTTCACTTCACTTTTATCTTTCACTTTAATATGGGGGACAGGAAAGGACACTCCAGAACAACTGGTTCTATGTCTCGAACAATGTCTTCATTTAACCAATTCTCCTTTGGAAGGTGGTTCAGTGCAGGGAGGATTGGTGCCTTCCCAGGCATTAGATGTTACCTTTAGACCAGAAGAACGCAGGCAGCCTCTCTGTCCCATGGTGGCATGGAGCAGTTTGCCTGATGACTAACTCATGGGGTAGAAAGCCCAAATTCCTCATTTTGGAACAGAGGATTAGGTCAGATAGGGGCCGATTCTATAACAGCGCCTACATAAATGGCGCTGGCCGTGTGTCAATCACAGTTAAGTGCCACTGGACTTAAAGGAGCAGATTCTGTAAAGAACATCTAACTTTAGGTGTCCACAATGTGGATGTCCAATGACTTAGGGGTCCAAATAAAATGGATAATAAGCTCAATTAATGACTTTAACAAGTAATAATTAGAAGTTAGACGACCACTCCTAGTGGTCTCACCCAGCTACTTTTGTGGTTCCTAGTTAGCTTTCTGCACACAAATGGAGTGGGGGTGTGGATAGGGTTTTGTTTTGATTTGGACTGTTTTGTCTCGTGCTGAAGAATCCCAGTATGACTTATGGCGGGGTGGAGGGGATGTGATTGAATGGGATGTTGGTTGCCTTGTTCATTGTTATGCATCTTTTTGCATTTTTTCAATAAACTTTTTTGGGAAAAAAAAAGAAGTTAGACGTCCAAATGCTGGCTGCGATTCCCCAAATAGGCATCTACAATTTCATGGATGCCCATCGGAAAAAGCTGCACCTAATGCATAAGGCCTTACCCATTGGAGGGGCCTTAAACAACCTGGGCCAGAGCCTTAGGCCCCTCTCCGGTGCATTCCAGGATGCACTGGGGAGGGGAAGGCCTACCATTTTGAAGAAGCATGCCAGCTGGCCAGAGGGAGTAACCAAGGTAAGGGGGAGAAGGCAAAGGTAGTCTGAAGCACGGGAGGGGGGGGGGAGTTGCGTGGCAGTGGGATAGCATTGGTACCTCTCCCTGCTGAAGGGTGTTGGCAGGTGTGTTTCTTGGTGGTGTGAGAGATTGGGCATCTCTCCCGCTGCGGGGAGGGCATGGTGTTGCAGGGCAGCAGAGTGTGGGCATCTCTCCTGCTACCGAGGGGAGTTGGAGGTATTTCTTCGCAGTGGGAGAGATTGGACATCTCTCCCGCTGCAGGAGGGGGGGGGTGTTGCATGGCAGCAGAGAGTGAGGGCATCTTTCTCACTGCCGAGGCGGGTTGGGGGTGTGTGTTTCTTGGCAGCAAGAGAGATTGGGCATATCTCCCGCTGCAGGGGGGGGAGAAGGTGGTGATGTGTGATGGTGGGAGAGCATGGACATCTCTCCCACTGCCGAGGGGGATGGGGGGGGGTGTTTCTTAGCAGCGGGAGAGATTGGCACCTCTCCCACTGTGGGGGGAGGGGTGATATTGTGTGGCAGCGGGAAAGCATGGGCGGTTGTGTTTCTTGGTGATGGGAGAGATTGGGCATCTCACCCATTGCCAAGGTGGGTTGGGGTGTGAGTTTCATGGCATTGGGAAAGATTAGGCTCCCTCCTGCTGTGGGAGGAGGGGGTGGTGGTAAAGAATGGGCATCTCTCCCACCACCAAGGGGTATTGGGGGGGGGGGTGTTTCTTGGTGACAGGAGATATTGGGCATCTCTCCCACTGCTGGGGGGGAGTGTTGGGGGATGTGATAGTTGGCGGCAGGGGTAGTGGGCATCTCTCCCGTTGTCCAGTGGAGGATTACTTGTTCTGGTGGCTTGAATTTTTTTGTTTTTTTGCGCTTATTCTGCACATGCGCTCATCACTATCACTAGCGATGACCTGGTTGGCCACTGTTTGGAAGCAGGATACTGGGCTTGATGAACCTTTGGTCTCTACCAGTATGGCAATTGTTATGTTCTTATGTCTAGCCTCAAATGTCCAAGTTTTGCACTGCACATTTTATTGCAATGTTCCTTTATTGCAGAAAAATATCCAAATCATAAGTCAGTCTTAATCCCACCTAAAACACACCCTCAACATGCCCCCTTGAGATTTAGAAGCACTGCAGACAAAAAGCATTAAAAGAACTGTCTAAAAAATGTGTTTCCCAAATGGCAATTTAGATGTTTTAGCAAACAGAATGTCTAAATGCCATTGTATTCCATTTTTGGATGTTTTTCTCTTTTGAAATGAGCCCCATAATGTCTCAAGCTTGTTTTTGCACCACTGGAGCTGGGTGAGAAAATCATAAATATGGGTCAAGGTCTAGGTACCTGGCAGCAGGCGATGGGGATGTGCGTTCAAATTCCGGTTTCATTTCAGAAACTTTTATACATGTAAAGAATGTGCTCTAAATCTAATTTACGCACATAAAAACTCGAATGTGTGAAGAGTTGATTGCAAATGAGCTAAAAATGTTATGCTTATTACTCTAATTTTACATGCATTAATTTCTGAAACATATCTGAAAATCAGACCAAAAAAATCCCCCAATGATCCAGAATGAACCAAAAATGTTTTCCATGCACCCCCCCTAGCAGGCATGATTTGATGACCTGTTACCCCCCAATCCATCAAAGCCCCCAGTATGATCTTCTCTTGAGCAACAGTACTACAAATAACAGTTAGCATTAGACGCCAATAAAGAACAAGCCTTCCTATTCATGTGTGCAATTGGGTATCTGCATATGACTGAAAGTATTTGCCTTGGCATCTTTGCCTTGGCATCATTATATAAATGGGATTTTTGCATCTGGGCAAAAAAGCTTTTCTGTGTTTCCCTTGGCGATTTGCACTCCGAGCAGACTTCAGGAAAACAACATGCAAGGGATTCAAAGGACTCAGTCATTCGCGGAATTTTCTGACCGCCTCTTCTGGTCAGAAAATAATGTGAATGACTGACCAATGGAGAAGCTCTCTGTTTTCCCTGGCCACACGCTTCCCGTGCACCCTCCCACAACACAGTGAGAGGGGAAAGCAAATTCGCTCCTCCCAACACCAACATGGCGATCGCATCACTCCCAATGTCACCCTCTTCTCGCGGAAACCTGGAGCGTGCTTCCCGTGTGGGGTTGTGCAGGAGGAGGAAGTTGAGTGCACAGGAACCGGCAACAGGGAAGCTGAGACGCCGCCGACTAAGGCGACCAGGTAAGCGGCACAGCTCGGGCCAGAGCAAGAGAGGAGGAGGAGGGGGAGTGCCAATTGCAGTACTCTTCCGATATTCACAGTTTTTCAACATTCGCGGTCACTCCGTTAATGTAACCCCCGCGAATTTCAGGGGAGTACTGTATCTCTGTCCCTACACACACACCATCCCTTGTGTCCAACTTCTTTCCCTTTCTGTTCCTTCCCTCCATCCCATTGTCCACCATCTCTCTTCTTCTCTGTTTTATTTCTTCCCCACCCCACCCTCCCCTCAGTAGGGCATATGCACATCCGGACCCCTCCTTCTCTCCCTCCAGGTACTTCTACACCAGGGCCCACCCTCTTCAAAGAAGCCTCCTGAGGATTGCTGGCCAACTGTAGCGAACCTCGCAGGCTGCCGTCGGCCTCAGTAGCACATTCCCTCTCCGCGGTCCCGCCCCTCCTCTGACGTATGGGATCACATCAGAGGGAACATACTACCAAGGTCAACGGCAGCCAGCCATTGATCCTCAGCAGGCTGCTTTGAAGAGGAGACCAGGAGAAGGCAGACACGAGTGAAGAGCAGCAGCAGCGGCAGCGGTTCATGCCGGCAGGCCAGATTAAGTATAAAATTGAAAATGTCTGGCAGGCCAATTTGTGATACACCATGGGCCACAGTTTGACATGTCTGACCTAGAGTATGGAATCCTATAGGGGCTAACAGAAAGAAGATTATCAAAAGTAAAAACCTAAACTTCCATTGTGATTCCTCCCAAACTGTAATTTTCAATACAGCATCTTTTCCTATAATACCATTTTGGTATCACAAAATATGAGTGAGCTGAGTCTTGGAGGAAGTTGCTTTATCCCAAAAAATTACAATAGTCTGCTTATCCATACTCAAGATATCCCTATTTCTGGTTCTTTAATAACCTGCAGCCGGAAGACTCCATACCAGGAAAAAAAAGCTAGATGAAATCCCACTATATGTAGCTTGGTCACTTCTCCCTGTGGTAAGGAAAAGAAGCCCTGGCTAATATCCTACCCCTAGGTTTATAGTTTCCCCCACTTCTCAAGGAACTACTGTTATTGGGCTTTTGTACCATCTCCTCACTAGGGTAGACCACCTCCTCACTGACACTGCTCTGGAGCAGGAACCCAAAACATTCCTCCTATCATTTAAAACATCCCAATTTTAAAATAAGAAGAAGCATGTGTCTTAATGTTGCAGAAAGGGAAACGTCTCTACTCTGTCTCTTGCATTTCAGTGCTTTGGGACTATAACGCTTGACTTTCACTAAATGACCTTTCATCAAGTGTCATGTTCTTGTCCCAACAACAGATGGCAGCATTGATTTTGGTATTTTCATCATCACCTGAAAGAACCCACGATATCAAAGGTTTATTGAGAAGTTTTTTTTTCTTACTTATAACTTTGTATCACATAGAAGATATGTAAGAACTTTGAGGGCTGGGTGGGATGCAGCCTGTGCTACAGTGGATGCAGATGGACTTCCAGAGATGGAAGGACAATTTTGATGTGTATCTGGGCAATATAGGAGTGTTCTGCAGTGATCAGGAGCAGTCTTACCTACAAGACATTGTGGACATGGTCTCTGTGCTGGAGAGGAGTAGGTGAGAAAGGAGAAATGGCAATGGCATATGTGCAGATTTGGAAATGACACAGGGACAAATTTTTCCCCATCACCAAGGGAACACATTTTCCCATCCTGTCCCGGCGAGTTCTTTTCTTGTCCCTGCTCCATTCCTGCAAGCTCTGTCCTCATCTGCACAAGCCTCAAACACTTTAAAATCCTAAGTAGAAACATTCCAGAGCTCAGACTGTGATGTCATAATGCCATTCCACCAATGCCTAAGCTCTGTCCTCATCTGCACAAGCCTCAAACACGTTAAAATCATAAGTCGCAACATTCCAGAGCTCAGACTGTGATGTCATAATGCCTCATTCCACCAATGCCTAAGCTCTGTCCTTGTCTGCACAAGCCTCAAACACTTTAAAATCATAAGTAGCAACATTCTAGAGCTCAGACTGTGATGTCATAATGCCTCATTCCACCAATGCCTAAGCTCTGTCCTCATCTGCACAAGCCTCAAACACTTTTAAATCATAAGGGTTCAAGGCTTGTGTGGTTAAGGCAGAGCTTACAGGAATGGGACAGGGACAGCGACAAAACTCACAGGGACAGGATGGGGAAATTGAGTTCCTGCGGGGATGGGAAAAATTTGTCCCTGTGTCATTCTCTAGTGCAGATATTCAATGCAACCTATTGAAAATCTATTAGTTAAAGGGCTTATTTCCAAAACCCTCTGTCTAATGCAACTAATAGGACTTAGCAGTTTTTAGAAGTAAGCTCTTCAATTATGTCACCCAGTGCATAGACTGAAAATTCTAACAATATTTCCATCAATTTCCAACAGCAAAAGGTTCCAGATGTCTACCTGCCCTTTGCAAATGAACTATGTTATTCATGTTCATAAGTCACATTTATTTCTTAATAACACCCACATAAAATCGAACTAACTAATACAAATTTTGTTTTCTCAAAAATTTATTTATTTACTCCCCCCCCCTCCCTTTTACAAAAGTGACAGCAGTTTTTAGTGCAGGCAAGTGCGCTGAATGCTCTGCACTGCTCCCGATGCTCATAGGAACTCTATGAGTGTCGGGAGCAGCGCAAAGCATTCAGCACGCCGGCCTGAAATAAAAAACGCTATCGCGGTTTTGTAAAAGGAGGGTTATTTATTTTAAAGATGTCTAACCCACTTAAGCATAAGCTGCTTACAAAATAAACATAATCATCATATTATCATATTATGTTTATATCACATATATCATATATATATATCACATACATCATACATATATATCATACTTATATCATATATATCATATTATGTTTATAGACTTTATAGATATGAATGTTGCTAAAGATTAACACGCGCTAAATACTAAGGCGCTCACAGAATATAATGGGTGCCTTAGCATTTAACACATGCTAATTTTTAGCATGCGCTAAATCGGTTAGCGTGCCTTAATAAAAGGACCCCTAAGCTTGTTTATTTTATGGAATTTTATGAATGTTTTTGATATTGGAAACCGCCTAGATCTTAGGCGGTATACAAATGTGTTAAATAAATAAATATTGCAAAACATATAGATAGGCAGACAGATTCATCTGAAGTACAGTATTCCCCCCAAAATCATGGGGGTTCCGTTCCAGGAACCCCCCCCCCCTCTATGAATTTTGAAAACCGCAAATGCGTTTTTTAGGCAGGGGAGACAGGAGAGGGCAGCTGGAGCGCCAGCAGTTGAAGGAAATGCATATCTATAAAATCTATAAACAGTTGCTTTCAGTACTTTCTTAAATTTCTACTTTCTAGTTGCTTTCAACACTTTCTTAAATTTTTGGCTATCAGAAAGCAACCTCCGCTGTCCTGTCAGATTATTCCAACATAGCAGACCTGCAGCTGAGATGATAGATGCTCGCATTGTGTACTTTTGATAATTCATCTGTCGATAATCACAGCATTCCCTCTGATCTTAATAAGCTAAGAGTCTGATAATGCTTCAACATTTGTATCAAGTACCGGGGAATGATACCCATTTGCCATTAAACTAGCTGACATTACTTTACTTCTAGACACCTTCATCTAGGATGACTTACCTAGGCAAGGCCCCCTCTTTTACAAGCTAGTGTTTTTAGTGCCATCCATCGTGGTAGCAGCTCCGACGCTCATAGGAATTATCAATGTGGGGAGTGTGTGGCGCAGTGGTTAAAGCTACAGCCTCAGCACCCTGAGGTTGTGGGTTCAAACCCACGCTGCTCCTTGTGACCCTGGGCAAGTCACTTAATCCCCCCATTGCCCCAGGTACATTAGATAGATTGTGAGCCCACCGAGAGAGAGAGAGGGAAAAATGCTTGAGTACCTGAACAAATTCATGTAAACCGTTCTGAGCTCCCTTTGGAGAACAGTATAGAAAATTGAATAAATAGTGTGAAAAGTTTCTGTCTCTGGTAACCAGAGCTGATACTGTGATGTCACAATGCCTCATTCCACCAATAAGAGCCAACCTCAACAGTGATGTCACAATGGCTTCATTGATCTTTTCTTGGCTCACTTATACTACATTTTGATTTCTAGAATGGCGCAGCCTCAACACCCTGAGGTTGTGGGTTCAAACTCACGCTGCTCCTTGTGACCCTGGGCAAGTCACTTAATCCCCCCCCCCATTGCCCCAGGTACATTAGATAGATTGTGAGCCCACTGGGACAGACAGGGAAAAATGCTTGAGTACCTGAATAAATTCATGTAAACCATTCTGAGCTCCCCTGGGAGAACGATATAGAAAAGTGAATAAATAAATAAAAATGTAAACCACCTAGAAGTCTTTCGACTGTGGCGGTATAGAAGAATAAAGTTATTATTATTATATGAGCATCAGAGCTGTTACCGCGGTGGCCGGAGCTAAAAACGCTAACAAGGTTTTGTAAAGGAGGGGGGAAGTTAGCTAAAAGTAATAAAAGCATTATCCAAGTGAAGCAGAAACCTAAAGCAAATAAAAGCAGAAAAGGAATGATATGAACCTACTCTAAAGTCTGCAGAAGTGGAAAAGAGAATGAAGCAGATGGAGACTGAAGCCACCTGTGGCGGCAGTGATAACATTAGACCCCCCCTGCAGTCACAGAGGGAGAAGGTCTTTGGGCTGTTACTCTAACATAGAAACTGGCTCTACAGAGAAAAACAAAAGATTGGCATGGATCATAGAGGCATCAGCCCAAAGTGAATCATGCGGAGAAAGAAAATATCTTCAAGTAGCAGCAAATCAGCCAGAGACCAGGAAAATGTGGCCAAAGGATACAGAAATAGTTCCCATCATTTTGGGTGATTATAAAAGGGGTTAAGTTATGGATCTCCTTAGTGGGTCAGATACGAAATTGCTGTGATAAGGGTAAGTTCAGAAAATTACTAAAGACGCAGCTATTCGTTGATGCCTTTTTTTTTTTTAGTTATTTCAGCTAAAATTGATGAATTATCTATGAGCTCTTCTTTCCGCATTATGGTATTTCCCTGAGGATTGTATGTATTTCTTTTTATTATATGATTATTTTATCATGTATTTGCTTTTATTTTGTCATCATTTTAATACTGTGTAGTTTTAAACGGTATATAGATTTTTAAAATATATAAATAAATAAATTTTCAAGCACACATGGATAGGATACCTATATAGGTTACATTTCATCAACTCCAGAAATAAGATCTCTGTGGCACAATGCAAGTACTATGGTGAGCATTATCAGTCAGTTTGAGAGACTGAGATCATTCTCCACAGTCCCTGGTTTGGCAGTGATGCTCATTAATATCATGGTATGTGCAAAATTATCATGTAAACATGACAGCAGATATAGGCCAAATGGTCCATCCAGACTGCCCATCCACAGGATCCACTATCTCCTCAAGGGCAAGTTGTATGCACACCTTCTTGCAAATCACATTGAGGGATACGGGCAATCAAGGTCTTCATCAGGAGACACCTAGCTTGGCCTCCACGTGTGCGGGTCACCGGACTAGATGGATCTATGGTCTGATCCGGTGAAGGCATTTCTTATGTTCTATAAGAGATCCAATGCTTTCTTGAATTTAGACAACTGTCTTTGCCTCCACCACCTCTACCGGGAGACTATTCCACACATCTACAACCCTTTTTTTAAAAAAGCATTTCCTTAGATTACTCCTGAGCCTATCATCTCAACTTCATTCTATGCCCTCTCACTCTGGAGTTTCCTTTCGATTGAAAGAGACTCACCTCATGCGTACTTATGCCACATAAGTATTTAAATGTCTCTATCATATCTCCCCTCTCCCACTTTATGACGTATACATTCTATGACGTAGACCACCAACCATTTTAGTAGCCTTCCTCTGGACCAACTCTATCTTGTTTATATGTTTTTGAAGGTATAGGGCTCCTTTTAAGAAGGGGCATTAGGGCCTTAACACGAGGAATAGTGCGCGCTAAAATGCTGCGTGTGCTAAAAACACTAGCGCACCTTCGTAAAAGGAGCCCATAGTGTCCAGAATTGTATATCATATTCTAAATGAGGTCTGGCCAGAGTCTTATATACAGAGACATCAATACCTCTTTTTCCCCTACAAACCATTTCTCTTCCTATGCACCCAAACATCCTTCTAGCTTTCGCCATTGCCTTTTCAACCTGTTTGGCTATGTTAAGTTTCAAATTTTTCAAGTTTCAAGTTTTATTAAGTTTTAATATACCGACCATCAACAGGTATCTAGCCGGTTTACAAGTTAAAAAAGAATACATGTATTGCTAATAAAAGTAATATTTAGAGTGGGGACGACATGAACATTGAGCTCATCACATACTATCACACCCAAGTCCTGCTCCTCTTTCAACCACAAAAGTTCTTCACCCTCCTAAACTGTACAGCCTCTCAAGATTTTGCAGCCCAAATGCATGACCTTGCATTTCTTAGCATTAAATCTTAGCTTAAGCGTCACTAAGTCCTTCCTGTAGTTATCTATACCATCAGGGGTCTACCCTATTGCAGATTTTGATATCATTCACAAAGAGGCAAATTTTACCAGACAGCCCTTCAGCAATATCACTTACTAAAATGTTAAAAAGAACAGGCCTGTGAACCGAACCTTAAGGCACACCACTCACGACCTTAGGATTACATGGTTCTAACTGTACTGAAAGTCATTCTCAGGAATTTGAAGTGGAGGTTTGTGGGGCAATTTGGTGTTCAATGACGTGCGGATTTATTTATTAATTTAACACCAGAACAGAGTTTCTCCAAATCCTTGTGAGTGTTGTAACATCTACATGTCAGATAGAACCCGTAAGTCATCGGAGTTAAAAATACTGAAAATTGTCACTTAGAACCCTGTAATTCTAAGGTCGCGCACTGGTAACATCCCTTTCCTCAGAGCGAGCTCCAATTACCACTACCCTCTGACACCTTCTACTCAACCAGTTCTTGACTCAGTCCGTCACTTTGAGGCCCATACTGAGGGTACTCAGATTATTTATTAGATGCCTGGAAGGAACAGGCAAAGACTTTGCTAAAATCTAAATATACCACATCTAGCTCTCTCCCGCTATCCAATTCTCTGGTCATCCAGTCAAAAAAATTGATCAGATTTGTCTGACAAGATCTGCCTCTAGTGAATCCATGATGACAGCCATTCAGGGAGTGGCATGAGCCCAGGCTGGAGCGCAAAAAGCTCGCTCCTGCCTTGTGCGCCTTGGCCCCAACATAATGAGGCAGACGTCCAGCGAAGGAGGGGCAGGAGTGTGGAAGCTTGCTCCTGCTGATACACCACTGGACCACCAGAATTTAAAGGTACCTGGAAAGGGGGATTAAAAATTGTTATTTTCCCTCTATAAGACGCACACACATTGCCACCCATTTTTTTTTGGGGGGGAAAAGTGCGTCTTATGGAGCGAAAAATGCAGTAACTTGAGCTAACTAAATGAAAGGTCTACCTTATGTGCATGAATGGTGACAAAGTTATCCCTTAAATGGATTGTCAGTCCAATAAAAAGGTATTACTTTATTCTTTTTGTTGTTTTTTTATTTATTAACATCTGTTTCCATGCTCTAAAATAGACTAAGGGGCAATCACACCACTTTAATCATATATACTTACCCCCTCTTTTACTAAGGTGCGCTATGCTTTTCAGCACGCATTAAATATTAGCACACGCTAAACACGAGCTAAACGCTCACGCACGCGTGTTATCCTATGAATACGTTAGTGGTTAGCGCACCTTAAGAGGGCCTGAGTGATGCAATTTAAGTGAATGGAACCACTGAAAATAAGCATAAAGATAAGAGTTAGAGATACAGAAAGAAATACTTTATAAAATAATAATAATAATGGTAAAATGTCAGGTTCTATTAGTGCTAATTATATTGTTCCTGCTCAGATTATAGCTCTGGCCTCAAGTGGAAGAATCAAACATATTGTATTACCTTTGCAGCAGTAGCTCTAGTTCTCTGGTACACATGTGTTCTCCTTAAGCAATTGTACTATGCTATGACTTCATGGGTTTTTGGTTTTTTTTTCAAATAATTTTTTTTAAAAATTCTTTATTCTTCAATACTATTGTATAAGTATCGTGTTCTGTCTATTTCTCCTTTCTTCTTTTTCCCCCCCTCCTTTTTAGGGACATGGAATGTTGAATCATCACTGTCTAGATCTAGAGCGTTGGCTCATGTTTATTTACTGTTTTCCAATATGAATCTTATTGTCAGGATTTCATGATATATATTTGTATCGTTTTACCCCTTTATTATGTAAAACCTTCAATAAAACTTTTTTGAACTTAAAAAAAAAAATTCTTTATTAAGTTTTTCATCTACAATTGTGCAACAAATGTTTCACAAATGTGGATAATTAAAAACAAGCACACTGGAACTTACAGACTTCAACGTACAATTATATTATCCCCACCCTCCCACCTGATATACAAGTCAAATAAAACCTTGAAACGATTCATGAAATCCCTAAATCAAGTTCCAATTCCATTTCCTCCCCCCTCCCCGGATGTGTATGTTTACATGTCTATAAAATAAAACTCATTTATTCCTCCTTACAAATTTTAGCCAATGGCTCCCAAACATCCATAAAACTCTTGTAACGTCCCCCGTTGTATGGCCATGCAACGCTCCATTCTAAAGGTATAACATAGAGATTCCCACCAGAATGTGTAGCTCAGCCTGTTCCAGTTTTTCCAGTTTCTTAAAAATGAGTTGCATGGCAACCCCTCTCATTCCAAAAAGTAGCTTATTATTTCTCTCAGATAATTGACTTTTAGCTCTCATAAGTGTACCAAATAAAATAGTATCATACGATAAAGCCACTGGATTCTCTAAAAAATTAGTTACTTGATCCCAAACAATTTTTAAGTTTTGCACAGTGCAGAAGGGAAATGTGGTACTGTTTCTAGTTCTCTGATGTTATACTGTATGCAGAGTCCAGACTCTTGGGGTTTTACTTTACTTTTTGTCTACATATTTTCTATGGTTCTCAGTCCATTGCTCTAACAACTAATGTAATCCAAACATGTTTTCGTAATTCAAAGGGCAGCAGATCTAAAACTTGGTGGCTGTTTGGCAATCTACTAAAAACACTGATAGGCAAATCATTTTATGGTTGCTAGTAACCACAGGATTTTATTTTTTTTTATCACAGTGCTATCGAACGTCACTGTTCACATGGCCAACTAGAAGATGTTCGACAACCCATAAGTGAGATGATTGGAAGCCTCTGTCTGTATAATATGATGAATCAGACAAACAGTTTTAAACTCTATACATTTCTCTACAGGCAGCCAATGAAATTTCTTATAAAATACATAAACACTGTTGTATCTCTTCAGACCATATATCAATCTCACTGCAGTATTTTGAATCAGCTGCATTTTTTTAAACCATTTTTGAGTTTAAGTTTAAATACAAAGAATTACAATACACTTCCCCCTCCGTATTCGCAGTTTCCGTATCTACGATTTCAATTATTCGCAATTTTCTGCCCAAAAAATTATTTTCATATTTCCCCCCCACACACACACCTTAAGCTTTACAGGACAAAGCCCATCTTTCACGTTTTCTAATACAATCCCTGATCTTAATATTGACATTTCCAATATCCCTATCAACTGTAATTAACCAAAAAATATCAGCATTACAGAGTAAAATATCTTTACCCGGCAGAACCAATGTCTACACAGAACTCATAAAGATATTAAAAAGTACAGGAGAAATAGAAGACCCCATGGAACTCCACAAAGAGGTCCAACTTTTACAGAAAACTCCATCCTTGATCAAACAATAGCTCCAATTTGTAAGAAATTCCTTAAACCATTTAATAACGGATCCACACAAGCTAGGAAGGAAGGGGGGATTTGATCAAAGATGTTTGGAGGTTGCATAGAAGAAAAACTGTACACTGGCACTGGTATGGTCATCTTTGTTGTTTGTTTTGAATTTTAAAATAAATGAAAAAAAAAAGAAAGAAAGAAGTAAATAAGAAAATGGGTAAATAAATAGGGGCAAGGCAGAGCATGGTGGGGCAGTGGACTTGTGGGCCTAGGGGCCCTCGACAAATTTATCCTGCCTTGCACACACAGACAGACACAGTCTCTCTCTTTCTCGCACACACGCACACATGCACACAGTCTCTCTCTCGCTCAAACACAGACACAGACACAGTCTCTCTCACACACACACATACAGTCTCTTTCTCTCATTCTCTCTGTCTTCTGTCCCCTCCCCCACTCACCCACGTACACATTTATACCTTCTCTGAGATGCAACTTCCCCTGAATCAGTGAATGAAGAAGCCTTCTCATTTTCTAAGTGCCATTAAACGTTGCAATGTATTACTCATAGTCAATTATCCACAATTATATCACTTTGTCAAGAGTTATTTCCTGTAATATTTTCCCATGAGACTTTCATCATTTTTCTGTTACGCACTTCAACAAGCTGTACGTCTGGTCTGGGCATCTTTTGAAGATGCTGAAAGAGATGGAGCATAAAATGAAAAAAAAAAAAAGTTAAATGACTCTTTCTGGATGGTTTCCCACATCTTGATGAGCTCTGATTGATGGACACGAAACAAACTACACCAGAAAAATGCAAAAGAGCCTTTTCTTTCCCGACTGAGTGGTAATGGCATTCATGTTACTATGTACTCCTGTGGTCTGTTAAAGATTGACCGGTTCTGTCAAAAAATCCCATGCAGCTACCCAGCACTTCCCACCAACCTCTGAGAATGGCCACGCCCATCATGTGACTCAGCATAGGTTACTTTGCCTTCGCTATGATTCCATCAACACTGGCCTAGCCATGTGAAGTGAAGAAATATTTTCTCGGGTTTGTTTTTTGATTTTTTTAAAACTTTATTTAGTTTTTAATGCCAACAAAAAGCGTAATACAATTTATATACAAATAATGATAATCAACCAAGCACTTATAATCAATCAGTATCTATACAAAAGATAAAAATTCCCTCCCCCATCCATCATTACCATCAGGAATAATACCAAAACAAAAATACTGCTTAGAAGCTTCATCGCATGCCCCTTGTCCTAGTATTTTTGGACTCAGAAGTGCTACAAAAATGTGGCAACCTGTACAGAAAAGGCTTAGATCAAACCCTTTGCAAGGCCACATTTTGGATTTTTAGGTACTTGGAGGTCCTCAGAAAAACTAGTTAATGTCTTATTAAAGAAATAACAATTTTGCAAGAGGTAAAACTCTTTATAGTTTATAAATCTTTCCTTTTGGCTTAGTCTTAATAATAATATTATAAGTTATAGCTAAAGAGACATATGAGCAAGAAACTGTTTTATTTTGCTTTTGTGATTATGATAAACATACCGAGGGCCTCAAAATAGTACCTGGCAGGCTGCATGTTGTCCCCGGGCTGCGAGTTTGAGACCGCTGGCTTGTGGAGATGGCGTGGTATACAAACCTAAGATTTAGTTTAGTTTTAGTTTAGATGGTTCACAATCACCATCACCAACTACATACAGCCTTGCATCCTATTCCCTACATCTGCAGTCCCCTTTCATATTGCCTCTGCTAGCAGGGAGCGTCAACAAAGTGCAGTCATGGCACTGCTGGATTCCTTGTGGGTCACACAACTGCGAAGGACTAGCAAGTCTCACCAGACTATGGGGCTCCATATGGTTCTTAGTTCAAATAAAAACTGGCAGGGGAACAAGCAGAACAAAATATAAAGCTCTTCTTGCCACCATTCCTTGTGCCAGTGGGATGCCAACTAGGGTGTTGGAGGGGAAAGTACTTGGTGCAGATGCCAAGGAAGGTGAAGGCAGGTAGAAGATAAGGTGATGTCTGCATTGGTAGAGAAAGAATTGAAATGATGAGACCAGGGAGGGGGAAGGTAGGTGAAAGTGATGACGTCTGAGGGTACAATGGGAAGAGAAGGGGATGAGGTGTCGCAACAAAGTGAATCCAGTATTGGGTATACCATGATGTAAAATGGTTGAAAATCACTGTGTTGGGGATATAAAATTATCACCATTTACCTCAAAAGGCACCCTAAATAGAACATTCAAGGTTTGATAAAAGGTATGGAAAACCTTTCATACACTGAGAGACTGGAGAAACTGGGGCTCTTTTCCCTGGAGAAGAGGAGAATTAGAGGGGATATGATAAAGATTTACAAGATCACGAAGGGCATAGAGAAAGTAGAGAGGGGCAAATTCTTCAAACTTTCGAAAACTACAAGAACGAGAGGGCATTTGGAAAAGTTATAAGGCAACAGAAGGGTAGGAAAAAAACCCTGCTTTGATGTGCATTTACAGTCATCCCCAGGACTTGTTACGTTGTCAAGGCTGTTAAAAAACATGATTTCTAAAGTAGGACATAAGGTATTTGCCCAATACTAAAGCTTAGACTGGTCATTTTAAAGGTTTGTCCAACATCTTAGATGGGGAATATTACAAAACCAGAGATAAACACACAAACCACCAAGGCCACCTAATTAACAGGCTTTCATCATTGCAGAATGGTAAAAAAAAAAAAGCAGCAGAACCCATGAATAGCTACATTCTTTCTTATCATTAATATGCCAGATTTTCTATGAATAATATAAAAGAAAATGATGATGCCTGTAGCCAAAATCGTTATCAAGAAAAATGTTGTGGAGATGCAAAAATAACTTGTGAGAGGTAATTAAGAAAATTAATTAAGGGCTCCTTTTACAAAGCTGCAGGTAGAGGTTTCTTTTTTTTAATAATCTTTATTAAATTTTTCCAACTACAATTGTGCATACAAATAATTCATGTACATATAATATTACAAGAAAAGTACAATAAACTTACAGATAGTAATAAGCAATTATTTTTCCCCACCCTCCCACCTAGTAATCAAGAAAATAAATACCCACAAGAAACTATCTCAAAATTCTCCAAATCAATTCCAATGCAAACCCCTCCCCCCTCCCTCCCACCCTGGATGTGTATGTTTGAAGGTCAGTAAAATAAAGTCAGTTATCATTCCTTACAAATTTACAAATTTCTTACAAATTTAGTCAATGGCTCCCAAACATCCATATATTTCCTGTAACTTCCTTGCTGTATAGCCATCAGACGTTCCATTTTAAAAGTATAACAAAGGGATTCCCATCAGAAAGTGTAATTTAACCTATCCCAGTTCTTCCGATTCTTCAAAATAAGAGGTTTCTACTATAGGCCGACAAGGTAAATGCTCCAATGCTCTTAGAAATTCTATGAGCGTTGGAGCATTTACCTCGCTGGCCAGCCATAGAAACCTCTAACGCAGCTTTATAAAAGCCAGCCTAAACAAGAAAAACCAAAACAATGAAGAGAGAAAAGAGAATGCTTCTGAGAACTTCGGTATAGATAATGATGAAAACTAACCTTTCCATATCTTTTACTGTAATTAATGCAAAGCAAAGAATGGTTAGCAACTCATGCAGGGGAGGAGCCTACCTGAACACCATCGAGCCTTCTACTATGACTATGGTGAAGTGTAAATCCAAAACCCGGGTTTTTCCTGTGGAACCCAGGGTACAGCAATTGCCTGGCCCGATGGATGCATTCATCGAACACGAGCCCCAAAGAGAACCGGATGAAAAGTCCTCAGCGCGAGGTGGGGGCGTGTCGGAGAGCCCCTGCACCTCTTTCAAGGCAACCAGTCTTTCATCGGAGGAACGAGACATGCTGGTGCAGCCACTCCCCCGACCGGAACTGGAGAGTGAGGGGAGTATGGCGGCTGCCTCCAGGAGCTGCAAGGAGGAGGAAGATGAAGAAAAAGCAGTCCGGAGAGTTTCTACTGCCTCTTCAATGCAACTGCTGCCGCGTGAAGTCATGGAACAAGTGGAGGAACGGCAATAATCACCACCATTGCCAAATTTGCAAGAAGGTACTGTGCAACTTATAGATCTAAAATTTAGCTCACTAGCTCCCCTAGAAAAGCCTCCTGTGGTTGATTTAAACTCTATATGGGATGCGATCTCAATTTCACTGATTCCCCTGGGAACTCAATTCTGCAAACAGTATCCACTCATTGTTCTGGGATACTATCTGAGACTGTAATTCTACAAAAAAAGTGGGCAAATTTAAGGAAAAATCACTTGAGCAAGAAAAAAAGTTGGAAGTATTGGGAGCACAAAATCAGCTCCTAATAAAAGATAATAATAATATTAACTTTAAAATGGAAGTTCTGGAGAACTTAACACGGAGACAAAATTTGAGATTGATCAATTTTCCTAAATTAATTACTACCACAGCACTGGATATGTTTAAACATTATCTCTCGGAGGTTCTGAAAATCCCACAAAACTCTTTTCTGCCAATTTCGAAAATTTATTATATTTCCTTGGAAAAGAAGAAAACTCCGGAGGATCATCAGGAACCTGCAATAGATATTTTTGATTTGACAAATTTATTAGAGAAGTCAGAATCAGAGCATTGAATGCTTGCCACACTTTTTGTTCAATTAGCTTTAGATTCAGATAGAGATTGGCTTTTGAAGTTGTTGTTTTTTTTAAATATAAAGGTGCTTTGTTTCTGAATCAAAAAATAAGAATGTACCCAGATGTTTCTAGGCTAACACAAAAAAAGAGGAACATTTGTATTGAGATTTCTGTGTAAATGTTTGATTAATTTTAAGGGAGCTAGACATTGGGACGCTGGATCATCTGTTGTTCTATTGTCCTTTGATGCTCAACTTTTGGAAGTCGAAATGAGGACAGATTAATGTTATACTGGAATCATCAATTCCACTGACTTATGAAGTAGTAATATGTGGAACGTTACTACATGTTAAGCCCCCTATGGACCATTATAAATGCCGGCTTTTCTTAATTATGACTGGGATAGCCATGCAGATGATAACACGTAATTGGAATACTCTAATTATGATTGCCTCAATTTTCCTTTTTTGGTGGGCGAACTTATGCTCCAGCTACAAGTATGAAGAAATGAATGCTGAGATACTGGGGCATAGTAATGTATTTAAATTGGTGTGGGGTCCGTTGACATCTTTTATTACTTCTCTATTGTTGTTTTGGTCTTTAATTTCTGGGCCATTTCCTTACACATCCAGGGTGGGAGGGATTGTGCTATTGTATTATTTTAAATAAATGTAGGTTATTGGAAGAATGTATGCATTTATGTTATTGATTAATTAATGGGTGGGTGGGTGGGATAAAATGATTGATTTTGAATATCTGTAAGTTGAATGTGCTTTTCTTGACTTGTTATATGTTCTTATACCTGTGTATTGCACTGTTAATATTGGAAAATTAATAAAGATTTTTTAAAAAAAATTTTTTAAGGGAGCTAGATATATTTTCTTTGAATCCGCACAGTTATCGAGATTTATCTTGGATAAGGAGGTGACTGCAAATACCCCTCTCTGTAGCCAAGATAATGTTCCTAGTGATTGTTTCCTGATAAAATGACGGAGTAAAATAGTCTTTGATCTTTGATACTTCTCCCTTAATGGTTGTGGACTAATTAACAGTTGAAAGAATGTTTAAATTTTCCTTACAACTCATCTTCTTTCTCCTCCATAGTGTTTCCTCTGTCCTGTTAATCTCTTTCTCCTCAACAACGCATTTCCGGTCCTATTAACTCTCCTCTTCCCCCCCTCTTAAATTCAATCAATTTGTACCTCGCTTAATCTATTGTAAACCGCATAGAACTTAACGGTATTGCGGTATATAAACTGTTATTATTATTATTTTATTTCATTATGATTGTCGTTATCATAAAAATTTAGGGCTTCTTTTACAAAGGCCCGCTAGCGGTTTTAGTGCACACTAACTGCTACCGCCTCCTTTTAAGCAGGCGGTAATTTTTTAGCTAGCGTGCACTAATCTTGTGCATGAGCTATAAACACTAGCGTACCTTAGTAAAAGAAGCCCTTGAATTCAATAAAGATAAAGTTTCAAAAAAAAAAAAAAAAAAAATGGTTAGCAACTGTTTCTAATTAATATTTTTATTTTTCTGCTTTCATTTTCTTCCACTGCAATTTTCCTTGTACCTCTTGGAGTAGTCTGCCTGTTTTTTGTTTTTGCATAGTGATTATTGCAAGATAATCGCCCCAGCTCGGATTGACAGATGCCCTTTTCTACTGTAAAGTAGCTCCTCAGACTCTTACTTTTATCTTTTTTTGCTCATATCGCTGACTTCTGTCCTCCTGCATCAGTTCCATCCCTGTTATAATCATACATTGCTTCTGCTTTAAATGTAGATGGTAAATGTCAGGCAGAACTGGAACAATACCAGAGAAACTGGCATACGAGAGATGACCTTGCGACTAGGTATGCCTGCAGCTGGGTTTCAGAGTTAAACAGAAATAGGTCTAGGTGACTTGCCCTGGCCATCAAGCCTCGCTTCTTTTGACAACGCACTGAGAGTTGTCTGCCTACCAACAAAGAAAGCATCTTCATCTGATAAACTGTGAATGACAAAGAGCTGTATTTGCCACACGGAATGCAGAAACACTTCGTTGTATACAGATTATAAATGGACAAAAGCACAGTTCAACATCTAGGGAGTAGTTCTCTTAGGAGAATGCCAAGAATGCATATAAATGACAAGAATACTAAGATACAGTCTATATTGGACTATGGAGTAATATGGAAAAAATTTTCTTCTGAGTGAAGCTATGATATAGCTATAATAAATAATTGCCACACTCACTATCCACATCAAAATAACTTATTAAATTCAATCTTGTTCTTTTTTTAAAAAAATTCTTTATTCATTTTCAAACTTAGAATAAGTGTGACAAATGTTCAAACAAATTAACAATAAATATATCATTTAATAATCAGCAATGATACAAATCATAAACTCTTATCACTCCCCTTCCCATCCTTTCCTAACATATGATCAAATAACTTATAGAATATGTAATAATAAAAATAACCCCCCCTCCCCCCTCACTACTAAACTTGTAAATTTAAGGGAAACAAATTCATCTAATCAGTACAATACTTTGTTAATGGCTCCCACACATCCTGAAATTTCCTAAAACAACCCCGCTGTATTGCAATAAATCTCTCCATTTTATAAACATGACATAAAGAATTCCACCAAAAATTATAATTTAATCTACTCCAATCTTTCCAATTATGCGTAATTTGTTGAATGGCAACACCAGTCATTATGAGTAATAATTGGTTATTTTTTGTAGAAATCTGACTTTTTGCTCTCATTGCCATACCAAATAGCACAGTATCATATGATAATGCCACTGGGTTATCTAATAAACAATTAATTTGGTTCCAAATTGATTTCCAGAAATTCATAATAAATGGACAATAGAATAATAAATGATCTAAAGTCCCTGCTTCTAGATGACAGTGCCAACATTTATTAGACTTAGAGCTATCCAATTTTTGTAATCGAACAGGGGTCCATAACGCTCTATGTAACAGAATAAAACAAGTTTGTCTCATAGATGCTGACACTGTACATCTCATTCTCCAAGACCAAATTCGTAGCCATTGAGATGCAGTAATTTGATGCTTAATCTCAATGCTCTAAGGGGTAAATTCTCTATAATACGTCTAAACTTAGGCGTGCTTTAGACGTCCGAAGTAATTGAATAATTACGGCGTTAAGGGCCTTAATAAGCGTTAATTGGGACTTAGACGCAGGTAGACGGCAGATAGACGTCCAAAAAAGATAGACGTAAGATAGGCGCGTCTACATATGTAGACGTGGGCGTGCCGTGGGCGTGGTGATGGGCAGGCACTAGTTAGACGCTACTTAGGCGGCATACTGCGTCTAAATATCGTCTATAATGTAGGCGTAAGAAACGCTGGTCTAACGTGGATTTTGCTTCATTTCAATGCGGTTTCAACTTTCTTAATCCCGGCTCCCCTTTAGACGCGAGTTAGACGTCCTTGGTGCAACAATAATTCCAATAGTGAGTTTGAATAGGTAATTGTCATCTTTTCTCTGTCCTAATAAATCAAATGACACCATATCAATAGAACACCATATCAATGTTTTTATGGGATTTGTCTTCCCGTCTTGTTGGATGAATTTGAAAAAAAGGTTTTAATAATGCGACTGTTAATGTTTTATTGTGTTTGTTCTGTCGAAACATGTTTTAGTATTTTTAATATGTATGCAGGTAATAGGTATGCGGTATATAAATTTTTAAATAAATAAAATAAACCGATTTAGTGCACACTAAATGCTAAAGCGTCCATAGAATATAATAGGCACCTTGGCATTTAGCGTGCACTAAATCGGTTAGCGCACCTTAATAAAAGGACCCCTTAGTCCATAACTTATATATAAAATGGTTAAGAGGATGGAGGAGTTGCCATACAGTGAGAGATTGGAGAAGCTGAGCCTCTTCTCCCTTGAAAATAGGAGACTGTGAGGGGACATGATCGAAACATTCAAAATACTGAAGGGAATAGACTTAGTAGAGAAAGTAGGGAGAACGAGAGGACACTCTCTAAAGTTGAAAGAGGATAGATTCTGTCCAAACGTAAGGAAATTCTTCTTCACCCAGAGAGTGGTGGAAAACTGGAACGCTCTTCCGGAGTCTGTTATAGGGGAAAACACCTTCCAGGGTTTCAAGACAAAGTTGGACAAGTTCATGTTCAACTGGTGAGACTGGATTCATTTGGAGCACTGGTCTTGAGCTTGGGGCCGCCGCATAGGCGGACTGCTGGGCAGGATGGACCATTGGTCTGACCCAGCAGTGGCAATTCTTATGTTCTTATAGAATACTATAATTTCTGTGTTTTGAAGCAATTTAGGCATGACCATTTCTACCAGCTCTATAGCCAGTGTAAATGGTCCTCTTAAAATCATGTACGTAGGTACCTACTTTCCTTTGTAGAATAGACTCTCATTTATAGGATTACCCTCCCAATTCTCAGTGTAGCATTCACCAACAAGGTATTGCTCAGTCTACAAAATAGACATGCATGTATTTTGGTGACCCGTCAAATGCGCGCACGACAATAGCGACCCGACAGTTGCACTCAAGATAAATGCACACACTGAATGGGAGGTGACTTGTCAAATGCACCCCAACAGTGGATACTATTTTGGCTTTTTGAGGGTTATAAAGTAACCCTCTTTTTTGAGGGGGGGAACCCCCCCCCCCCCACACACACACACACACATTCTACACTTAAAAGATTCACTTGGTATCCAATGTTAGGATAAGGTTTGCATGATGATTATGGGAACCCTTTACATAAGTGGATATTTGGAAGGCCCTGATTTGCTCAGACTCCTCTGGCCCTGTCCCTTGGGAGGGGCTTGAGGTACCTCAGGTGCCAAGGGAAGGGGCCTGAGTAGTCTGAGCAAATCAGGGCCTTCCAAATATCCACTTATGGCAGATTCAGTCACAGGGTGCAATTGACGGGCCGCAATTGTCATGCGCGCACTTGTCCATGTGCGCAATTGTCAGGGCGCATTTGTCGGAGCGCAATTGTCGCATGCGGATTTGTCGGTGTACCTGCATTTTTATTATAGAAGTGGCCTGGTTCATCTGCAGTTTATTCGAAGAAGAACATTATATTAATTCTACAACAACAGTGACAAATAAACCTACAGGTTTAGTCAAATGTGTTTCTTGGGTGGTTTGATTTTTCAAATAGGAAAACAGCATTTTACTACTTATCAGCACCAGGGTGTGGACTGCTCCTCCACTCAGGGTTTTGTTTTATAGGTGAGAGTATCAAATACAAGTACGGTAGTCACAAAGTCTGCAGGTACCTTAACCCATAGACTTTGTACCATTTTCCAAAGGGAAATTGCTGTATATATTAACTGGTGCCATCTTGTCTTTCAGTTCTATACATCAATGGAATTGCAACCTAGAGAACTGTTAACGTGAAATAACTCCTTGATGCATTCAGGTCAAACTATACAGCTGGATGCTCTGAAGTAATGGCTTGAGAAATAAATGAATTTGAATGAGCTTTGAATGAAGCATATGAATGGATCAGAGATACTGTTATATAAATGAAGATTCAGAAATGGAATGATTATAAATACTGTCTAAACTAAACTAAACTAAACTACGTGGAGATGATGCGGTATACAAACCTAAGGATTAGATTAGATTAGATTAAACCTTAAGTTTATATACCGCATCATCTCCACGGATGTGGAGCTCAGCACGGTTTACAAGAACTTAAAATATATTCAGTGCTACTGTATTTAACTGGCCAGGAATGGCTTCTGATCGGTTAAATAGCATTTGGCTGGCTAAGTGCTAATATTCAGTTGGAAATAGCTAGTTATCTCCGCTGAATATTAGAGCTTAGCAGCTAAAACTTGGTCGGCTATATCACGCGATACTGATGATTTTAATCACTGAATGGCTAAGTTTAGCAGCCAAATCAGGCTGCCCAAACAGCTGGTCTATCTGGCCATTATAACTTAACAAGCCAGCTTTTATAATTGACTGTATTTACCAAAGAAGATTTACACAGCATACCGGAACCCATCAGGCTATATGCTGGAAACAAAGATGGAAAGCTGACAGGATTGACAGTCAGTCTAGAGGAGGTGTGTAGACAGATTGATAGGCTTAAGAGCGATAAATCCCCGGGACTGGATGGCATCCATCCGAGGGTCATCAAGGAATTGAAAGGGACTATAGCTGAACTGCTTCAACTAATAGCCAATCTGTCGATCAAATTGGGAAAGATTCCGGAAGACTGGAAGGTGGTGAATGTTATGCCGATATTCAAGAAATGTTTGACGGGAGATCCGGGAAACTACAGACCAGTGAGTCTGACTTTGGTACCGGGAAAGATGGTAGAGTCACTGATAAAGGACCGCATCATTGATCACCTTGACGGACACGGGCTGATGAGGAGATTGAGAGGGGACATGATCGAAACATTCAAGGTACTGAAGGGAATAGACTTAGTAGATAAGGGCAGGTTGTTCACCCTCTCCAAGGTAGGGAGAACAAGAGGGTACCCTCTAAAATTGAAAGGGGATAGATTCCATATGAACATAAGGAAGTTCTTCTTCATCCAGAGAGTGGTAGAAAACTGGAATACTCTGCCGGAGTCTGTCATAGAGGAAAACACCCTCTAGGGATTCAAGACAAAGTTAGACAAGTTCCTGCTGAACCAGAACATACGCAGGTAGGGCTAGTCTCAGTTGGGGCGTTAGTCTTTGACCAGAGAGCCGCCACGTGTATGGACTGCTGGGCACGATGGACTCTGGGTCTGACCCAGCAGTGGCAATTCTTATGTTCTTATGACTTAGCCAGCTAAGTTTGAACCAAAGACAGAATGGATATTCAATGCTGACTGCAGGAGTTAGCTAGCCTTCCTCCTGCAGTTTCAATATCAGATCCTTAATGTTTAGTTGAGACTTTTGGGCCCAATGATTATGCTGAATACCAATGGTTCTCTCCCATATATCAAAATCCTCAATTCCAGTTTCTGAATGATATATACATCGTAACATAGTAAATGACAGCAAATAAAGACCTGAATGGTCTATCCAGTTTGCCCAATAGTTACCTGCATTATAAATCCATTGTTAAATTGTCTTTTTTATTTGACATTTCTGAGCCATAGACCAGAGAAGTCCACCTGGTACTGTCCTTAGCTTCCAACTACTGGAGTTGCCGTTGAAGTCACTCCAGCCTATCCAAATCATCTCGTCATTTGTGGGATACAGACCAGTATTGTCATGATCCAAATTACTGGAGTTCCTGTTGAAGCCCTCCCCAGGTTATCCTAAACTGAATTGCCATATACAAGACACAGACTGTGCATGTCTTAGTTCTTCAATGTATACCATTCATTTTCAAATTAGAGATCCTCTGTGTTCATCCCATGCCTTTTTGGATTCTGTCACTGTTTTCATCTCCACTACCTCTCGAGAGGGCATTCCAGACATCAACCACCCTTTCCATGAAAAAGGATCACATTACTCCTAAGTCTACCACCTCGCAACCTCAATTTACTGTATGTCCTCTAGTTTTACCAATTTGCTTTCTCTGGAAAAGATTTAGCTCTAGGGAGGGAGGATCTTCAAAAGGTTTTCACACTTTTATTTTTATAAACACTATTTATTAAATATCTAAAATGCAAATTACATCACTTTTCCACATAATCACTCTGTTTTGAAATACATTTTTCCCAGAATCCTACTAACATGCCCTCTTACCACTTCTCCCGCCCCAACCATTTTCCTCAAAAATATGAAAGTGCAGAAACATTTTGAAGAACCCATATATATTAATACCTTTGAAGCATTTAAACATCTGTATCTTATCTCCCCTGTTCCTCCTCTCCTCTAGTATATATATATATATATATATATATATATATATATATATATATTCAGGTCTTCTAGTCTCTTCTTGTGCATCTTCAGGTGGAAACCCCCTACCATTTTTGTCACCTTTCTCTAGACTGCTTCAAGTCTTCTTATATATTTTGCCAGATACTGCCTCCAAAACTGAACACAATACTCCAAATGGGGCCTCACCAATGACTTGTACAGGGGCATTAACACCTCCTTTTTTCTGCTGGCTAGGCCTCTCTCTAAATAGACTAGTATCCTTCTGGCTGTAGTCACCGCCTTGTCACACTCTCTAGTCACCTTCAGGTCCTCAGACACTATCACCCTGAGGTCTCTCTCCTTGTCCATGTGTATCAACCTCTCACCTCCTAGAACATATGGGCCTCATAATCAAAACTTTAAAACATCTAAAAACCCGCCTAGGTCAGCACTTGGACATCCTAATCGAACCCGACTTTCTGGACATCTAGCAGGACTTCTTATGCCTCTGAATGCCACTATGCACCCAGAGCTGAAAGGGGTGTATCTGGAGGATTGGTCAGGGCAGTATTTGGGCAGGCTATGGGCCAACTTAAACTTAAATGTCCTGCAGGGATAATTGAATGTTTCACTAAACATCCTGAACGAAACTTAGATATTGTGAGTTAGATGATGTGAAAACAGGTATAAGTGTCAAAAAGGTATCCAAAGTTACCAGATAACCACTGCAGAGACAAAGTAAAGACACACACACACACACACACTCCCCCTGACACCCCCACAAATATCAGAATAAAAAAGTACAAACCTGTCTCCAGAACAGCAGGATCTGGTATGGGAAAGCTTAGAAGACCTACACACAGGTGTCTTAAGTAGCCAGTTGGGTGGGCTAGTGAATCATAGAGAGGAGTAGCAAGTCCCATAAACCACTCTAACCACTACATTCATGGTGGAATGTCTGAGGCAACCAGGACCCCCAAACCCTACTCTACTGCAATGTAGGTGCCACCTGCAGCTATAAGGTCTATTGGGTTGGTAGTATAGTAGGTTTGAGTGACTTACCATGACCTACAAGGGGTTTGTGTGAGATGTATACGTGGCACTCTTTATGTGACGTTCACAGCAGTGTCCTCTCGGGTGCACCACTGCTCTGTTGCCATGTCTGGGTGGCCAGTACATTACATGACTGGCCCCTCCCACATCCAAGTGTCCTTGTTCTAGGCACTTTGGACTTCTACAACAATTTGGTCGAAAATGGGGTATAAAGTTAGACGTCCCTGGCTTCCTGGATGCCAGGTATTCAAGCATTTTTCCCTCTCTGTCCCAGTGGGCTTGCACTCTATCTAATGTACCTGGGGCAAAGGGGGATTAAGTTTCTTACCTAGGGACTCAAGGAGCAACATGGGATTTCAACCCGCAACCTCAGGGTGCTGAGGTTGTAGCTCTAACCACTGTGCCACTCACTCCCCACTGCCTGTTGAGCATGGGGCATTGACGCCATTTGTGAAAGCTTCAGGTTTGAAAATAATTCTACATGCAAAATGACACCAGCGCAAGGTTTTAAAATTATAACCAGGATTTATTGAATTATTGGTTCTATTTTCCCATTATTAGATCAAAAGAACAGCATAATTGCTTACGTTGCGCTCATGGGAGATCATCATCGTGGCCAAAGACTGGCCTTCTCACAATGGTCTCGTCTTTCTATCTCATTACAGTCTATTATATAACTTTTGGTTTAGTGACATCATCAAGTTTGACGACCAATAACATTTCTATGGGTGGTCTTAAAGTTTAGACAAAGAAACATTCCTCCATGTTTAAAAGTTAGTCAAAGTTTCAGATGATTTCTGAATTAACATTAACATTCAAAAGAATTCACAATTATTAACATGGTAAATTCTCAGTCCTTCCATGCTGACAAGTTCTGAGCCTTAAAGGAAAAAAACTCCTAAGCTGACAGATTCAAATTGCATAGCCTTACACAGAAATCTTACTCAGGAGAAAAAGGGGGGGTTAAATCCCCCTCTCCTCTTCCTGAAGCGTGGGCTTCCAATGCCCCCCTTCTCCCTATTCTTGAGACTGACTCTAATCACTTCCAGATGTTGTGCTCAAGATTTTTTCTTAATGTTTCTGCTTATAAAACCATTTATATTTCCACATATCACATCCATGGGCCCCAAACATTCATAATTTCATTCATATCTTGGCCATTCATACTTCATACATTTTATATCTCAGTTTGGAATATGGAATTTAATATGCTTTTCCTAACTGGCCTGAGCACATCTGTTTTCAATTAGAACCATGAGGCTAAAGGCGGGAAGCTGAACAAAGAACAGAAACTATTCACTGGCACAAGATGCTGGCCTAAGACAGGACAGTTATAGCACATACAAAAGAACCTAAAACTGGACTCCATGTAATCATGTAATCATGATTTCCACCATGATTTAGCTCAACAGCAAAGTACACAAGAAAACACCATTATTTTCCTTATATTAATCTTTAGTGTGTTTTTTCTTCTGGCCTTAGCTACATTTTATTTAAATGTTTTATTCACCTGTTTTTCCGTACGCTTCTATTTGGGCGCAGTCCTTAACTAACACAGATGTTTGTCTAACTAGAATTACCCAGAATCATACGAAAAACTGGCGCTACAAAAATACTGCACTATCATGCTTCTGACATCCATCTCAATATCGTCCCATAAACAGCACGCTAGCCACGACAATCCCCTCTTGGATATTACTGAATTTATGAAGTAATATTCATAATTGAGCTCGTGGTCTTATCTGTGGCGCTGAGGTTTACTCTGGGTACGGTTCTTCTTATGGATCAGTGTGTCTGTGCAAGTATATTCTTTTAAATGCCAATTAGATAGCAAAAGCCAGAAAAATGTACTACCTAGGCCTGCAACGGCAGGTGCCTAGAAGATCTTACCCAAAGCTTACTTGAATTCTCTAGTGAGAATGCAAGCAAATCCCATCCACTATTCTAGATAAAACCCATCCAAGTGTACATTTATGTAAGTTGCTGTCTAAACCATATCATATAGGAAACTTACCATTCCAGTGGTAGTTAGACAGTCTGTTCTAGGTGCAAGTACAGTCCTAGAGCAGAGACTAACCTAGTGTCTGTTGTTTTATTCATAGAGGTATTCATGAAACTCCAGTACTTTTAAAGTTTAAAAGTCAGAAAATTTAGAGAAAGTATAGTTAAAGAGAAATAGAACCCTAGATTTCCCTAAGATAAAGTGAACCTCAGTATTACCTAATTTAATTAGTCCCTATGCTCAAAAGTGTTATGTTATAAAATTTTGGAATTATATCAATAATGCACAGTGTTAAGAAAACCCAAATATATGCTTAATATGGAAATGTACTCATGTGCAGATAATGCATGCACATCAGATATAAGTTTTCTTTTTCTGTGTGTGTTGCAGGAACTCATTTCTCAAATTTAAATTAAAATCATTAAAAGGACTGATGATATCAGCTGTTAAACCCAATTAAACAATATTGTGGCACTGTGTTACAGCTTAGAAGCTGCCACTGTGTATAGAAATACAGTCATATGAAATAAAATTTAAAATACAGGATAAACAAAATATTTTCTAAGAACAATGCATGAAGACAATGATAAAGAAAATACAGTTATTAATACAATATCAGAATAATTCTATGAAATTATGCAAAAGCATAATTAAAGTTCAGAAGCCTAATTCAAATGAAGTGATTTAAAGTAACATGGTTTAAGATAAAGTCTGTTTTTTCGTTCAAAATTTTTTTATGAGTCCAGAAATGTCTTTTGCAAATAGTTTTAGCAACTTGTAAGGTCGGAGTCTCTAAATTAATTTCAGTGAAATTTAAATCATGGCTTTAAAAAGTTCATGCTGCAACGTTTTCATAATTCAAGCTTGGCTTTTCTGTAAGTATGGAACTGCTTTTCTTTACACCCGTACTGGTACAACTGAAAGGTAAGCACAGCTCATTAGTTGAAGACAAAGGAACACTGAAATTCCCGCCGAAAATTCAGCATCGGAATTTTTTCTCTGTGTTCTCCACAGCTCTAGTGGTGGAATGTGGTACTGCTGGTCAGTGTAAATCCTGGAAGGAAAGCACATGTTCATTAACAAAAGAACAAAGAAAAAAGAAACACATGGCGTTATCCCCTCTGCAAACTGTACTAATTCTTGTATTGCAGAGTTACAGTCTCTGTGTTGAATTGTTGAAAGGATTCAAAGAAGGTTCTTAACTGAAACACAAAACAAACAGATTAAATAGACTTTTTTCAGGGTCCTGTAGTACCAAAATATGGCCACAGGAAAATTTAAACATGCAGACACATTCTCTCCATGGTAAAATTAGACTTTCTTTTTTTCTAACATCAGGGAATTATTCTCAATTTCATATTTTTTATTAGGTTCCTATCCTGAAGAGCTTACTTGTAAAAAGTAAGCAAAATTTCAATTCCGAATTCATCCACTTACATAAAAGTTTATTATAATTGTTCTTTTCTGGTAACAAGGTTAGTAAGCCCTTTGTTTCACATTTATTTCGATTTTCAAAAAAATATATAGGTACTTAACCTCTACTTTTGTTAATCTTTTTATTTTAAACTTCCCAATTTAATTTTAAAATGCATTTAAATTTAATTACTCCCTAATCATACATTCCGGACAATGCACAAGTTTAAAAATACTTTATAAACCATGCAGGGGCACAAAAATTCATATTCAAAATTAATTTGAACCCTGAGATAAAAATATAAAGGCAGGGATTTTATTTCTCATGCACTGCTTTGCTTGCTCATAAAAACAATCTTTCTTGTAAGCATGGTATCTGTTTTTTGGAATAAATCTTTTTCTTTTCCACAAAATTATCCTTTCACTGTTGAATACATTCCCAAGTCCAGCAGAATTCTTTCTTTTCTCCCATCTTCCCTATCGAACTCCACCATAGCAGATCCCAGGGAATTAACACATTTTCACAAGCTTTCTTTCCACATTCCTGTACATTCGTTCTACAGACTATCTCCCTGCTTTGAAACAGCCAAACATTTAAACGATCTAGCTATTCAAACTTTCTTTTCCTTTTCACTTCACTTTCTTGTTTAAAAATCACTTTCCAATTCCTTCTGATCCTACAGTTCTGTTCTTCCAATATTCTGATAACCTTTTTTAAAATATAAAGAAACAACATACAGGCTACATAACCTCTTTTTAATGCATTCTTTGACATAGCCCTAGGCTACAAACAGCTCTGAAGCTACTAAAGTACCTCAATTGTTCTTAACAGCACAGATCTACACTACAAAAACAACATACACAAACTTTCCGGAACTCTAAACAGCATGCTGGTAAAGTTTTATCAGAGAGAGACCACATTGAATCCTGATATTCACACTACATAAGCTTTTCTTTTTTTCTACTACATCGGAAACAAATTTAAGCCACGGATACATAGGATTCTCATGTCTTGCTAAACTACCAGTTCTCAATAAACCCTTTTAATATGCAAACAGATTTGCTCCGAGACTTCTCAAAAAAGAAGAATCAAATTCGTTAACTGACTAGTATATAAGCAAATACCTGTTGGAAAATCTGTAGCCCTGAGACAAAAGAACTCCATTGCTGCTATTCCCTCCCCCTCTTTCCTCACGTGATAGCTCTGTGGAAGGCATGGAGGAAAAGGGTGGGGGTGAAAATCCCCCATTTGCAGCCCGCTCTTTCAAACAAAGGAACAGCATAGAACGATAGGGGACTTCTTGTAAGATACCATTAACTTTTCTTTTCTTTTTCCAGAGACAAGAGAAACAGTTAGGGCAGAGCAAAAAAGACAGAGAGAGACAGAACTGGAGTTTAGAAAGACAGAGCTGAGAAACACAATTTCTTTTTTCTTTTCAAAGTAGTTACTTCAGATAGGCACTGAAAATGCAGAGGGAGACAAAGAAGAAGGGGGGGTGCCCTCAGCCCATTTTTTCAAACAAAGAGACGGGTGAGGGAAACTTTTCAAAGTCAGATTAAAACAGACAGTTTTCTTTTTCACAGAGAGAAAGAGTTAGTTCAGAGACAAAACTTAGACACACAGCCGGAGAATATATATTTTTTCTTCAAACTCAGAGGAGACCTGCTCTCTACTGGGCACTTCTATCTTAATTTTTTAGCACTGCAAGGGATTTTTTTCTTTCTTTTGTTCCTCTTTTATTTCTAATTTTTTCTTTTTCTTTTTCCATTAATATTTAATTTCCACTAACTTCATATCCCTCTACCCACAAATTTATACAATAATGTACAGATATATACAAGCATGCTCCTTATTGTTAAATAATATTTTTTAATATTTTTAATTTTTTATTAATTTTTTTTTTTTTATAATTTTTTTTTCTTTAAACAGGCGTAATACTCACAATTTTCCAGTTTTCCGGTCCCGTTTTATCTCTAATTTCCGCCATATTCCTGCGCAGCCAGTCAACCTGTGACTACCTTTAGTTACACAACCATGCGAAATCTCTAAAGTTCCTAGAGTTTCTATGAATAACCTATAAGCTTTTTCAAGGCGTCAAATTAGTTAGTTCCCGGGTTTCGGCACCAATTGAGCATGGGGCATTGACGCCATTTGTGAAAGCTTCAGGTTTGAAAATAATTCTACATGCAAAATGACACCAGCGCAAGGTTTTAAAATTATAACCAGGATTTATTGAATTATTGGTTCTATTTTCCCATTATTAGATCAAAAGAACAGCATAATTGCTTACGTTGCGCTCATGGGAGATCATCATCGTGGCCAAAGACTGGCCTTCTCACAATGGTCTCGTCTTTCTATCTCATTACAGTCTATTATATAACTTTTGGTTTAGTGACATCATCAAGTTTGACGACCAATAACATTTCTATGGGTGGTCTTAAAGTTTAGACAAAGAAACATTCCTCCATGTTTAAAAGTTAGTCAAAGTTTCAGATGATTTCTGAATTAACATTAACATTCAAAAGAATTCACAATTATTAACATGGTAAATTCTCAGTCCTTCCATGCTGACAAGTTCTGAGCCTTAAAGGAAAAAAACTCCTAAGCTGACAGATTCAAATTGCATAGCCTTACACAGAAATCTTACTCAGGAGAAAAAGGGGGGGTTAAATCCCCCTCTCCTCTTCCTGAAGCGTGGGCTTCCAATGCCCCCCTTCTCCCTATTCTTGAGACTGACTCTAATCACTTCCAGATGTTGTGCTCAAGATTTTTTCTTAATGTTTCTGCTTATAAAACCATTTATATTTCCACATATCACATCCATGGGCCCCAAACATTCATAATTTCATTCATATCTTGGCCATTCATACTTCATACATTTTATATCTCAGTTTGGAATATGGAATTTAATATGCTTTTCCTAACTGGCCTGAGCACATCTGTTTTCAATTAGAACCATGAGGCTAAAGGCGGGAAGCTGAACAAAGAACAGAAACTATTCACTGGCACAAGATGCTGGCCTAAGACAGGACAGTTATAGCACATACAAAAGAACCTAAAACTGGACTCCATGTAATCATGTAATCATGATTTCCACCATGATTTAGCTCAACAGCAAAGTACACAAGAAAACACCATTCTTTTCCTTATATTAATCTTTAGTGTGTTTTTTCTTCTGGCCTTAGCTACATTTTATTTAAATGTTTTATTCACCTGTTTTTCCGTACGCTTCTATTTGGGCGCAGTCCTTAACTAACACAGATGTTTGTCTAACTAGAATTACCCAGAATCATACGAAAAACTGGCGCTACAAAAATACTGCACTATCATGCTTCTGACATCCATCTCAATATCGTCCCATAAACAGCACGCTAGCCACGACACTGTCAAGGTTATCTAAGTTGTTTACAATCAGGTACTCAAGCATTTTCCCCTATCTGTTCCGGTGGGCTCACAATCTTCATTGTTGTGAGTTGGATAACTTCTTTCATTAATCATCTTCTTGAACTGGGATTATTTTTCATCCTCATCAAGTTAGATTACGTTAATTCATTTATTAAAATCCTATTCTTTGGATACTATTTTGCCATCTAGTTTCTGCCCGATTGCTAACCTTCCTTTTTAATTAAACTTCTGGAGTCTATAGTCTCTAAACAACTTCCAGACTTTATTGAAAAGTATTCAGTTTTGCAACCAGAGATCAATGAAAAAAACTATCAGTGCTCATCATTCTGATAATCTTACCATCATCAGGGGCTAAGTGAATCACAAGAACCTAATCAGTTCCTTTCTCTGCATTTGCAGTGAAATTTTTCAATGGTTTGATCATCACAATCCTGTAATTTTAGTTATCCTCATGATATGAAAATTATAAAATTTGTTAGCTTGAATTAATGTTCTGCATGCTTCAGACTGGATGTCACAATCTAATGGATGATAGGGGTGAATGGGTTATGGTTCCCTCTCCTATTTCCAAATGCCTCCTTCACCCTGTTTTGCTGTGCCAGCCATATTAGGGTTGGGATTTTTTTTCACATTTATCCATGTGTGGGTAGATATTTATTTCGATTTCTATCCCGTTCTCCCAGAAGCTCAGAACGGGTTACAAGTAGACATTCACAATTGTTTGAAAACAGACTAGTCATGACAACAAATAGGTTACAGTAGACAATAACAGAGCTTATTCTAGAGGCCAGACTGGTCATAGCGAAGAGTACTAGGAGATGTCTATTGAGGAGGCAGCTTTTAATGGCCCGATTGGCGGAAGAGGAAGGTCTTTACTGCTCTGCAGAAGGTCATTAGTGAGTCTAGCAACCTGATCTGTGTGGGTAGTCGGTTCCATAGGTGAGGTAGGAAATGGCTGTAGGATCGTTTGTACACCGTACTCATTCGGAGGGATCTCCCTGCGGATATTCATCCAGCCACATTTAGCATCCAATCTTCAGCACTGAATTTCTAGATTTGCAGAGCTGGCTAAAAACATAGATGGTTAAGTGCAATATTCAGCACCTAGGGCTCCTTTTACAAAGCCACCTTAGGCTTTTTTATCGCCAGCTGCGGCAGTATTAGCTCTGATGCTCATAAGAATTCTATGAGCATCGGAGCTAATACCGCCACAGCTGATGATAAAAAAAAACTAACGTGGGCTTTGTAAAGGGGGGGGAGGTATAAATTGGCATTGCGGCCTTCTCACTGGGGCCTTCTGTGTACTGATGATGCCTTGCTATAGAATTGACTCCTATACATCTCCTTGGTAAGAAAATGCCTTTAATACAGTACACAGAAGGCCCCAGCGAGAAGGCCGCGAAGCAGCCTGTGAGTGCTGCTGGTCCGACGCTCCTCTGCCAGAAGGTATTTATGGTCACGGTCGGCAGGGATCGGTTGGGAGGGAAGGATGTAGGGTCAATGGGGGTTCGGAAGTTTGGCTGCATGGTGGCAGTGGGTGCTCAAGGATTCTGCTGCACAAGGGATGGGAGTGAGGGAAAGATGGAAGCTGGGCAAGGGTTCTGCTGCATGAGGGATGAGAGGAAGGGAAGGATGGAAGCTGGGCAAGGGTTCTGCTGCATGAGGGATGGGAGGGAAGGAAGGATGGAAGCTGGACAAGGGTTCTGCTGCACAAGGGATGAGAGTGAGGGAAAGATGGAAGCTGGGCAAGGGTTCTGCTGCATGAGAGATGGGAGGAAGGGAAGGATGGAAGCTGGGCAAGGGTTCTGCTGCATAAGGGATGGGAGGGAGGGAAGGATGGAAGCTGGGCAAGGGTTCTGCTGCACAGGATGCTGCAGAGGGAAGGCACAAGGGGGATGGGTGAGAGGGAAGGAAAGATGTTGCACATGTGGGGGAAAGAAAAGAGGAAGAATTGGGGTGAAGGAGAAGAAGGGAGAGATGATCATGTACATGAAGAAAATAAGACCCCTGAAAATAAGACCTAGTGCCTTTTTTGGGCCCCAAATGAATATAAGACACTGTCTTATTTTCGGGGAAACATGGTACATAATGCTATCACATAATAACAATACACAAAACATACAGTAAAATAATTCTTATATCATTCTAAAACATTAGCAATTCATAAAACCACTATTTGGTATTCATTCAAAAGCCTCAATAAAAAAGGATATCTTCAAATATTTTTTTAAAGGCCTGTACATTAATTAACTCTCCTTAAGTGTCCCACCAAGTTATTACGTTACATTGCAATCTGACATATTCTGCCAACGCCCTTACGAGTTCACGGTGGATAAAAATATATTTCACTTACTGGGAACATATACACTTAAACATAACGCAATAGCAATTACTCAAATAGTATATTAACAGTAGAAGATGATAAATTTCAAGATAAAATTTTTTTTAAACATGAATATCTTTAAATGTTTTCTAAAAACAGTATTTTGACTTAGTACTAGTTGGTTGGTTAAATCGTTTTGAATATCGACCCAGTGATGCCTGCGCAAGGTTTATTTATTTTAGTATTTATAAATCACTTATAGGGTTCCTTTTTCTAAGCTGCGATAGTGGTTTTAGTGCGCACTTAGCGCGCACTGATTTGCCATGCGCGCTAGACCTTAACACCAGCATTGAGCTGGCGTTAGTTCTAGCCGCATAGCACAGGTTTAGCACGCGCTAAAATCCTGCGCACACTAAAAACGTTATCGCAGCTTCGTAAAAGGAGCCCATAGTCTCTCAACAACCTCATTTATGTAGGGCTCCTTTTACGAAGCCACGCTAGCGGGCTTAATGCGCATGACTTTTCATCACGCGCTAACCCCATCACTGGCCGAAAAACTACCGCCTGCTCAAGAGGAGATGGTAGCGGCTAACGCGTCTGGCGGTTTAGCGCACGCTATTACGCGCCTTCGTAAAAGGAGCCCTTAGATTTATAACGCTGACAGTGGCTAAGCAGTAGCTTCCAAAGCACGCTCGGGATAGTTGTAAAGCCTAGGAGCTCACATTTGCACATATGTTGTGTACATAAGTGTTTAGAATTCTAGTGTTTGCATGCTTATGTGCACACTTGCATGCATACATGCTAGCATGCCACCTAAGTGCTATTCTAAAAATACTCCTTTAACTTGCATAGCATGCATTTGTGGCATGCACAGGGGTGGTGTTTGGGGGGACCCAGGTGGGGTTCCCACCTACTTGCGTAACTTAGAAAATGCTCTGAGCTAAGTGTATTGCTGCCACACTCAGGCACTCACTCTATGGCTATTTGTGCCTGAATGTTAGATGCATTGGATATCCGAGTACGCAAGCATTCTATAAAGGAGTGTAAGTGCCTCCATTCCTTTATAAAATGGACTCCGAATGTGTGCCCTCCTGGCTCCTAATTCTACATGCCCTGCTGTAGAATTGACTCCTTTACATCTGCTTGGTAAGTTTCAAGTTTCAAGTTTATTAAAAATTTGATTAATCGCTTAATCTACATTCTAAGCGATGTACATGTTATTAAAATTACAATAAAAAAAAGGGGAATAATATACTAAATAAGACTGAACACATTATTGACAGAAAAAATACAAAACGAAACAAAACATGATACATAAGGAAAAGGAGGGGTAAAAGTTACAATATATGTTAAAGATAGAAAAAAACAGGTAAGGAAAATACATGAGGAAGGGAAAAAACTGAATATTTCAGTAAAAGATTAGAGGTAAAAGAATTGTTATTAATTTGTGTAAAAAGGATTAAATAGAAAAGGCATCTTTAAAGAGAAAACTCTTCAGGTTACCTTTGAATTTTTCTATGTTTGTTTCTTCCCTTAGATAGATAGGGAGAGAATTCCAGATTTGGGGTGCTGAAACAGAAAAGATAACTTGTCGTCGAGTATTTATGAATTTAAGAGAGGGGACCGATAGCAGATGTTGTTCTGTGGATCTTAATGTTCGATTAGTAGTATATGGAATCAAATATTTGTGAATGAATGCTGGGGTTTTGAAAAGAAGAGTTTTGTATGTAAGCAGGCATATTTTATAAGATACTCGGTGGGTGACTGGTAACCAATGTGCTTCCCTAAGAAGAGGTGTCACATGGTCAAATTTCCTTGCTTTTGTAATCAATTTTATAGATGTGTTTTGAATAATCTGAAGGCGTTTAAGTTCCTTTTGAGCAATACCATTATACAGAGAATTACAATAATCTATTCTGGATAAAACGAAAGAATGGATAAGAATTTTAAGAGACTTTTCACAAAGAAATTGGGAAATAGAACGAATTTGTCTGAGTCTAAAAAAAGATAACTTGACGACACTGCTGATATGATCGTGAAAAGTGAGTTTATTATCAAATATAATCCCTAAGATTTTTATTTTTTTGACTTCTTGTAACGGGATGCCCTTGATAGTGATTGGGGAATTAATACTTAAATTATCTTTCCAGGGAAAGAGCATTATATTTGATTTATTTATGTTCAACGCAAGCCGATTGATATTTAACCAATCTGATATTTTTTCTAGTTTCGTGGTTATTGTTGAAATATCCAAAGGGTTATTAGTATCGATGGGATGTAATAATTGAATGTCATCGGCATAAGCAAAGACATTAAAACCGATGGACTGACATAGAGTAAGAAGTGGTGCAAGAAAAATATTGAATAGTAGTGGAGATAATATTGAACCTTGCGGAACACCGTATGTTAGAGAGACATTATTAGAAATTTCATTATTGAATAACACGGAAGATGTACGATCGGAAAAGTAAGATTGAAACCAGGAAAAAACCTGGTCTGAAACACCAATAGATTGAAGCCTGTTTAATAGAAGTTCGTGGTCGATAGTGTCGAAAGCGGCTGAAAGGTCTAGTGAAATTAATAGAACTGACTGGTGGTGATCTAAGAAATAATGTATGGATGTGGTCATACCTAGTAATGAATATTCTGTTGAGTGGTGTTGCCTAAAGCCTGTCTGATTTGGGTGTAAAATATTGGTTTTTTCGATGAAATCTGATAACTGATTAAAAACTATCTTTTCAGTTAATTTTGATAGAAAAGAAATGTTAGCTATTGGTCTATAGTTTGACATGTCATTAATACTAGTTTTTTGATCTTTAATGATGGGGCGTAAGAAAATAAAATTGGAGCAACAACTGGAGATTTATTTTGTTTGTTTTGCTTGACCCACTAAATCCTTGGAAAGCCTTTAATGCTGTTGCCCTAATCAGAATTTGTTGACATTAGGGGGCTAAAGAGTGCTAAAAAGTGACCTGCATGATCCCCACTGCAGGTCTTTCCTACACACTAAGGCCACTTCACTTGAGGGTCCTTTTATTAAGGCATGCTAATCAATTTAGTGTGCGCTAAATGCTAAGGCATCCATTATATTTTTAGCGCGTGCTAAATCAGTTAGTGCACCTTATTAAAAGGACCCCTTAGTGCTTCTGGGAAATGGCTGATTTTTCTATTTCAACAATAATGGCCATGTACTAATTGTCTATGGTTCTTGCGAAGCTCATACATCGATGTCACTGAACCTGCAGTTGGACTGCTGTAGTCTTCATTGTTGGGTCACAGCGAGAGGAAGAACTTGGTACGTTTCCTCATGGCAGATGCGGAAGACGTGTCTGTCAGAGTACACAGCATGGCTAATTGATTAAGAACATAAGAATAGCCCTACTGGGTCAGACCAATGGTCCATGAAGCCCAGTGGCCTGTTCATGGTGGCCAATCCAGGTCACTAGTCCCTGGCCACAACTCAACGTATGCTTGCCGTAACATTTCAAGAGTTTCATTACCGCTCTTCCCATATTTAACACAAAATTCAGTCACACACCAATCTACGCTAAATATTTTTTTAAAATTCCATTTTTGTATTGTTTCTAGGGTATACGATATGGTGAAACTTATTAACAAGGGGCCTTCAAGCTTTGTATAGCTTAGGGCCTCACCAAGTCTAAATCCAGCACTGGCTTGAGCGCTTACCGGCACTTATTTTATATGTGTTAAGTACTCACACACTAATCAGATAATGCATGGAATATAGCTGTGCTAACTGATTAGTGCAGAATATGCCTACTCTCCACCCCAGACCTGCCGCCAGCACTACAAAATAAAAACTAGATTTTAGTGTGTGGGTAGTACCATGGCATAGTAAGGGTAGGAGGTGTCCGGGGCGGTGGAGCCAAGTGCTCCCCATACCCTCATCTCTGCACCTCTGTTCCTTCCTAACCCCCACTACACACTCACACTCTCCCTTAACCCCCGTACACTTCCCCCTCCCCATTCGCGGTTCCGACACTCGCAATTTCACATATTCGTGATTTTTTTGGGGGGAGAGGGGAAAAAAAACATAGTATAGCACATTCCCGCCTCTCTCCAGCTTTCCCCCCCCGGCATCCTGGCCTTACCTGGTGGTCTAGCGGGCTTTCGGGGGCAGGAGCGATCTTCCTACGCTCCTGCCCCGTGTAGATCACAAATAGAAAATGGCTGCCGTGAGCTCCCGTCGTAGTCTCGAGAGACTACGGGAACTCACGGCAGGTGCGCTAACCGATTAGCGTGCGCTAATCGAATTAGCGCGTGCTAAACGCTAATGCGTCCATAGACTAACCCCCTCTTTTACTAAGGTGCGCTAACCGATTAGCGTGCGCTAATCGAATTAGCGCATGCTAAACGCTAACGCGTCCATAGACTAACCCCCTCTTTTACTAAGGTGCGCTAGCCGATTCGCGTGCGCTAATCGAATTAGCGCACGCTAAATGCTAATGTGTCCATAGACTAGCCCCCCTCTTTTACTAAGGTGCGCTAGCCGATTCGCGTGCGCTAATCGAATTAGCGCATGCTAAATACTAACATGTCCATAGACTAACATGCACGCATTAGCGGTTAGCGGTTAGCGCACCTTAGTAAAAGAGGGCCATATACCGTGTTTCCCCGATGATAAGGCAGGGCCATCAAATAAGACAGCCCCCCCTTTTTAGAAAAAATTGTAAAATAAGGCACCCCCCCCCCCCCCGCAAATAAGCCACCCACCGATACCTGCGCTTATCCGAATCGGGTGGTACGGTGGGTGACTCCGTGTGGTCCCTCCGTCTACCGCGGGGGTCGGCAACCCGCGGCTCCAGAGACGCATGCGGCTCTTTTCCACCTTTGCCGTGGCTCCGGTAGTGTGTCACGCAGGCATGCAACTTACAAGTCCGGCGTCGCGGCGGGAAATAGCCATGCTGAGCAGTGAGCTCAGCACGTACACAGATGAAAGCCTTGCTTGCTGATTGGTCCGGCGGCCATGCCGCCGGACCAATCAGCAAGCAAGGCTTTCATCTGTGTAGTGCTGAGCTCACTGCTCAGCATGGCTATTTCCCGCCGCGACGCCGGACTTGTAAGATGCACGCCTGAAAAAGAAATCATCCTGGCCGGGGTCGGTGTCATGCTCCGGAGATCTACAGCCTTCCTATCTCCCTCTCCCTTCTACCTGCTTCCGGCCACATCCCCTGCTCCGCGGCTCTCTTCGGCAACTCAGAAGCAGCGATCGACACAAGCTTCTGACGTCGGGGCCTACCCTCTGCGAGTCCCGCTTGTTTCAACTTCCTTTTTCCACAAAGGCGGGACTCGTAGAGGGAAGGCCTCGATGTCGGTAGCTTGTCTTGATCACCGCTGCTGACAAGTTGCTGAAGAGAGCCGCGGAGCAGGGGGGTGTTGCCAGGTGCAGGTAGAAGGGAGAGGGCCAGATGCAGGACTCGTGGGTGAGGGAGCAGAAGAGAGAGAGAAAGGATAGAGATACAGAGGGGACATGAAAGGGTAAATAAGGCATCCCCCCGAAAATAAGCCCTAGAGCATATTTTGGCCTTCCAAAAAAAATAAGACAGTGTCTTACCATCGGGGAAACACGGTACTTTGCATTTTTGATTCTACAGAACATGCATTACTTCTATAGAAAAGTACCCACACGAAGAGTGGGTGTCAATGACCAAAAGTGCTTTATACTTCTGGCAAGCTTCAAAGTGAATTAGTTGTATGTTTACTCTTTCCAAATATTGCAAAGTCTATAAATAAAAGTCTCTGTAGGATTTATCCCAAGATAGGTGGTTTGAAGAAAGGGGTAGAAGCATCAGCTGCCAGGTAAAAGTAATCAGGAAACTTGTATCAGAAGGCGTGCCATTGTTAATACATTAATTCCATACAAAGCAAATAAATCTCAAGATACTTTTTTGTTTTTTCAGTTCCAAAATTTTATTGAAATTTTATAAAGTAACGTACAATAAAGCAGGAGAAACATATTAAACAAATTGCTCATAAAACTATTAACAGACGAAATCTTTGAAACTCCCTCCCCCCTCCCACACCCATCCCATTTGCAGAGGGTGAAAAACCAATATCCATCCATATCTACATGCATACTTCGCCATTCTTTCACTATAATTCAACTATTATCTGCAAACTTTTGTATGGGCGCCCCATAATGATCTCAATTTGGCTCCTTCTCCATTATGACCGCCTCATATTTCCCAACTAAACACACTGAATGCCACCAAAATTGGAAAGATAACAAGGATGCATTTTTCCGGGTTTTCAAAATGGTTTGGACTGCTACAGCAGTAAGTAGAGTGACCAGTCTTCTGAATATTAGTGATATCAACAGAAGCAAACAGGATACTGACACATGGAGGCATTACCGAGCTGATTCCGTTTTTACCCAGACAACTCTCTGGAAAAATTGTTACCTTCAAGTAGTGGCGTAGCAATGGAGGGAGGAGACCGGGGCAGTGGCAACCAGCATCGCTGCGCTATGCGCTCCCTACTCTTCCCCACCCGCTCAAGTGCACCCCCATGTACCTCTTGAAATATTTGCCAGTGCATGCAGCATTTTCCACTTCCTGCTCGTGCCTGCCTTGGCTCCATTCTGACATCACATCCTGGTAATGCAACCAGGAAGTGACATCAGAAAGAAGCTGAGGCCAGCTCAGGGGATAGAGAGGAGGAGAGGCACCGGGGCGCCCCCCCCCCCCCAAGATGGCGCCCAGGGTGGTCTGCACTGCTCCCCCATACCCCCTTAGTATGCTACTGCTTTCACGTTTGAGATCGGAGACAGATCACCAGGGCCATGCCCCCTACTCATTCTCCTTCCCTGGCACTGCTTCCTCTGAGCGGGAGTCCTTCACCTATAGCTCTGCCAGTGGGGGGTGCTGTTTCATTATCACATGTTCAGTAATGAGGGACAGGCAAGCTCTGCAGAACTTCAGGAAACCTGCCTGTCTCTAGCAATTGAAAACAAAGTATTGAAGCACCTGCTGGCAGCAATGCTGTTGGAGGACTCCCACTCAGCTTAGAGGGAACAATGCTCCCTGGCACAATATTGGTAGCTATTCTGATGGCTCTGTTCTTGCTTTCCCACTGCTAAGGATACTCGGTACTTCTCTAACAACATACACAAAAACAGAATAGAAGACAGCCATGGATTTACTTTGCATTACACTTAATTCTCATGCTAGCTGAACAGAGTATTGGATAGTTCTGCCGCATACCAGGAAATCAAAATGTATTTCACAATGAGTTGCTCTATCTTAATGGTGAATTTCCTAACTTAGGATCTAATATACTGAGAGCTAGCTAGCCCTTTTTTCTGCATCTAGGTTTCCATGGCCTCCCATTTCTACTCAAGTTTCAAGTTTCAAGTTTAATTATTCTTAATGAATCGCCTATTTTAACTCACTAAGCGATGTACAAAGCCTTAATACATACAGATTGATACCTTAATACATACAAATTAAATATTAGTGACAATATAAAGTAAATTTTGTAAATAATAAAACATACTTAATTACATACGTATATTAAAATGTTAGTTAGGGTATAGAGACATACTTGAATTGTGAGGATAAATAGGAAAGAAATTACAATAATTGGATAGGAAAGGAAGAGTAATAACAAAGGAAAAAACAAGTAGGAAGGGGAAGTAAATTTATAGCAAAATAAAAAAGCATAATAAAATATTAAGAATCATATGCATCTTTAAAAAAAAATGTTTTTAGTGTTTTTTTAAAAGTGGATAAATCTTTCAATTCCCTAATGTGTTGCGGTAAGAGATTCCAAGACTGAGGGGCAATAACAGAGAACATGTCATTACGCCTAGTTCCAATCACCTTCAACGAGGGGACCGACAGGAGGTTGGAGAAGAGGAGCGAAGTGAACGAGTCGTGTTATAAGTAAATTCCAGTGACACAAAATCTCTGCAGTGTTCACTCCCATTAAACACCAGCCCAAGAACAACAGATTAAGTGATCCAGCACATAGAAGGCATAGAGGCATTGCACAAAACCTATTAATTGGTCGAATTGTGCACAAACACCGCACACAGCAGCTTTTAAGCACAGACCTGAATAAATTTAGCTGTTAATCTGAAATGTTAATTCTACATGATAAGATGGGCATATTGTTTTCTCCTTTTTACCAATTCAGGCTGGCTGCCTTTTAATAAGGGCCTATTGATAAATAACATGCACAGAATAAAGGATCATACAGAACCAGGAATTTCTATTAAATAAACGGAAAAGCAGAGAGTAATCAACCTTTTTGGACTAAGACAGTTCAGTACATTGTCACATTCTGTGTTTCAAGAAAGAAACAAACAAAGAAAACAAAATTCAGTATATCTTCTTTCTGGACAGCTGGAAACTGCTCCCTGAGATCAATTAATACTTCATTTCTGGAGTGCTTTAGAAAGTACAGAATAATCAGTAACCTGCAACAAACCAGGGGAGAGTTAACAGTTTCATTTTCAAAACTTTCCTCCTGTTCCATGGATAAGAGTTTCCTAAAGTTTAAGCATTTGTTATGGCTTTCCTCTCTTAACTAAACTAAACTTTAGGTTTGTATACCGCACCATCTCCGCAAGCGTAGAACTCGGCATGGTTTACAAAGATTATGATGGAAAGGAACTCCAATGGAGGGTTATAGGATAGGAACTAAGGGGGTATGGAGGGGCCAGGGTACCACAGAGGGGGGGAGGTGTTACATTTTAGAAAAGAGCCAAGTTTTCAGGTGTTTGCGGAAAAGTTGGAAGGAGCTTGAATTTCTAAGCGGGGATGTAAGGTTGTTCCAGAGTTCTGTGGTTCTAAAGGGGAGGGATGTTCCTAGTTTTCCTGCACGGGAAATACCTTTTGTAGAAGGGAATGATAGTTTTAATTTTGGAGAGGATCTGGTGGAATTAGGGTTTGAGGAATTCCAAGAGAGTGGGATAACGGGAGGAAGGATGCCGTGTAGGATCTTGAAGGCTAAGCAGGCACATTTAAAGAGGATCCTGGAGGATGCAGGAAGCCAGTGAAGCTTGGACAAGAGTGGTGAGACATGGTCGAATTTGCTTTTTGCGAAAATAAGCTTAGCCGCGGCATTCTGAATCTGCTGAAGTCTATGGAGGTTTTTCTTAGTTAGGCTTAAGTAGATGGAGTTGCAATAATCCAATCTGGAGAGGATGATGGATTGTACAAGGACGGCAAAGTGATTTTGATGAAAGCAGGGTCTTACTTTCCTCAGCATATGAAGGCTAAAAAAGCATTTTTTTTACCAAGGAGTTGAGGTGGTCATTGAAGGAAAGAGAAGAATCTATGATGATGCCCAGGACTTTACTTGAAAACTTGAGCTGAAGAGTGGGGCCGGAAGGCAATGGGATGGAGGTGGGTAAATGGTCTAATATTGGGCCAAGCCAAAGTAATTTTGTTTTGGACTCATTCAGTCACCCACTAGCTGGATGGATGTTGGTTGCTTTATTTCAATAAGGGGCTAATCGACCACATACACACATTATTGCGATGTGAAATGTTTCATGTAGAAGTCAACCAAAACTCCTTTTTTTTTTTTTCAGTTTTATCCAAAACTGCCTGAAAGTTTGGCTGAAACCGAAAACTGCAGCCAAAATGTGTGACTATGAACCAGTGAGGGCCGCTGGGAATTTTCAGAGCTTGCAGACTGAATTCCTTCTGCTAAACTCACAGTTTACAAGCCAAAATGAAATAATTTAAATAATGAAAGATTAGTATTTTACCTCCAACCAAAACAGCCTGCGCACGCATGGAATGCAGCGAATGAAAGCAGAAATTAAAAGCCGCAATGCTTTTACAGTGGCTGACTTCCCCCCCCCCCCTCCTTTTACTAAACCACGGTAGAAGTTTCTACCATGGCCCAGGGCACTAAATGCTCCAACGCTGCACCGAAGATCATAAAATTCCTTTGAGCGCTGGAACATTTACTGCTCCGGATCATGGTAGAAACCTCTATCTTAGCTTAGTAAAAGAGGACCTTTGTGCCACAGTCAGAGTAACAGCTAAAGCCCTAACTCCACAGACAGGCTGATTCCTAAGGAGCTTATTAAATCCCTCTTAAAATTTTCTATCAAAAGCATTTATTTGGAGCATTCTATTTACCATAGAAATTATCGTGCAAGATCAAGTTTCAAGTTTATTCAAGCTTGATATACCACTTTAAATCCCAAATCAGTGTACATTGTACAAAAATTTAAAATATAAGCAAAAAATTATAAAATATAAGGAAAATAACAACTTCAATTACAGGACATAACTGACAATACATGCTACGAAAGGAAAATGAATGGGATAGATTTTATAAAAATAAAAAGGAGGGAAAATGGGAAGAACGAGAGGGAGAGGGGAATTGTCTGCTATATGGCCTTTGTCTGAGTCTCATATGCATTTGCTCCTCATTCTTGAATGGAGGGAGGAAGAGAGAGGAGGATGCTGACACACTGGGAGGGGAAGGAGAGAGTGGCTGCACCCTAGCTTTTGATTTGTCCATATTCCCTGCCCCTGATCTTGACATTTTACGCGCCTCCCTCCCCCCCTCCTTATACCAAGCTGTGGTTGAAGTTTCTACCATGGCCTGGGGTGCTAAATGCTCCGACGCTGATAGGAATTCTATGAGCGTTAGAGCCGTGTTGGCCACGGTAGAAACTTCAACCACAGCTTAGTAAAAGGAGGGGGGGTGTTAATTACATGCTGGTCATCACTACCATTCGCTACCAGATGTATTTTGTTTCTCCTTTTTCTTTTCTTTGGTGGATGAGTGGAAATTTGTTGTAAGCAATGAGTTGAGCACCCCCACAATGATTTTCAAAAGTTGACTCTTATGACAACAGTTAGCATAGCTGGGTTTAAAAAAAAAAAAAAAAAAAAGGTTTGGACGAGTTCCTGGAGGAAAAGTCCATAGTCTGTTATTAGGGTTTCTGCCAGGTACTTGTAGCCTGGATTGGCCACTGTTTGAAAGAGGATACTGGCTAGATGGACCACCAGCCTGACCCAATGTGGCTATTTTTCTATTATGTTCTTATGAATATCACCACAGACTGCTAAACTGAAAGCCGGCCATTTTGTGGACAGTCTGAGGGCAGAGTTAGCGCTTATGCTGTTAAGTGCAAATTTTCAGTATTTTCAGTTTAGTCGAACCACATAAAAATCAGTCTTATCTTTATGCAGCGTCGCTTATGCAGTTAAGTGCTTAACTGCATAAGAGATAGATGAACACACATGTGGGGGGAAGAAAAGGGGGGAGGGGGGTTTGTGCAAACTGGGCTGGGGAAGATCTATATGCCTTAAGTGGGATTTATTTTCTATATGGCTATTGCATTGGGCTTTCCTTTTTGGAAATGTTGTATTTGGTATGGGATGAATATTGTTGCATGCTACTGTTTAAAATAAACAATTAAAAAAAAAAGAGATAGTTGAACACATAAACCTGGATATTCAATTCTGATTCCTGGACATGGCCCAGCATTAAATATCTGGGACTAAAGCTAATGGTGGCTGATAAAAAACAGTCGCCGCCTCTGGCGGAATATCAACCCCCTATATTATTAGCATTATTATTAGAGGGAAGAAACACAGAATATACAACCGATAAGGATGTCACTGTGCCCAGAGACACTTTGAAGCCAGACCAATTATTAGAGTCACTGATGGTCAGGATAATCTCCGTATTTTAGTTATACATTTGTTAGCCTCTCACTGCTCTTTGGTTTTGTGCCTGGCTTCCCACAACCTACCTGAGATATCTCTGTGGACACAATACATAGCAATTGTGAAAGCAGTTAATAAGAATTCATATAGATTAGCATTTGCATGATAATACTATTTTTCAGCTTGGCTTTTTATGAAAGCACGTCAATGTTCTTACCTTAGCTCTGCAAATATAAAAAAAGAAATTAATGGCACCATGGAGAGAAGGTTGGGGGGGGCAGAAGTGCTAGAGATTTCTCCCAGTTTGCGTTCTGTTTAAAAAAAGATGTGCTCAGTACATATGCTAGTCAATTCAGTTTTCCCAGAGGCTGGAAATTAATGCAGTATAAAACATGAATCTCAGCGAGGTTCTGAGAGCAGTGATTAAATTTACTTTAATGAATCGGCCCCGGGATGTGTCCACATTCACCTTAGTGCAACTGATTGATACAACAGCAGAGCCAATTGTTCTGGAAACAAAGCTATTTGTAAAGTCATAAAAAATGTATTCATATGTTGGCAAATTGTTTTCCAGCACTGACAGCTGAAAAAGAATTGTCAACCACTGCTATGTTAGTTTGGCTTGTTGAGCATGGGGCATTGACGCCATTTGTGAAAGCTTCAGGTTTGAAAATAATTCTACATGCAAAATGACACCAGCGCAAGGTTTTAAAATTATAACCAGGATTTATTGAATTATTGGTTCTATTTTCCCATTATTAGATCAAAAGAATAGCATAATTGCTTACGTTGCGCTCATGGGAGATCATCATCGTGGCCAAAGACTGGCCTTCTCACAATGGTCTCGTCTTTCTATCTCATTACAGTCTATTATATAACTTTTGGTTTAGTGACATCATCAAGTTTGACGACCAATAACATTTCTCTGGGTGGTCTTAAAGTTTAGACAAAGAAACATTCCTCCATGTTTAAAAGTTATACAAAGTTTTCAGAAAATTACTTTTGATTTCTGAATTAACATTATAACATTCAAGAGAATCTATAATTATTAACATGGTGCTGATAAATTCTCAACCTCTCCCTAAATTGACAGTAACTTTAGTCTGGAAGAGGAAAGCTGACAGCTTCATGTTACACACAGTGATAAGCATGGGCTTCCAATGCCCCCCCTTCCTATGCTGGAGACTGACTAATTATTTCCAGATGTTGTGCTCAAGAGTTTTTTTCTTAATGTTTATGCTTATAAAACCATTTATATAAACCATTTATATTTTACATTCATGTCACCACATTCATGGGCCCCAAACATTCATAATTTCATTCATATCTTGGCCATTCATACTTCATACATTTTATATCTCAGTTTGGAATATGGAATCTAATATGCTTTTTTTCCTAACTGGTCTAAGCACATCTGTTTTCAATTAGAACCACGAGGCTAAAGGCGGGAAGCTGAACAAAGAACAGAAACTATTCACTGGCACAAGATGGTGACCTAAGACAGGACAGTTATAGCACATACAAAAGAACCTCCATGTAATCATGTAATCATGATTTCCACCATGATTTAGCTTCAACAGCAAAATACACAAGAAAACACCATTCTTTCCCTTATATTAATCTTTAGTGTGTTTTTTCTTCTTCTGGCCTTAGCTACATTATATTTAAATGTTTTATTCACCTATTTTTCGTACGCTTCTATTTGGGCGCGGTCCTTAACTAACACAGATGTTTGTCTAACTAGAATTACCCAGAATCATACGAAAAAACTGGCGCTACAAAAATACTGCACTATCATGCTTCTGACCTCCATTGCATCGTACCATAAACAGCACGCTGGCCACGACGAGCCACGCGCCATGCGCCACGACTCAGTCCCCTCTTGGATATTACTGAATTTATGAAGTAATATTCATAATTGAGCTCGTGGTCTTATCTGTGGCGCTGGGGTTTACTCTGGGTACGGTTCTTCACATGGATCAGTGTGTGTCTGTGCAAGTATATTCTTTTAAATGCCAATTAGATAGCAAAAGCCAGAAAAATGTACTACCTAGGCCTGCAACGGCAGGTGCCTAGAAGATCTTACCCAAAGCTTACTTGAATTCTCTAGTGAGAATGCAAGCAAATCCCATCCACTATTCTAGATAAAACCCATCTAAGTGTACATTTATGTAAGTTGCTATCTAAACCATATCATATAGGAAACTTACCATTCCAGTGGTAGTTAGGCAGTCAGTGTCTGTTCTAGGTGCAAGTACAGTCCTAGAGCAGAGACGTCTGTTGTTTTATTTATAGAGGTATTCATGAAACTCCAGTACTTTTAAAGTTTAAAAGTCAGAAAATTTAGAGAAAGTATAGCTAAAGAAAAATAGAACCCTAGATTTCCCTAAGATAAAGAGAACCTCAGTATTACCTAATTTAATTAGTCCCTATGCTCAAAAGTGTTATGTTATAAAATCTTGGAATTATATTAATAAAGTGTAAAATAATGCACAGTGTTAAGAAAACCCAAATATATGCTTAATATGGAAATGTACTCATGTGCAGATAATGCATGCACATCAGATATAAGTTTTCTTTTTCTGTGTGTGTTGCAGGAACTCATTTCTCAAATTTAAATTAAAATCATTAAAAGGACTGATGATATTAGCTGTTAAACCCAATTAAACAATATTGTGGCACTGTGTTACAGCTTAGAAGCTGCCACTGTGTATAGAAATACAGTCATATGAAATAAAATTTAAAATACAGGATACACAAAATATTTTCTGAGAACAATGCATGAAGACAATGATAAAGAAAATACAGTTATTAATACAATATCAGAATAAGTCTATGAAATTATGCAAAAGCATAATTAAAGTTCAGAAGCCTAATTCAAATGAAATGATTTAAAGTAACGTGGTTTAAGATAAAGTCTGTTTTTTTTCGTTCAAAATTTTTTATATGAGTCCAGAAATGTCTTTTGCAAATAGTTTTAGCAACTTGTAAGGTCGGAGTCTCTAAATTAATTTCAGTGAAATTTAAATCATGGCTTTAAAAAGTTCATGCTGCAACATTTTCATAATTCAAGCTTGGCTTTTCTGTAATGAAAGGTAAGCACAGCTCATTAGTTGAAGACAAAGGAACACTGAAATTCCCGCCGAAAATTCAGCATCGGAATTTTTTTTTCTCTGTGTTCTCCACAGCTCTAGTGGTGGTATGTGGTACTGCTGGTCAGTGTAAATCCTGGAAGGAAAGCACATGTTCATTAACAAAAGAACAAAGAAAAAACACATAGCACGTTATCACGTTATCCCCTCTGCAAACTGTACTAATTCTTGTATTACAGAGCCACATTCTCTGTGTTGAATTGTTGAAAGGATTCAAAGAAGGTTCTTAACTGAAACACAAAACATACAGATTAAATAGACTTTTTTCAGGGTCCTGTAGTACCAAAATATGGCTACAGGAAAATTTAAACATGCAGACACATTCTCTACATGGTAAAATTAGACTTTCTTTTTTTCTAACATCAGGGAATTATTCTCAATTTCATATTTTTTATTAGGTTCCTATCCTGAAGAGCTTACTTGTAAAAGTAAGCAAAATTTCAATTCCGAATTCATCCACTTACATAAAAGTTTATTATAATTGTTCTTTTCCGTTAACTAAGTTAGCAAGCCCTTTGTTTCACATTTATTTCGATTTTCAAAAAAATATAGGTACTTAACCTCTATTTTTCTTAATCTTTTTATTTTAAACTTCCCAATTTAATTTTAAATGTATTTAAATTTAATTACTCCCTAATCATACATTTTGGACAATGCACAAGTTTAAAAATACTTTATAAACCATGCAGGGGCACAAAAATTCATATTCAAAATTAATTTGAACCCTGAGATAAAAATATAAAGGCAGGGATTTTATTTTTCCCTTATGCACACTTGCCTGCTTTTAAGCATGGTATCTGTTTTTTGGAATAAATCTTTTTCTTTTCCACAAAATTATCCTTTCATTCCCAAGTCCAGCAGAATTCTTTTCTCTTCTCCCATCTTCCCTATCGAACTTTTCCATAGCACATTTCACAAGCTTTCTTTCCACATTCCTGTACATTCGTTCTACAAACTATCTCCCTGCTTTGAAACAGCCAAACATTTAATTTTCTTTTCCTTTTCACTTATGGCAAAATCCACCTTGTTTAAATATCACATTCTGACCCAACATTTCTTTTCTTGCAACACTCTTATAACCCTTTTAAAAAATAAAGGAACAAGGGAAAAATTCAAGCTACATAACGTCTTTTTTTTTTTTTTTTTTTTTTTTTTTATTTTTTTTTTTTTTCTAGAATGCATCTTGCACTGAGCCCTTAGGCTACAAATAGCTTCTGAAACTTTCCCAAAGTACCTCCATTGTTCCTAACACCGCAGGGATCACTACAAAAACAACATACACAAACTTTACGGAACTCTAAACAGCATGCTGGTAAAGTTTTATCAGAGAGAGACCACATTGAATCTTTTTTCTACTACATCGGAAACAAATTTAAACCACGGATACATAGGATTCTCATGTCTTGCTAAACTACCAGTTCTCAATAAACCCTTTTAATATGCAAAACAGACTTGCTCCGAGATAAGCAAATACCTGTTGGAAATCTGTAGCCCTGAGACAAAGGACTCCATTGCTGCTATTCCCTCCCCCTCTTTCCTCACGTGATAGCTCTGTGGAAGGCGAGGGAGGAAAAAGGTGGGGGTGAAAATCCCCCATTTGCAGCCCGCTCTTTCAAACAAAGGAGACTGAAGGGAACGGGAAGCCATTAACTTTATTTTTCTTTTTCCAGAGACAAGAGAAAAAGTTAGGGCAGAGAGAGACAGAACTGGAGTTTAGAAAGACAAAGCTGAGAAACACAATTTCTTTTTTCTTTTCAAAGTAGTTACTTCAGATAGGCACTGAAAATGCACAGAGGGAGACAAAGAAGGGGGGGTGCCCTCAGCCCGTTTTTTCAAACAAAGAGACGGGACAGAGGGAAACTTTTCAAAGTCAGATTAAAACAGACAGTTTTCACTTTCACAGAGAGAAACAAGTTAGTTCAGAGACAAAGCTTAGACACACAGCAGGAAAGAACAAATTTGTTTTTTTCTTCAAACTTAATAACGCATTTTCAAACAAGCAAAAACTTACGTGCACAGAGGAGACCTGCTCTCTACTGGGCACTTTTTTCTTCTTTCAGACGGGCACTGCTCAGTTTAAAAGCCAGATGGAAAAATGCCAGCACTGCAAGGTTTTTTTCTTTCTTTTCACAACATTCTTTCTGTGTTACTTTTATTTCTAATTTTTTTCTTTTTCTTTTTCCATTAATATTTAATTTCCACTAACTTCATATAATTATGTACAGATATATACAAGCATGCATGCTCATTATTGTTAAATAATATTTTTTATTATTATTTTTAATTAATTTTTTTTTTTTTTATTATTTTTAAATTTTTTTTTTTTTTTATTATTATTATTTTTTTCTTTAAACAGGCGTAATACTCACAATTTTCCAGTTTTCCGGTCCCGTTTTATCTCTAATTTCCGCCATATTCCTGCGCAGCCAGTCAACCTGTGACTACCTTTTGTTACACAACCATGCGAAATCTCTAAATTTCCTAGAGGTTCCATGAATAACCTATAAGCTTTTTCAATGCGTCAAATTAGTTAGTTCCCGGGTTTCGGCACCAATTGAGCATGGGGCATTGACGCCATTTGTGAAAGCTTCAGGTTTGAAAATAATTCTACATGCAAAATGACACCAGCGCAAGGTTTTAAAATTATAACCAGGATTTATTGAATTATTGGTTCTATTTTCCCATTATTAGATCAAAAGAATAGCATAATTGCTTACGTTGCGCTCATGGGAGATCATCATCGTGGCCAAAGACTGGCCTTCTCACAATGGTCTCGTCTTTCTATCTCATTACAGTCTATTATATAACTTTTGGTTTAGTGACATCATCAAGTTTGACGACCAATAACATTTCTCTGGGTGGTCTTAAAGTTTAGACAAAGAAACATTCCTCCATGTTTAAAAGTTATACAAAGTTTTCAGAAAATTACTTTTGATTTCTGAATTAACATTATAACATTCAAGAGAATCTATAATTATTAACATGGTGCTGATAAATTCTCAACCTCTCCCTAAATTGACAGTAACTTTAGTCTGGAAGAGGAAAGCTGACAGCTTCATGTTACACACAGTGATAAGCATGGGCTTCCAATGCCCCCCCTTCCTATGCTGGAGACTGACTAATTATTTCCAGATGTTGTGCTCAAGAGTTTTTTTCTTAATGTTTATGCTTATAAAACCATTTATATAAACCATTTATATTTTACATTCATGTCACCACATTCATGGGCCCCAAACATTCATAATTTCATTCATATCTTGGCCATTCATACTTCATACATTTTATATCTCAGTTTGGAATATGGAATCTAATATGCTTTTTTTCCTAACTGGTCTAAGCACATCTGTTTTCAATTAGAACCACGAGGCTAAAGGCGGGAAGCTGAACAAAGAACAGAAACTATTCACTGGCACAAGATGGTGACCTAAGACAGGACAGTTATAGCACATACAAAAGAACCTCCATGTAATCATGTAATCATGATTTCCACCATGATTTAGCTTCAACAGCAAAATACACAAGAAAACACCATTCTTTCCCTTATATTAATCTTTAGTGTGTTTTTTCTTCTTCTGGCCTTAGCTACATTATATTTAAATGTTTTATTCACCTATTTTTCGTACGCTTCTATTTGGGCGCGGTCCTTAACTAACACAGATGTTTGTCTAACTAGAATTACCCAGAATCATACGAAAAAACTGGCGCTACAAAAATACTGCACTATCATGCTTCTGACCTCCATTGCATCGTACCATAAACAGCACGCTGGCCACGACGAGCCACGCGCCATGCGCCACGACTCACTTGTATAATAGGAAAGGAACAATAAGCATGAGCCCTACCAGTGGTGGATCAAGGCTCAGACAGCCAAGTGTATGGTTAATAATAGCTGATCTCTGCTCTACAAGAGAGCACCCTCTAGATCAGGGGTGTCAAATGTCGGTCCTCGAGGGCCGCAGTCCAGTCGGGTTTTCAGGATTTCCCAATGAATATGCATACACTACAAAGCAGGGTACAATTAACCAAATTACCTATCTCAAAAAGTATTTAATACATATAATATAACTAGACAGGTTTTTTTTTTATCTAAATATACTGTATTTTTATTAAATAACACAAATCTTAACACTGTTTTATACATTAAACATAAATGAATCCATATTGCACTTCTAGTTACTAAAATTATAGGTAATCCCACAATACAGCGGAAGAAAGCCTGGAGCTTGTACTCAGTCCATTCCCAAGCCTTTTCTGATGAAAATAAAGCTGTTCCACATCATAGTCTGTATGTTTTATTTCATTTCTCCAGTATTCTCCAATGTTCCAACAAGCATTTATTGATTCTTAGACAAAGCTGTTATAATGCCTCCTCACTCCAATTCAGACTGTGCCCAGCCAGCCCGATGTAGCACTACGTTTCGCTATTACAGCGTCTTCAGGAGCTGAAACTGGCAGGTTTTCAACTTCTTTATTGCTTCATGTCATGAGCAACTGCACGGGTACACAAGCCCACTCTCCCCTCAGACAGGATACAAACAGTTGAATGTGCATGAGGATCTATTTGCATGCACTGCTTTCATTGTATGCTAATAGATCTCATGCATATTCATTGGGGAAATCCTGAAAACCTGACTGGATTGTGGTCCTAGAGGACCAACATTTGACACCCCTGCTCTAGATTATAGTATAGCAAAACTCCCCAAATCTTCTAGTAAACCCTTCAATCTACCAGATTGTATATGATACAACATGTAAAATGATATTTTCTGTCATGGCTCCTTTACTATGGAATGCAATGCCCCAAGACCTCAGACAAGAATCTTCCTTAAACTAGGAACTAGGAGAGATTATTATCACCCCCATACCGAAAGATCCCAAAGCTCCAAACAATAATCCAGCCAACCACAGACCCATCGCTTCAATCCCATTATATATCAAACTACAAGAAGGACTTGTAGCACAATACCTCACCAACTACTTAGAAGACCACAACATACTACACCCATCACAATCAGGATTCAGAAAAAACCACAGCACAGAGACACTACTTGTATCTCTAATGGATATAGCCCACCAACACCTCAGCAAAGGAAACAGGATACTACTTATCCAACTAGATCTTTCAGCAGCCTTCGACCTAGTGGATCACAACATACTACTCCAGATACTAGACGCCATAGGGATCACAGGTTTGGTACTCAACTGGTTCCAAGGTTTCCTTAAAACTAGAACTTATAAAGTAAAGACAAAAGACCACATATCTGACCCTTGGTCAAACCCCTGTGGAGTACCACAAGGATCTCCATTATCACCCATACTTTTCAACCTCTACGTATCCTCATTGGGCACCACTCTAGACTCCCTAAATATAGTCTCATTCAGCTACGCAGACGATATAACAATCCTTCTCCCCTTCAATACCCAAGACCCCAACTCATCAGGACGACTGAATAAAACTCTGGAAACGGTAGAAACATGGATGACCAACCACAAACTGAAACTGAACACGGATAAAACCAAATTCCTGCTGCTAGAAAAAAACAAAGAACCTACCTTAACGGATCTGATGACAAATACAATCACATACCCAATACAGCCAGCACTCAAAATCCTGGGAGTAACAATAGACAGGAGATGCACAATGCAGACCCATACTAACAAAACCATCCAAAAAGCCTTCTACACCATGCGCAACCTGCGAAAAATAAGAAAATTCTTTGACAAAATACAATACAGGATCTTAGTCCAATCACTTGTACTAGGACTTGTAGACTACTGCAACAGCCTTTATCTACCCTGCCCCGCTTACATGACCAAACAATTACAGACAGTACAGAACACAGCACTCAGACTTATCTACTCGCTAGGAAAATACGATCACATCACTAATGCCTATCTCGACTCACACTGGCTACCGATACAAGCAAGAACTCAATTCAAACTATACTGTCTATTATTCAAAGCACTAAACGGAACAGCACCACTCTACCTAAACAGCCGCCTAACCCGAAACCTCTCAACTAGAGTAAGGAGAACCCAGACCCCATTCACATACCCCTCACTCAAAGGCACAAAACGCAAAAAGCTATATGACAACCTACTTGCTACACAGGCTGCGAAAATTGACCCCATCATATCCAAGCTGCTGACCACAACTACGGACTACAAAGCGTTTCGAAAAGATATAAAAACCATACTATTCAAAAAACACATCCCAATATTATAATCTACCAACATCTTCTCTCCCTTCATAACCTCCTGCAACTCACAACCAACTGCAATTTCGTCCCCATAGGCAACATCCAATCTAGTTGCATCGGGCGAAAAGCCAAATCATACCTAGAAACACAGTTTCCCCAAATACCGAAAAATCAGATATTACAACCTAGGAACAGACGATTTTTTTGGTAACATAAGATTAGGCTTTGTAATATTATGTAATGTAACATAAGGTTATGCGTCGTAATATAACATAAGGCTATGCCTTGTAATATCATGTAATGTAAGTTATGCAATGTACTGGAATAATAAGGTAAAATAACATAAATTGACTCTAAGTAAAGTCGTGTAAAGTTATGTAAGATAAATTTTGTAAGATAAATTATGTAAACTTAATGCAAGTTATGCAAGCACGGTAAGGATAATGTAAAGTAACACAAAGTAACTCCACGCAAAGTTATGTAAAGTTATGTAAGAAAAGTTATGTAAAGTTAGGTATGCAAAGTTTGTAAAGTTATACATATAATTGTATTGTCATCGCCTGGAAATGACCAGCCATCTTCTAATGTAATCCGCTTAGAACCGCAAGGCACAAGCGGAATAGAAATCACTAATGTAATGTAATGTAATGTAAAATTCAAATCGTTCCTATTCAAGGATCTATTCAACACATGAGAATAAACATTTCATTTGCGGATAACTAATCCTTCCCAACCTATTGTGTTTCCTTTTTTTATTCTTTCTTTATGTAACGATGTTTTCCCTTCCCCCCTCATCCTCTTGGTTTCATGTTAATTATTTAAGTGCCATCTATGAAAACCCCTTAATTTAAAAAAAATAGTTTAAAATTATTTATATAACTAATTTTATTGTAAGCCGTTTAGATATGTTTGATTGATGGTATATCAAGAAAGTAATAAACTTGAAACACCTTCATAGTTTAAACACGGTATAACAAGGTATAACCTGCATTGAGTGGCATGTACAACTCTAACCACCTTCTTGAGCAGACTAGATGAACCATACAGGTCTTTAGCTGCCATTATTTACTATGGACTCCTTTTACTAAACAGCAGTAAAGGTTTCTACCATGGGCCGGTGAAGTAAATGCTCCGATGCTCATAAAATCTCTCTACCGTAGCTTTGTAAAAGCATATATTATGTTACTGTAAAGATTCTGGGAATCAAAGGAAACTCCAACCCAAAGTTAACAAGAAGATTCTAGAAGCCATTGTTTTCTGTCAGGATCCCTGATGTTTTCAACTATACCTTCTTTTGAGTTGGTCAATTGAAATACCATAGTCTAAAAAAGTGTAGAGGAGTAGCCTAGAGGTTAGAGCACCAGACTGGCTATCTAGCCATGCCTAGTTCAAATCCCACTGTTGTTCCTTGTGACCTTGGGCACATCACTTTACCCTACATTGCCTCAAGTACTAAATTAGATTGTGAGCCCTCCACAGAAAGGGAAGTGCCTATGCCTTCACCATGAGCTACCACTGCAAAAGGGTATGAGCAAAATCCAAATAAAAAAGTCAAGTTTTCCAGGATTGACACAGTTGCTAGAACTTTGCATGTTGAGCAAAGTGACAACCCGTAACATTTGTGAAAACTAGCGGCTCCTTGGTGAGAGACTTTTGGTTATTTTTGTTTATGCTCCGGTGCATTGTGAAATCTGCAGTCTCCTATACCTTCCACTTGAAACCAGTGCTAGGTATACTAACATGCCAGGGCCTGCCCGAATTACCCTCCAGTCACTTCGAACTGTGTATGTAAAGCCAGAGGTTCACTATTACAAATCCTAATGTAGCAAATTTCTCGTATAATCCTTCATAAGTGGTTATGATGAAATAAGAGCTCACCTATGGAAATGTTACAAGCAGAGCTTACAGAAAACCATTCAATTTCTCATAACAGAGAAACATTGTTGGTGGGCACAGTATCAGCTGTGATGCCAGAGCAAGATGGAACACTACAAAAAGAGAGTAATTATATAGCAGGTCAGGAAACTAAGAAGGTGACTATTTTCAGCCTGTTTTATCAAGGCACATAGAAGCCTCCATCTTAATAAAAACACCAACACAAAGGAAGCTGAAATTGTGGCAAGAATGAAGCTGTAAAGCTTTACGCCAGCTCAGGAGCAACAAAAATGGCACAAGACTGTACCACATGATATATGAGAAGATACTGGACAGAGAGGTGATATAATACAAATATTCAAACAAACCTCTTCCAGAGGCAGAGGGGCAGTAGAACTAGAGAACATGAATGGATGTTGCAGGGAGGAAGACTTAGGAGTAACATAGGAAATACTTTTTCTCAGAGAGGGTAATAGACGCCTGGAACACCCTTCCAGGCGAGGCGGTAGAGTCAAAACGATGAAATATTTCAGAAATGCATGAGATAGAAGATGAAGCTTAGCATAGCTGTTGAGGTGTTATCTTAGGTAAGAGTAGTGGGAACTGAGGCCGATGCCGGAGAGACCTCTATGGTCTGTGTCCTGCAAATGGCAAAAGGCTGAAAGAAGATTCATCATCTCCAGTCTTGGGGGGAGCCGAGGCCAATACCTGACAGACTTTTTGCAGTCTGTGTCCCACAGATGGAAAAAGAGAAGTGAAGTTTAGGCAGCTCCAGGGTTGTAGATCACTTTATTGTCACATGCAAAATGAAGATGCTGTGCAGTTCAGGGAGGAGGGGAAGACATCTTCACTAGTAAATTCAATACTGTCAGCAATATTTGGTGGAGTCTTGGTTATAGAAACATGATGACATATAAAGGCCAAATGGCCCATCCAGTCTGCCCATCCGCAGCATCCACTATCTCCTCCTCTCCCTAAGAGATCTTACATGCGGCCAGGGTTACCATATGGCTAGTGTGACCATATGGCTCCAGAAAAAAGGGGACGGATTGAGACATCCGGGTTTTACTTCCATTGAAAGCAATGGAAGTAAGGAGAACAGATTGAGCCATCTTGGTTGCTTTCAATGGAAGTAAAACCCGGATGTCTCAATCCGTCACCTTTTTTCTGGAGCCATATGGTCACACTACATATGGCTCCGGAAAAAAGAAGACGGATTGAGATAGCTGGATTTATAACCACAGAGGGGGAGAATGTGGTATAGTGGTTAAAGCTACAGCATCAGCAGCCTGAGGTTGTGGGTTCAAACCCACACTGCTCCCTGTGACCCTGGACTAGTCACCTAATCCCCCATTGCCCCAGGTACATTAGATAGATTGTGAGCCCACTGGGGCAGACAGGGGAAAATGCTTGAGTATCTGAATAAATTCATGTAAACTGTTCTAAGCTCTCCTGGGAGAACAGTATAGAAAATTGAATATATAAATATCATGCTTGGCTGCCTATATGATTGGCATGGAGGAGATTTGCCAACCAGCATTTAAGCATAGGTGACTGGGGCCTAGACTGCTCTAGAATGTAAGTTCAAAACCAGGCCTGACCAAATGTCTCCATCCTGAAAATGGGTAACTTGGCATCTGTGGAGTACAAACCGTAGGCCAGTGGTTCTCAACCCTATCCTAGGGGACCCCCAGCCAGTTGGGTTTTCAGGATATCCCTAATGAATATGCATGAGAGAGATTTGCATATAATGGAGGAGACAGGCATGGAAATATGTCTTATGCATATTCATTAGGGATATCTTGAAAACCCCACTGGCTGGGGGTCCCTTAGGACAAGGTTGAGAACCAGTGCTGTAGGCTTTCCATATGGCTCTAGAAAAAGGAGGATGGATTGAGACAACCAAGTTTTACTTCCATTTGTTTCAATAGTAGTAAAGCACAGATGTCTCTATCTGTTCTCCTTACTTCCATTGCTTTCAGTAGAAGTAAAACCCGGATGTCTCAATCCACCCTCCTTTTTCTGGAGCCATATGGCTCCGGTTCTCGAGAGCCGGAGCCAGGTCAGGTTTTCAGGATAGCCACAATGAATATGTATGAGATGGATTTGCATGCACTGCCTCTTTGAGATGCAAATTAGAGAATGACACGGTGACAAAATTCATCACCGTTCCCGTCCCCGCGGATAACCGCGGGAAATAATCCCATGTCATTTTCTAGTGTCTATTTCATCCTCTGTCCTTCTACACCAGCATTCTTCAAAGCAAATCTTGCGGGTCAGTGGCTGTGGCCATTCATACTCTGATTCTTATGTGAGCCAAGGATAATGAAGCCATTGTGACATCACTGATGTGATTGGCTCTTAGGCACTGGTGGAATGAGGCATTATGACATCACAATATCTGCTCTGGATACCAGAGACTGTCATTCTGTAGTGTCTGTTTCAACCTCAGTCCTTCTACACCAGCATTCTTCAAAGCAAAGCTTGCGGGTCAGTGGTTGTGGCCATTCATACTCTGATTCTTCCCTCTCTCATTAAAGAATGACATGAAGATGGTTTCCCATGGTTATCTGCGGGGATGGGAACGGTGATGAATTTTGTCACCGTGTCATTCTCTAATGCAAATCTATCTCATGCATATTTATTGTAGATATCCTGAAAACCTGACCTGGCTCCGGCTCTCAAGGACCAGAATTGCCTACCCCTGCCCTAGTACAAGGAGAAAATGAAGGCTAGGTGTCTTACTGATTCTTCACAATAGGATAAAGACATTCCTTTTTGAATGATTTTGTACACAATAATACAGTAACATGGTAAATAATAGCAGATAAAGATCCATGCAGTCCATCCAGTCTGCCCAACAAGGTGACAAACACCTGACCTGCCTATTGAAATCAGTGCTTTGTGTCCCATAATGCCCCAACATAGGGGTGGCCAGAAATCCAAGACTATCCCAAAATCTCCAGCCTGGAAATGAGTAGCTGCATTTAACGGCAGCTTCAGTTTCTCCTGTGTTATTTGCATGTCTAGGCAAAGTTTCAAGACACCTTCCATGCCACAGCAGGGATGATTTTATTAGAAATACAACTGTCCTATCTGGTATGGGAAAATTGTGCTGTCGGCCAGTTCGTGGTACGCCATTTCTACTAAACTTTCCAAACTTCAAAATAACAGATATAAGTGAGTTAAACAAAAACTGATGATGGAAAGCAGGCAGCTGGGAGAATGTGTAGTTTATTGTAGCTGAAATGAGAGAATAATGCTGAAATCCTCATCATGATTTTTTTTTAGAATGAAATCCTGTACAGCTTCCAAGTGATCCAGTTTCTGGAGGGAGACTTTTGGCTAACCATAATTTCAACAATGGTATCCCAGTGGGAAAAGAGATAGGACTTGATAGACCACCCCACTGTGGTTAAAATACAAGTGGTTTACATATTATATACAGGTACTTATTTGTGCCTGGGGTAGTGGACGATTAAGTGACTTGCCCAGAGTCAAAAGGAGCTGCAGTGGGAATTGAACCCGTCTCCGCAGGCCACTGTGCTAACCAGTAGGCTACTCCTTCACTCATTTAAAGGTCCTGTTTTGCTTGCATGGTATCAATATGGTGTCAGAATTTATTAAGGTAGGTTTGTCAGAAATGTATAACTACCCTGAAGCCTTCCTCTTTGAGCTGAGTCCTCAGAATATCTGGATCTCGGAAATCATTCTACAGTCTAGGCCAGTGTTTTTCAACCCAGTCCTCAGGGACCGTCCCTTGGCAGTTTATTTATTTATATTATTGATTGATTTGAAATTTTTTTACAAGCAATTGCACTTGTTACATGAAATTTGAAAAGAAAAGAATCCGAGAAATATCTAACGTAGAATAAATCAGTTTTTCTTTGTTGACCCTCCAATTCAGATTGACATAAGGGTGGTCAAAGAAAACAAATGGAACCATATTCCTATCAAAAACTAGCCCCCTCTTTTACTAAGGTGCGCTATGCTTTTTAGCGCGTGATAAATATTAGCGCACGCTAAACGCTAACGTGTGCATGTTATCCTATGGATGCGTTAGCGGTTAGCGCACATGTTGATTTAGCGTGCGCTAAAACGCTTAGTGTGCCTTTGTAAAAGAGGGCCCACATTGCAAAGAAAATAGCTTCACGGTTAACTCCTTCTATTTTCAATCTCAATTTATCCCCTACTTGGCAGTTTATTTTTGCTGGAAAATTTAACTAAGGACGAAATCAATAAGCGCAATGTACACATGCATATACTGCATTCAGCCAAAAGACAAAAGGCCAAGAAAAGCTTGATGGCCCTAAGTACTGTACGTAGGTTTTTGCCAGGTACTTGTGACTTGGATTGGCTTCCATCAAGATGGGATACTGGCACAATGGACCATTGGAATGACCCAGTAAGGCTATTCTTAAGATCTCCAATGAAAACTACTGGGTCAAACTCTAAACTTCGTCTCCCAAAAAGCAGAACCATACAACAAAACTGAAAGGGAAGAACTTGTACTGTGAACTTCACTTGAATATATAAACTTTCAATCAGAGAGGTGCTCAGAACCTTGAAAACAAGGTGGAATGAATGCTAACGGGGACAAGCCCCTATAGACATTTCAGTGTTCTATCATTGCATCCTCTCCCGTAATAGAAAGAAATATGGTGAAACAGTTTTTTTCAAAAAATTGAGCTAATGTCCCAAATCAATCATGTGAACAAAATAATAACTTCAACGTTTTTCAAATGTGAACTTAACTTGCATAGGTGCTTTAGGAAGCTGTCTCACTCCAGCGCGCTCTGAGCCCTATGCAAGTTAAGTTCACATTTGAAAAACGTTGAAGTTATTATTTTGTTCACATGATTGATTTGGGACATTAGCTCAATTTTTTGAAAAAAACTGTTTCACCATATTTCTTTCTATCATGGGAGAGGATGCAATGATAGAACACTGAAATGTCTATAGGGGCTTGTCCCCGTTAGCATTCATTCCACCTTGTTTTCAAGGTTCTGAGAACCTCTCCTATTCTTAAGATCTTACATAAGGTGCTCCCTCACCCAGGTCAACCCATACAGGTTGATTTGGTCATGGCTTTGTCCCGCTACCTGTGCAGTTCTGATTTCCCTGTTTCAATCTGTTTGACTTCTGTTTGGTAGAAACCCTAGTGATATGCAATTTATTGATTGGCATAATACAGCTTATCTAACAATTAGTGGCAAGTCCTGGAGTTGAGAAGTAAAGCTAGTTCTGGGCAGAATTCTATGGTCTGTGTCCAGATTCTGGCTAGATAGTTCTTGTTGGGCTGGAGCAGCTTCAATGGCAACTCCAGTAGTTTGGGAATAAAAACAGCGCTGGTCAGACTTCTACAGTCTGTGCCCCAAATTGGCAAGAACAGCTCAAGATCAGGTACACATATGTTATCATTTACATTTATATGTTACATTTACTAAGGGCTCCTTTTACTAAGCTGCGCTAGTGGTTTTAGTGAATGCTACAATGCCGTGCGCGCAAGACGCTAACGCCTCCATAGAGCTGGCATTATTTTTTCCGCATAGCGCGGGGGTTAGCGTGTGCTAAAACCGCTAGCACAGCTTAGTAAAAGGAGCCCTAAGTGTTTATCTTATTGAGCAGACTGGATGGACCATGCAGGTCTTTATCTGCTGTCATCTACTATGTTAGTATGTTACTATGATTACAGCAACAGTGTGAGGCAGATGTGGATTTGAAGTTGGCATGCACAGCTTGTGATGGCTCTTCCATTATTTTTTTTTCAGCATTTATCCTGGATTAGGGTGACGGGCTAACAGTTGTATTGAGAAGAGCAACCAGGATGATAAAGAGGTTGGAACTCCTCTCGTATGATGAAAGACTAAAAAGGTTAGAGCTCTTCAGCTAGGAAAAGAGACGGCTGAGGGGAGATATGATTGAAGTCTACAAAATCCTGAGTGGAGTAGAATGGGTACAAGTGGATCGATTTTTCACTCCGTGAAAAATTACAAAGGCTAGGGGACACTCGATGAAGTTACAGGGAAATACTTTCACAACCAATAGGAGGAGGAAATATATTTTCACTCAGAGAATAATTAAGCTCGGGAACGCGTTGTCAGAGGTGGTGATATAAGTGGATAGCGTAGCTGGTTTTAAGAAAGGTTTTGACAAATTCCTGGAGGAAAAGTCCATAGTCTGTTATTAAGACATGGGGGGAAAGCCTCTGCTTGCCCTGGATCAGTAGCATGGAATGTTGCTATTCGTTGGGTTTTGATCAGGTACTAGTGACCTGGATTGGCCACTGTGAGAACGGGCTGTTGGGCTTTATGGACTATTGGTCTGACCCAGTAAGGCTATTCTTAAGTTCTTAAATTCCAAATTCCAAATTATTTCAGAAAGGAAAATTAAAAAGCAAGCCAGAATGAAGCAGCCGCTGTGGGCTTGTCATTGTGTGAGAGAGTGTGGTAGATGGAAATTCCTCTCCATGGCCTCCAAACTCCACAGAACTATCTTCTCTTTGCAATCTTCAATGAGAAATATCTTGATCAAATGTAAGGCCACAGTTCATCCAGATTAGTCCAATGGGCCCTCTTAACACAGCCAGGGTTTGGATGGAAATTGAATACTGCTTTTACTGGGCACATTACACCATCAAGATGAGGGATAATGGATAATGTGTTTCTGTAAATGACCAAAATCCCTACTGTATGTTTTAGAGAGGCCATTTACAGACTGCACTGCATTACAATTTTCTGTAATCTACTGGTCAAACCAGGCTCCGGTATATTTCATTGCCATTATTTTTATCAGAATAAATATTTTATCATCCTTCTGAGTATACTGTAAAATGAACCAATATTTATGTGGACTAAAGCTATCATTTCAGCATCTCTCATGAGGGTACAAGATTAAATGCAGCTCTTCATAGATCAACCAGAACAGCCTTCATGTTTCAATAATGCATTAGTGCATGTGCTCTAGGGAGATAAGAGTAGATTCAAAATACCGACACATGGTCATCACAAACCAAACTGATGAACAAGGGTCTAAGCAGCAGAGATTCTTGTCCAGAATAAGGCATGAAAGTTAAAAATAAAAAAAAACACTTAGACGTAGAAGATTACAAAAAAAGATAACAAATCAACATAATTCTCAGCCTCAGCAGATCTCAGTTCTCACTGAGGGAGTAGAGTACACCATGGTAATTCACAGAGAGTGTGACGGGGGTATGAAACACATCATCAGGATTTCTCTGTCCTGGTTTTCCTGGGAATGTCTAATGTCGTGAACAGCACAGAACCACCTGGATGCACTTCAGTCTGTCATGGGAGCTGCTATGCAAAAGAAGCTTTCAGAAGGCAATTTGCAAAGCCAGTTCTATGGGTAAATAGTGATGATAAATTGATGGGTCAATATTCAAAATGATTTAACCGGCCAGAAAACAATTCCTGGGCTGTTAAATCATCTGTCCAGAGCTATCTATTACTTTTCGATGACACTTAACCGGTTAGCACAAATATGTTGAAGACATTCAGGAGGTGCATAAAAAGACACTTTGCCGTCCTCGTACAATCCATTATCCTCTCCAGATTGGATTATTGCAATTCCATTTACCTAAGCTTAACAAAGAAAAGCCTTCACAGACTCCAACTGATCCAGAACACCGCGGCCAAACTTATCTTCTCAAAAAGTAAATTTGACCATGTCACACCGCTCCTATCCAAACTCCACTGGCTTCCCGTTATTTCCAGGGTCTACTTTAAATGTGCCTGCCTAACCTTCAAGATCCTCCATGGTATCCTTCCTCCTTTTATCCCTCTATCCTGGAATTCCTCAAATCCAACCTCCACTAGATCCACTCAAAAATTAAAACTATCCTACCCCTCCTTAAAAGGCCCTTGTTGGTAAACTTGGCTCTTCCCTCCCTTTCAGAATCACTCAGCTCTGGAACAGTCTCCCTTCCCCTCTCCGCAATTTGAGCCCCCTTCTACCATTCCGTAAGCATCTGAAGACCTGGCTCTTCTCCAGAACGTAACCCCGTCCCGCTCCTGGCACTCTCACACCAACCTCTCTTCTCTCATAATTCCACTGGAGTTCCGTTCCTTCCCTAACCATGTAAACCGTGTCGAGCTCCATCTGCGGAGATGATGCGGTATATAAACCCAAGATTTAGATTAGATTAGATTAGATTAGAACCACATAAAAGTCTTTTACGAAGGTGCGCTAAAGGTTTTACCGCACGTACCAGATTAGCGCGCGCTCAAAAGGAGGCGGTAGCGGCTAGTGCACGGGGCATTTTAGCACACGCTATTCCGCGCGTTAAGGCCCTAACGCGCCTTTGTAAAAGGAGCCTTCAATTCATTCATTGCCGGTTAAATCATTTTGAATATTTTTAACCAATGTAACGATGTTCCAATCTCTGTATCTTTGTTACATAAGTGGTGGTGGAGTTTAATTCCAAATAGAACATATGATAGCATTCTACAAAAATGGTGTGATGAGTTAGGGATTCAAATATCACTTCATGATTTTAGTCAAGCTATCCATCGATTGCCTAAAATTATTAGGGGCTATGTTTGGAAGGAATGTACTTATAGAATATTACAAAGGGCATATTTCTCACAAGTGCAAGCATTCCATGGGGGATTAGTTAATTCTCCCAATTGTATTAAAGTGATAAAGCTCCTAATATGTTATCTTATGCATTGTAGCAATGTCCTCTTATTAAGTCATTCTGGTCTGCCATCCTGTTATATCTAGGTTCATTAAGGGATAATCCATTAGTGGAATCCCCAAGGGGGGTGTTATTTGGTAAAGCTGTAGCTTCTGGGGTATATGGACAAGGTAGATGCATTTTATTTCAAAAGGCATGCATGATTGGTCACAAATGTATTTTGCAATATTGGCTACAGAAAGATCCTCCTAGTTTTTGGCATTGGAGGAACCAGCTATTTAATTTTATTTGAAGTTAGGGATGTTTGTAAGTTTCCTAGACGTACATGTTTTTTTTTTTTTTTTTAAATGTGAGATCCATATATTCAAAATCTTTCCTCTAGAGTATGATATTTTACATTGAAGCTTTGGAAACATTTATAGCATCACAATACCTGGTAATATGTGTCATCTTCCATTCGGGGGGGGGGGGGTGAGAACTGGGGGGTGCTGGGGTAAGTTAGAATAGATCATATAGAAATATATATTGAAGGAATTATATAAATATGTATGTAAATATCATCTTTTATTATAATTTGATCAATTACTTCAATACAATGTTAATAGGAGGGGGAAGGGAAGGAGGGAAGGGGAGAGGGGAAGGGGAAAGAGAAGGGGGGAGTAGGGGGGTTGATTGGGGTCATATGGAAATATATTATGGAGGAATGATAGAAATATGTATGAAAATATCATAATTGTGAATCTATTTGAAATGAAAATCTATTTGTATTATATTATATTTTATTATTTCTTTCAATAAAATGTTATAAATAAATAAAAAAAAGTCAGTCCTATCTTTATACAGTGCCCCATAGCCGATTAATTACTGAATTTGCACTTAAACAGCTATCGGCCTCTTTTACAAAGCTGTGCTAGCAGCTGCCGCGCAGAAACAGCCCCGAAGCCCTTTAATTTTCTATGGGCTTCGGGGCCGTTAGCGCAGAGCAGCCGCTAGCGCGGCTTTGTAAAAGAGGCCATATGTGTTATCCAGCTCTGTAAATACAGAAATACAATGCTGCTGCCCAGACATGGCCTGCACTAAATTTCCATGTTTAATTCCGGCATTGGACAGCAAAACGCTAATCACCTCTGGCTGAAAATCGAGCCCTGACTGTCTGAAAATAGCCCTCCATTACTATATAAGAACATAAGAATTTGTCTCCGCTGGGTCAGGCCAGAGGTCCATCCCGCCCAGCGGTCCACTCCCGCGGCGGCCCTGTGCAGTGGTCCCTGACTATTCCTATAATCTACCTCAACTCCTATCTGTACCCCTCAATCCCTTTATTCTCTAGGAACCTATCCAAACCTTCTTTGAAGCCCTGTAATGTGCTCTAGCCTATCATGGCCTCCGGAAGCGCGTTCCATGTATCCACCACCCTCTGGGTGAAAAAGAACTTCCTAGCGTTTGTTCTAAACCTGCCCCCTTTTAATTTCTCCAAGTGCCCCCTTGTACTTGTGGTTCCCCACAGCGTGAAGAATCTGTCCCTGTCTACCTTTTCTATGCCCTTCAGGATTTTGAAGGTTTCTATCATGTCTCCTCTAAGTCTCCGCTTTTCCAGTTTTCTTAGTGTGCCACAACATGCAGGCTGATAACCACTATTATTGGAACCATTCCTGGAGGGAGAGAAGGGGGGGAATGGGTTGAGCAGAATCAGAACCTCATTGCAGAATCATAAACCTCATTGCAGAAGTAAACCTAAAAGTCTCCTCATTCTGGGTATGCTGTGATTTGGGAGCGTGTGGTGCAGGGGTTAGAGCTACAGCCTTAGCATCCTGAGGTTGTAGGTTCAAATCTTGGACTGCTCTTTGTGATTCTGGGCAAGTTACTTAATCACTATAACTCAAACGAACAAATGGAGATCATGAAAATGCTCTGGGCTCTTTATTAAGACTTTTCTTATCTGCAGACGTTCCCCGTTGAACAGATTTGACCCTTGAAAAAGCCTTTGTAAGGCAAAACGGGTCCCGTCGGTGATGCAGTGTACTTTCATCAGGTTCACTAAGTTGTGGGAATCGTTTGCACAATGCTCCTAAGATGAATTCTTTTGAAATTGTTGCTTACCGCACAAGTCTATATTTAGATCACATTTGAATGATAAAGTTTTGATGTATAAAATTTTTTTTCATAATTATTTAAAGCAATCAAGAGGGAGGTGATGGATCAATGAAAGAAGCCAGAACCCGTTTATATAGACCTGTTTATCCTTACTGGAGTGTCTGTGGGGTTCGCTGAGATTCGTCCCTCTCTTGCCCCTTGGACATCTTCTGTGAGATCAAATATGCATACAAGTTACTTAATCCCCATTGCGCCAGGTACGTTAGATAGAGTGGAAGCCCGCCGGGACAGTTAGGGCAGGGGTGGGCAACGAGGGCCGGAATCCAGTCGGGTTTTCAGGATTTCCCCAATGAATATGCATGAGATCTATTTGCTTGCACTGCCTCCCATTGTATGCAAATGGATCTCAAGCATATTCATTGGGGAAATCCTGAAAATCCAACTGGATTCCGGCCCTCGTTGCCCACCCCTGGTTAAGGAAAAATGCTTGAGTACCTGAATAATTTGTAATCCGTATAGAATTGTAGGATATGCGAAATATAACATTAAAATTCCCCAAAATTTTAATCTAAAAGTAGACGACATGGATTGGCCACTATTGGAAACAGGATACTGGGATAGATGGACCACTGGTCTGACCCAATATAGTTATTCTTATAGTCAGAAGTAACAATGAAGATGACCAGTTTGGTGCTCAATCCTCTATTGTATAAAACTCGACACGATCGTGTTTCGGCCCAAGAAGGGCCTTTCTCAGGAATCTTGTTCTTGAAACATGATCGTTAGGATGTACAAATTCACATGCTCATATTTTCCATTTAGTTATACAGTACTTCCCTGAAATTCATGGGGGATTCCTTTCTAGGAAACCCCATAAATTTCAAGAAACTGCGAATACGGTTTTTCACCTGTCATAGGCAGGAGAGGGCAGCTGGGGTGCCAGCGGATACAGAAAATCACTCACAGTATGCTCCGACCGGCTCTTCCTGTTACTAAAGTCAGGCTACACCAATCAGGAGCTGTTTTGACACACCAGATAGCATGTCAAAGCAGCTCCTGATTGGTGTAACCATGACTTTAGTACAAGGAAGTGGTGGTCAGAAAATACTGCGAATTACTGAGTCCGCAATTTGTGAACCGTGAATTTGCGGGAGTTTACTGTACACTGAACCATGAAAAACACCACTGCTTGTAAAAAGCTTGAGAGCAATGTTTCAAACAATTTGCAAATGCTCAATGTCTTGTTGCCATAGTCCCTGAAAAAAAGCATTACAATAATCTAATTGATTAAGTAATAAACTATGGGGCTCATAATCAAAAAGAACAAAACGTCTAAAAAATGGCCTACATTGATACTTGGATGTATCTAAAACCAGCTTAGGCCTTTCCCCTGCCTCTAAACGCATAGAGCGAAAAGGGGCATTGTTAAAGGAGGGGAAAGGGTGGGAGGTGGGCGGACCTAGACATAGGCATACAGCAGTTATAACCAAAACTTTAGGCAGGTTGCCTAGTCAGCACTTATATGTTTTGACTTAAACCAAGTCAAAACAGATATAAGTGCTGAAAAAGGGGCCGCTGAGCTGATGGTGGCTCCTGCAATCAGCTCAGCGACCCGGAAACCTACCCTCACCCCCACCGCAACCATCATGGTAGGAGAGACGGCTCATCTTCCCTGCTGCACTAGCGATACCACCAAGTGCCGCCAAACGTGGCACTTGGGATCGCTATTGCGGCAGGAGAGATGAGCCATCTCTCCTGCCGTGATCCACCCCTCCCCCCAACACAATCTGGGCAGGAGAGAGGACAAGCCCTCCTTCCCCAGCACTCCCCACCCGCCCAAAAACAATCCGGGCAGGAGGGAACCCAAGCCCTCCTGCCTCAGCGATCACCCCACCCCGCTGATCCGATCCAGGCAGGAGGGAGCCCAAGTCCTCCTGCCCCAGTGACCACCCCACCCCGCCGATCTGATATGGGTAGGAGGGAGCCCAAGCCCTCCTGCCCCAATGCATTCCCCCACGATCGCCCCCCCGAACCTCCCGATCGGCCCGCTGAACACCCCCTACCCCCGCTGACCCACAAGACCCCACCACCGACCCCACAACAACCCCTCCTTACCTTAAAAAAAAGTTGGATGGACGGATGGGTCCCAAGTCTGCCCAGTACCACAGTTTTCATCTCCACCACTTCTCTCGGGAGCACATTCCAGGCATCCACCACACTCTCTGTAAAGAAGAATTTCCTTACATTGCTCTTGGGTCTACCACCCTTCAACCTCAAATTATGTCCTCTAGTTTTACCATTTTCCTTTCTCTGGAAAATATTTTGTTCTACATTAATACCTTTCAAGTATTTGAACGTCTGAATCTTAGCTCCTCTGTCCCCCTCCTTTCCTCTTAAGGTTTACATATTCAGGGCTTCCAGTCTCTCCTCATACATCTTTTGGCGCAAACCTCCTATCATTTTTGTTGCCCTCCTCTGGACTGCTTCAAGTCTTTTTGTGTCCTTTGCCATATATGGTCTCCAAAACTGAACACAATACTCCAAGTGGGGTCTCACCAATGATCTGTACAGGGGCATCAACACCTTCGTTCTTCTACTGGTTATGCCTCTCTTTATACAGCCCATCATCCTTCTGGCAGCAGCCACCGCCTTGGCACATTGTTTTTTCGCCTTTAGATCTTTGTACACTATCACCCCAAGGTCCATTTCCCCATCCGTGTATATCAGCCTCTCACCTCCCAGCATTATTAATCCCCAAATGCATTACTCTGCATTTCTTTGCATTGAATTTTAGTTGCCAGATATTAGACCATTCCTCTAACTTTTGTGGATCCTTTTTCATGTTTTCCACTCCTTCCTCGGTGTCTACTCTGTTACAAATCTTGGTATCATCAGCAATGTCACTCACAAACATATTGAACAGGATTTGCCCCAGCACCGATCCCTGAGGGGCTCCACTACTCAACTTTTCTTCCTCTGAGTGACTTCCATTAACCACCACCCTCTGGCATTTGTCCGTCAACCTGTTTCTAATATAGTTCGCCACTTTGGGTCCTAACTTCAGCCCTTCAAGTTTGTTCAAGAGCCTCCTATGAGGAACCGTGTCCAAGGCTTTGCTGAAATCTAAGTAAATTACATGTAGCATATGTCCTTGATCTAGTTCTCTGGTCACTCAATCAAAAATTCAATCAGGTTCGTTTGACAAGATTTACCTTTAGTAAAGCCATGTTGCCTTAGATCCTGTAACCCATTAGATTCTAGGAAGTTCACTATCCTTTCTTTCAACAATACTTCCATTATTTTTCCAACAATCGAAGTGAGGCTTACCAGCCTATAGTTTCCTGCTTCATCCCTGTGATCACTTTTGTGAATAGGGACCACATCCACTCTTCTCCAATCTCAAGGAACCACTCCTGTCTCCAGAGATTTAATGAACAAGTCTATAAACAGTTCGCCTAATATTCAGCACTATTTAACTGACCAGGAATGGCTCCAGGCCGGATAAATAGCACAGCTGGCTAAGCACTAATATTCAGTGTAAGATAGCTGCTTAATATGAGCACTTAGCGGCTAGTCCAGTGGAATGGGGCGGGGTTGTGGGTGTGCCACAGAAAAACATTTGCTCCGTTAATGTGCTGGAGCAGAAAGAAAGTTTGCCGGACATTGTTCTATAGGGATACCTATGTGGTTGATCAATAGTTTTTTCTTTCTCAAGGGGGCGTGTTAGAGGCATGTTGTGGGCGGGACAAGGGCAGACTTACGACTTTGGACATTTTTCCACCATAATCAAACATTTAAGAATGTGTCCAAAGCACAATTTGAATATTTGGGGGTAGACTTGTTTTACTAATGAACAAGCGCAAAAAAGGTGCCCTAACTAGCCAAATGTCCACTGGAAAGATATAAGACATGACCCTCCAGTGATCACTGACCTTGTCCCACTCCCCAGAAATGTGAATGAAACAGTACATACCTTTGGAGACCTGCATAGTAGACAATATTGCAGTAGTCAAGCAAACTAAGAATCAATCAATAAATAAGCCTGATAAATTATACTCCAATTCTATCCGATTGTTAGATTTATATAGAGTGTGTGGCGCAATGGTTAGAGCTACGGCCTTAGCACCCTGAGGTTGTAGGTTCAAATCCCTTGCTACTCCTTGTGACCCTTGGGAAAGTCACTTAATCCCCCCATTGCCCCAAGTACACTTGATAGAGCATGAGCCCACCGGGACAGATAGGGAAATATGACACAGTACCTGAATGTAAAACCAATATATAAGTGATATATAAGTAAATAAAGAATAAATATATCATTATAAAATACAAAACTTATATCAGCATAAAAATAAACACATTCTAAACATGCACATGGGGGCAAAATACTGAGCACAGATAGTAGCTTAAGTAATAGAGATGGTGCCCGTAGTTCCCACATGATTAGAGAACCCAAAATGACCATGTGTAGAAGATATTTTCAGGGATTAGAAACGTCTATAGGGCCATGAAAACCAAGTAAGTCTCTATGGCTCAGCAAAGAGAGGAAGCACAAACAATATTGAGAAACAAGGTGTCTTGGCTCATAACGCACATATAAGAATCTTTGTCTGCCCCCAGAAGAACTCAGTAGCAAGTACTGTGAAATGCCAAGTAGAGGACATTAGTTCAATTGCTGGGTAAGGATTCTCATACCTGAGGCTGAGTATGTTATGGAAGTAAAGCCATCATCAGACTTAAGGCCCATATTGCTAGGTTCTGAAGAGAGTCTCAGTATGTGACCCCTGGTCTAGATCTGTCACCCCATTGGCTGAACTAAAGGCACTTGGGTAGAGGAAATTATATAGGGGAAATCTCCAGGTAGTCCTCAATGATGGTTTATGACATCATCACCCAATAAAAGACCAGTTTCAATTGAACTGGACATACAAAAGAACTGGAGGAGTTTTCTGGGACAAGATTCACAAACATATATAACCTGAAATGCTGCTGAGAGCCAGTAAATTATGAACGGGTTTTCACTACTGCAGTGCGCTACACCTAAATGGACAGTTGTTTGTAGTATTCTGATGTGACTATGTTGGAATGATCCGTTGCCAAGGTAATAGCATCTGGAAGCAGGCCTGTTTTGGTAAATATTTCTTTTAAATACTGTAGCACACTGCACTACTGCATAGAATCATTGCAGTTCTGGTAACAGTGGCGGAGATTCCATCAAAATGTCGAATGCTGTAACTCCAGCCTCCAAGAAACTGCAGAACTGTACTCAAATGACTCATCTTTTTAACACTGGCTTGGAATAGTTGGAGCCAGCAACAAGATAACATTTAACTTGGCATTTCAATGTTGAGATAGAGCTATTTATATCTAACACCTTTTCTGTACGGAATGACTGTAGATTTTGCCCTTTGATCATACATGTCCAGGGTGGGTGGGAAGATACTTTTAATTTGAGTGCAATTTTTGGATATGTAGAAAGGGGGGTGATATATGTATTTGTCATAGAATATAATTTTGATTGAATTTAAGTGCTGTTAAAATGCAAAATGTCTGTATAATATGTTGCACTTATTTTTGGCTTTAAAATAAATAAAGATTAAAAAAAAAAAAAAAGATAGAGTATTAACAAAGGAGCTAAACCAAATAGTTATGATTTTCAGTTAGTTAATTTTATTCATTTATTTGTAAGTCACTTTATTCAGCAGTGCCATAAAAAGGTACGCATTGCTGAAAATCCATTTAAAGATAACGGGGCAAGTTACCTGGCCATCTTTAAATAAAAGAAAACACAAAGGGCTCCTTTTACGAAGGTACGCTAGCGTTTTTAGCGCACGCACCAGATTAGCTCAAGAGGAGGCGGTAGCGTCTAGCGCATGCGGCATTTTAGCACGCGCTATTCCGCGCATTAAGGCCCTAACACACCTTCGTAAAAGGAACTCAAAATGTCTGACCTAGTGCTCCAAAATACAGTTGCTTCATATAATGAACCCCCACTATTCAGTTGTAAGATCCCTAGGCTGATATTTATCTAATAAATTATTTAAATACAGTGGTACCTCGGTTTACGAGTGCACCGGTTTGCGAGTGTTTTGCAAGACGAGCAAAACATTCGCAAACTTGGTGCCTCGTAAACCGAGCTTGCCTCGCTGTACGAGCGCCCCCCCCGCAAACCGGCACCTTCCCCCCCCCCATGATCCAGCACCCCCTCGCCGCCATCGGGCACCCCCCCCCGCCGCCATCGGGCACCCCCCCCGCCCCAACCTGAGATCCCCCAACCCACCCGAACCCTCTTCTTACTTCCAGTGTAGCCTCCGCATCAGCACCGGCACCAGCATGCGTTGGTGCCGGTGCCCGAAAATCTGCTTCCTGTGCCGGGCCTTGAGCATGAACACATGCTCAAGGCCGGCACAGGAAGCGGATTTTTGGGCACCGGCACCAACGCACAGGACATGCTGGTGCCGGTGCCGATGCGGAGGCTACACTGGAAGTAAGAAGAGGGTTCGGGTGGGTTGGGTGATCTCAGGTCGCGGTGGGGGGTGCCCGATGGCGGCGGGAGGGGGTGCACGATGGCGGGGGGGGGGTGCCGGATTGCGGGGGGGAGGGTGCCGGTTCGCGGGGAGGCCTTCGGGGGGAGCAATGCCGGTTCTCGTGGGGGGGGGAGCAGCGCTGCTGGCCTCGGGGGGGGGGAAGGTAGGTGGTGGGAACATATCAAAGCAAGTTTCCCTTACTTCCTATGGGGAAACTTGCTTTGATATACGAGCATTTTGGATTACGAGCATGCTCCTGGAACGGATTATGTTCGTAATCCAAGGTACCATTGCATTTATTCAATTTTCTGTATTGTTCTCCTTTTTTTTTTTTTTCTTTATTTATATTTTGAACATATTATCAAGAATAAACTTCTTGTACAGAATATGATTGAGTCAACATAATATAAAACAAATGAAGTAACATCTATATGACAAAATTACTATTTACTCAATCAAAATTAAAGTCCCAAAATTGAGATCCAAGATGTTCCTGAGTGAGAAACTATTAAAAAGAAAAAGAATAAATTCAAATTACAAATTAAGCGGTCAGATGAGAATGGACCAAGAGTCTTGCCCAGGGTCACAAGGAACAGCGTGGGTTTGAACCCACCACCTCAAGGTGCTGAGGCTGCAGCTTTAACCACTGCGCCAAACTCTCACACCATAAACACTTACGGGCTTTTTATGACTTATTCCTACAAAGCCTATTCTTTCAAATCTGTCCAGAATATACTTTCTGCTCAGCTTTTCCTCCGTAATATCAACTTAATAGAAAGCACTCTGCTGATTATTGGTCCCTGTTAACTTATGTGCATTGTGGCAGAAACCTCATTACAATGCATTTTCTGTTTAAATGTCTTTACTGAATTTCATTAAATATAATAATTCAACACAACAATTAATCTAATGACATTTAAGCCCTTCCCCCCTCCCCCCCAACAAAACAGCATGGCATCCAAACAACATATGATAAAATGTGTCTACATCAGTTTTACAAGTCCATCTTAAATTAGATCCATGTGTTAACAGTCTGGAGACTCTATAACAGAGGTGTCTAACCTTTTGGCTTCCCTGGGCCGCATTGACCGAAAAAATTTTTTCTGGGGCCACACAAACACTAACACTAGCCAATGAGCAAAAAAAAAGGTTGAGCAGGTCCCAAATTTGCAATCACTAATATAGAAGATGTACGTATCTAATAATAAACCTTCATTAAAGGGACACTGTGGAGAGGAACCCAAAAAAGCAGTAATACTTACCCTGACTGAGTGATCCCTCCACGTGTACCTCTGACAGTGGGAGCAGCCACAGGCTTCCGCATCCCCATTCTGATGAGCAGGGATGCGTAGATGCGTGCTCCTGGTTCTCCCATTCACTTCTATTACAGCTATGCAGTGGCGTACCAAGGGGGGGTGCGGGGGGGAGGTCCGCCCCGGGTGCGAGCCCTGAGGGGGTGCTCCGGCGTCCGTTCCCCCCCCCCCCGACATCTGGTTCTTCCTCTCTGGCCTCCCCGCACCATTAAGAGTACCGAAGCAGCCTGCAGCAAGATCGCGATGTCAGCGATCTTGCGCTGCTAAATGCTGTCCTCCGCCACGGTCCCGCCCCCTCCACTGACGTCAGAGGAGGGGGGCGGGTCCGCGGCTGAGGACAGCACAAGCAGCTCAAGATCGCTGACATCGTGATCTTGCTGCAAGCTGCTTCTACTCTAAATGGTGCGGGGAGGCCAGAGGGGAAGAACCGGAGGTCTGGATGTGGGCTGGGAGGGGGGGGCGAGCGGTCCTTAGGGGTGGGGCGGGCAGGCAGGCCTTCAGGGGGAGATGCAGGCCTTAAAGGGGGGAGACAGGCTTTCAGGGGGGGACAGGCAGGCAGGCCTTTAAGGGGGGGGGACAGGCCTACAAGGAGGTGCAGGCCTTCGGGGGGGTGCAGGCCTTCTGGGGGGGTGCAGCCTTCGGGGAGGTGCAGGCCTTCAAGGGGAGGGACAAGCCTTCAGGGGGAGATGCAGGCCTTAAAGGGGGGGGACAAGCCTTCATGGGGGAAGACAGGCTTTCAGGGGGGGACAGGCAGGCAGGCCTTCAAGGGGGGGACAGGGGGTGGGACAGGCATTCAAGGGGGGGACAGGCCTTCAAGGGGGTGCAGGCCTTCAGGGGGGGTGCAGGCCTTCTGGGGGGGGTGCAGCCTTCGGGGGGTGCAGGCCTTCTGGGGGGGTGCAGCCTTCGGGGGGGTGCAGGCCTTCAAGGGGGGTGCAAGCCTTAAAGGGGGGGACATGCCTTCATGGGGGGAGACAGGCTTTCGGGGGGGACAGGCAGGCAGGCCTTTAAGGGGGGCACAGGCCTACAAGGGGGGGGGGGACAGGCCTTCAAGGGGGTGCAGGCCTTCAGGGGGGTGCAGGCCTTCGGGGAGGTGCAGGCCTTCTGGGGGTGCAGCCTTTGGGGGGTGCAGGCCTTCAAGGGGGGTGCAGGCCTTAAAGGGGGGGACATGCCTTCATGGGGGGAGACAGGCTTTCGGGGGGGACAGGCAGGCAGGCCTTTAAGGGGAGGGACAGGCCTACAAGGGGGTGGGACAGGCCTTCAAGGGGGGGACAGGCCTTCAAGGGGGTGCAGGCCTTCGGGGGGGTGCAGGCCTTCGGGGGGTGCAGGCCTTCATGGGGGGTGCAGGCCTTCAAGGGGGGGGACAGGCCTTTGGGGGGACCCTGGTATAGAAGTACACAGAGGGAAGGGGGTATTCAAAGAGATGTGCATATGCCAGACTTTGGGGGGGAAGAAATAATGGGTCTGAAAATAGAGGAGAGGGAGAGAGATGATGGACCATGGGGCCTTTGGTTTCACTTCTTATTTTAATGTATTTTTTTTCTGGGAACTTATCAGTGTTTTTTATAATGGGAACAAAAATGGAAGAGAATTAATGTGTGTGGAATGGGAGGGGGGGGTAACTAATTTCTTCAGCTAAATAATTAAATCCACCTCAACCAGACATAGGAGAACTCGCACACCATTCACACACCCTCCAACCAAAAACGTCAAAAGAAAAAAACTGTTCGACAACCTCCTAACACTCGACCCCCAACTCTACAACCTATTGACCTCGACCACAGACTACAAAACCTTCAAAAAATAAATAAAAACCCTTCTATTCAAAAAACACATAAAACCGAACTAACACAATCAGAACTGTCCCAAGCATCACCTGCAACTACTCCATACGTACTTCTGATGTCATGACAATTCAGACATAATTTATGTTATGTTATGTTTGGAATAATGGTTACATATATGAGGTTCAATAAAATAATATTTTCACTCCTTCTTTTTTTTTTTTTTTTTTTTATTGTCAAATATATTTTATTGAGCTCAACAGTAAGAAGTACAGAAGCATCTATTCTGACCATTTATACCGTTTCATGGTTATTACAAAAAATATTTTTTTACATGGAGGGTGGGGGGGAGGGTGTCAAAAAATGATGGGCCCCGGGTGCCACATACCCTAGGTATGCCACTGCAGCTATGGTGAACCTCTTCAAAGGTGAGCCTTATCAGAGCAGGGATGCTGAATCAGCTGTCAGCAGCGCACATGGAGGATCGTTTAATCAGGGTAAATATTACTGCTATTGTGAGCCTTCCACTTTGAGCTTAGGCTCCCTCAAAATGAATATCTCCCCTACTGTAGCTAGTAGGGATCCCCAAGCCTCACCAACTGACGGCCACTTCTTCCCCCTCCAACTTCCCAAGTTCTGCAGCTGGCAGCAATATTGCAGAGTGGCTGCCTTTCCTTCTCCCTGCCCCACCCCCTTGGCATTCATGCATGCATGAAAGCAGTGGCAGCTTGAGGATATTGCCATTGGCTGCAAAGCTTGGAGATTTGGGGTTGCAAGACTGGAGGAAGATGTCTCTAGTTGGCAGGGTTTGGGAATCCCCACTAGCTCAAGTATTTATAAATAGAACTCAGGCAGGGAGAAACTTTGGTGCCCATCCACTAATTATGGGCTCCAGTCCATCCCCAAATCAGCTGTATATGACTGACTACACCACTGAATACAAACATAATTGTGATGCACATATCCCAAAGCTAACATATTCCAGTTAATAAATTCAAAATAAAACAATTTTTTTTCTACCTTGTTGTCTGGATATTTTGTTTTTCCATCATCTTGGTCCCAGTTTCTCTTTCTGCTTTTTGTCTGTCTTCAACTAATTCTCTTTCCAGTGTCTGCTGTCCATTTTTTCTCCTCTTCTCTCATTCAATTTCCTTCTTATGCCTGTCTCCAATGTATTGATTTTTCCTTTTCAGCTTTCTTAACTTTTTCTTTTCTTTTTTGCCTCTGTCCACTCAAATCTTGCCTTCTTTCTCACCCTTCTTCTTTTTAAATGTTCAGCTTCCTCTTAATTCTCCATCTTCTTTCAGTTCCTAACTCTCCCAATTCCCATCTCACTCCTTTCCCAGCCTCCTATTTCCTGCTGTCTACTCTCCATTACCACATTTCTACCACTGTACTCGCTGCTCTGCCACTCATCTTGTCATCTCCTTTTTGACCTCATCCATCTGGCTCACCATTTTAAGAATCTCCCTCCATCTCTCCACTGGTCAGGCTATAATTCCCTGCCCTTTTCTTTCCATCTCCTAGCATCTTCTTATCCCAGCTCTCTTCCCTCCTGCCCTCCTATGGGTCCATCTCTATCCCCATGGTCCAACATTTTTCTCCCTCTCTTTTCTGTTTTTCTTCTTTTCTCCCCCCCTTGATGCTGAACAATGAAATGGAGGGGAAAAAAAGAGAGATGCTGCATCTTTCTGCCTTTCATCCACAGGCCTAATATTCCTCCGTCCCTCCCTTCTATCCCCAAATCCAACTTCTCTCCCTTTCTCTTTCCTGCTGCCCACATCCCATCTCTCCCCCTGCCTGCCTGCCTGCTTTCCCCAGGTACACCATTTCTCCCTTTCTCTTCCCAACAGTTCTCCCTTCAAGTATCTCTTTCCCTCTTCCTCCAAACCACCCCAGGTCCAACTTTTCTCCCTTCAGACTATTGCCCACCATCTCCCTGGCCTGTTTCTGGCCATCATCTCTCTGTCATCTGTTTCTGGCCCTATAAGCTCTCTCCCCATATCCAATCTAACACTTCTTTTAATACCCTCCCCATCTGTACTTTAAAAAAAAAAGTCCAGGAGGCTTCCTCGGCCCAGTATGTTCTTCCCCTTCTCTCTCCCCAATTGCACTATCTCTTTCCCTCTCTCAGACACCCAATTCTCCCTTTCTATTATCTCCCTCTGCATCTCTTTCCTTCACTCCCTCCATTCTTCCATCTTATGGCTCATGCTCCCCTCTATCTTTCCCTTCATTCTGTCTCCTTCACTACTGCCCCCAGCCCTCTCTGCCTTCTCTTGAAGGGCTACTGCTGCTGGTGTCTGTAACTCCCAGTTCCTAAGCCCATTGATGTTTGTTTGTTTTTTTAATTCTTTATTTAAACACAGATAGGAAACAAGAAAAACACAAGGATCCCAATCTTCTAAAAAGTAACAACCAAACAACAATGTCCCACCAAGCACAAGAACTGTGTTGAACATTTTTAAGAGAACAAAACAGAACCCCCCCTACCCCACCCCCACCCCCCGAGAGACAGCTCAATGACTCCCCTCCCCGGTACCTTCCCCACCCACCTAGAAGACCAATTGGAGCCCCCAACTCACTATATCCAAGCCACAGCCCAACCACCCAGGAATCCAATCACCGCCCCCCTCCCCCATCACCCCTCAGTTCTAGCACAATCCATTCCCTCCACTGCGAGAAATCGATCCCACATCTCCTCAAATTGCTGCCAGCGCCGAGTTAGTAAAGCAGATAGTCTATAATACTCATAGACCCAGCCCAATTTCTCTCTCATCATCGGCAGGGTAGGCACCGTTGAGCTCTTCCAATGAAGGGCTATCACTATCCAGGCAGCCGTGAAGGCCAAACGGGCCAACCTGTCCTGCATGTCCTCCACCACCCCAGGCAGCACTCCCAACAATGCTCGAATGTGTTTACCGTCTTGCCGGGTGCCTCGGTGATGCGGTGTTTTCTGTCTTGCCGGTGCCCTCCTCCATCTTCCTGCAGCGTTCACTAAAAGCTGCGGGCAACGGCTTCCATGCGCCTCCTGTGGCTGATCTGGAAGCGTTCCCTCTGGAATATGGAGGAGGGGGCCGCACAAAATACTTCTTGGGGCCGCATGCAGCCCGCAGGTTGGACACCCCTGCTCTATAAGGTGTCCAATATGCTCGGTGAACAACATAGAATAAAGATTACGTTAACAATGCTGACAAAGTAGGTCAAAAAGTGAACAACTAAACTTAAATACAAAAAGTGAGTGAAAAGCTCACGAGGTGGGGTGTCAGATATGACCAATCCAAGCAATAGTGCTTTCAGAGGTCTAGCAGTTCTTCATTCATCCCCCTCTATCCTCATATATATAGAGTAATTTTTTTGAGTTTTTATATTCATATGTGTCTTCTTTTGTATAACGATTTTTTATATATACAGTGGTGCCTCGCATAACGGACGCCTCGCACAGCGAACACTGCGCACAACGAACTTTATGTCTTGATCCGTACAACGAACTTCGTTTCACACAACGAAGTCGCCCGAGCTGCATCCTTCCGCGCAGGCACTGCGCTTAACTGCCCTCTCTCCGCCTGGTTCCCTCTTGCCCCCCCGACTCCCCGACACGATCGGGGCAAAAAGGAGCCCAAGCCCTCTTGCCCCGCCGATTCCCCAACTCCCCACACAATATCGGGCCAGGAGGGAGCCCAAGTCCTCCTGGCCACGGCGACCCCCTAACCCCACCCTGCACTACATTACGGGCAGGAGGGATCCCAGGCCCTCCTGCCCTCGACGCAAACCCCCCCTCCCCCCAACGACCGCCCCCCCCAAGAACCTCCGACCGCCCCCCCAGCCGACCCGCGACCCCCCTGGCCGACCCCCACGACACCCCCAACCCCCTTCCCCGTACCTTTCTGTAGTTGGCCGGACAGACGGGAGCCAAACCCGCCTGTCCGGCAGGCAGCCAACGACGGAATGAGGCCGGATTGGCCCATCCGTCCCAAAGCTCCGCCTACTGGTGGGGCCTAAGGCGCCTGGGCCAATCAGAATAGGCCCGGGAGCCTTAGGTCCCTCCTGGGGGCGGGGCCTGAGGCACATGGGCCCAACCCGACCATGTGCCTCAGGCCCTGCCCCCAGGAGGGACCTAAGGCTCCCGGGCCTATTCTGATTGGCCCAGGCGCCTTAGGCCCCACCAGTAGGCGGAGCTTTGGGACGGATGGGCCAATCCGGCCTCATTCCGTCGATGGCTGCCTGCCGGACAGGCGGGTTTGGCTCCCGTCTGTCCGGCCAACTACAGAAAGGTACGGGGAAGGGGGTTGGGGGTGTCGTGGGGGTCGGCCAGGGGGGTCGCGGGTCGGCTGGGGGGCGGTCGGAGGTTCTTGGGGGGGCGGTCGTTGGGGGGGGGGGGGGTGTGCGTCGAGGGCAGGAGGGCCTGGGATCCCTCCTGCCCGTAATGTAGTGCAGGGTGGGGTTAGGGGGTCGCCGTGGCCAGGAGGACTTGGGCTCCCTCCTGGCCCGATATTGTCGGGGAGTTGGGGAATCGGCGGGGCAAGAGGGCTTGGGCTCCCTTTTGCCCCGATCGTGTCGGGGAGTCGGGGGGGCAAGAGGGCTTGAGCTCCCTCTTGCCCCGATCGTGTCGGGGAGTCGGGGGGGGCAAGAGGGCTTGAGCTCCCTCTTGCCCCGATCGTGTCGGGGAGGCGGGGGGGCAAGAGGGCTTGAGCTCCCTCTTGCCCCGATCGTGTCGGGGAGTCGGGGGGGCAAGAGGGCTTGAGCTCCCTCTTGCCCCGATCGTGTCGGGGAGTCGGGGGGGCAAGAGGGCTTGAGCTCCCTCTTGCCCCGATCGTGTCGGGGGTGCCAGGGACCACACGGAGTCACCCACCGTACCACCCGATTCGGGTAAGCGCAGGTATCGGTGGGTGGCTTATTTGCGGGGGGGTGCCTTATTTTACATTTTTTTCTAAAAAGGGGGGCTGTCTTATTTGATGGCCCTGCCTTATCATCGGGGAAACACGGTAGAAAAAAAAAAAAATGAACAGTTAAGTCCCAGTTTTTGCCGCTGAGACTCTGCCCTCTCACTGTAAAATTAGACTCTACTTAGTCTGTCTTTAAATTTAAAAAATGTGTGTTGTTTTTAAAAAACAATTATGTTTTTAGATGTATCTAAATAAAAATAATAACCAAAAATTTATCTTTTTTTATGTCATCTTAGCATATTTTATGCTACAGAACGAATTATTTTTTTTAACATGTATTGTTATGGGAAAACGCGTTTCACATAACGAACTTTTCGCATAACAAACTTGCTCCTGGAACGAATTAAGTTCGTTGTGTGAGGCACCATATTCATGTGTGTATTCAAAAAGGTCTATCTTATAAGAACTTATCTTCAATTCATGATAGGCATTGATAGAGCATGTCTTATGTTCCGACATTCACTTAGTGCTCCCCTCTGCCGACGCGTTTCGCGGAGCTTTGTCAAGGCAGGGGCACTACAAAAAAACAATAAGACAAAACAGCCCATTAGAGAAAGAAGACCAGTCTTATACATAAGCAGAATAAAACTATAAGAAGCACTAACCTGCATAATTGAAAATATCCTAAAAGTGTTGAAGAGCGGCTTTGGAGGAGATTTTCAGCAGACAAACGATTCGACCTTGCTTATCGACTGAGATTTTGATGGACATGGCCACTTTAGTGCTGACCAAGAGCTATTTTTGGTTTCACGAAAAGTTTTACTTACAGTGCCACGGTATCGCTATGGGAGCCTCCTTGGCCCCCTCTTTGGCTACTCTATTTATGTCTAAACTAGAGGATGAAAGGATATACAACATGTCTTCATTTGATCACGTAATTATGTGGAAACGTTACCTTGATGACATTTTCTGCATTTGGTCATCAACGGAAGACAATTTTCTTCAATTTGTGAGTGAACTGAACATGTTGGATGTCAATATCCAGTTCACTGCTTTGAGTGATCTCCATGAATTGGCATTTTTGGATATCAAAATTATCAAAGAAAGTGGGAAATTATTGACTACCCTTTATCGTAAAGGGACGGATCGGAACAGTCTGCTCCGCTTTCACAGTTTTCACCCGATAGGCTTGAGGCGGAGTTTACCTATAAGTCAATTTTTAAGATTACGAAGGATCTGTTATTCCCTCGATGAATTCCGCACTCAAGCCAAAGCCATGAAAAGGAACTTTTACCAACGGGGGTATCCCCATGATGTTATAAAACGAGCTTACATCAGGGCTAAATATGCCCACCGTGAATGGTTGCTGCAGGAGAAAAACAACACTCCTGACAATGAGGATAACATTGTGTTTATTCAAAAATATTCCACTCTAGCTTCCAGGATTTCTCACGTCATCAATAAGCATTGGCATGTTGCTAAACTTGCAGTCCCTTCTCTGACTGACCATCTCATCTGTTCTTATAGAAGACAAAAAAACATTGGTGAATATGTTTGCCATAACATCATCAGAAATCCTACACCTAAAACAACTGGGTGTCATCTTCCGTGTGGCCAATGTCAGTGGTGCCCCTTCACTATCTCGGGGGAAATATGGAATCACCCTATCACTGGGGTGACCTACCGTTCTAGATTCATGACCAATTGCAATTCCAACCGGGTTATTTATTGCATTCAATGCCCGTGTCCCAAATTGTATGTAGGTCGCACCTTGAGGTCGATCAAACTTAGATTGACTGAACATAAATCTCGGGTGCATACCCATAATGAAACCTCTCCATTAGTTAGGCATTGGAAAGTCTGTGGCCATACTTTGAAAGATCTTAAATGGAGAGTTCTAGACATGATTACTGTAGGGTGGGAGGGAGGTAACATTGAAAAAAACCTGAATTTAAAAGAACTTAGATGGATGTTTATGTTGAATTCCATGGCCCCGGAGGGGTTAAATGAAACGTCCGATTGGTTAGCGCAGGTTGACCTCAGTTTCTAACCTTTAGGCATGACGTCAGGGGGGGTAACCTTTATTAGTGAGTGAAATCAGACGCCGCAGCCATTTTTCAGAAGCCGCTCTTCAACACTTTTAGGATATTTTCAATTATGCAGGTTAGTGCTTCTTATAGTTTTATTCTGCTTATGTATAAGACTGGTCTTCTTTCTCTAATGGGCTGTTTTGTCTTATTGTTTTTTTGTAGTGCCCCTGCCTTGACAAAGCTCCGCGAAACGCGTCGGCAGAGGGGAGCACTAAGTGAATGTCGGAACATAAGACATGCTCTATCAATGCCTATCATGAATTGAAGATAAGTTCTTATAAGATAGACCTTTTTGAATACACACATGAATATATATATATATATAAAAAATCGTTATACAAAAGAAGACACATATGAATATAAAAACTCAAAAAAATTACTCTATATATATGAGGATAGAGGGGGATGAATGAAGAACTGCTAGACCTCTGAAAGCACTATTGCTTGGATTGGTCATATCTGACACCCCACCTCGTGAGCTTTTCACTCACTTTTTGTATTTAAGTTTAGTTGTTCACTTTTTGTTTTGTTTTTTCACGAAACGTATGTAAAGGATGACAAAGTAGGTCAACATACCTTGCTCCAGAAAACTGTCCAATTAACATCATCGATTTCCATTCAGAAATCTGCTGCAGAGAAATACATGCATTTAATCTCTTAAATTTAACTTTTTGATAACCTGAAGAGGTTCTTTTTGATTGCCTAATGACAATAATTATGTTATCCCACATCCCTGGTATTTATCAAATCTTTGTTACATGACTTTGCCAAACAATAACTGCAATCATTTTAAAAAATTGTGTAGCAGGTAAATGATAGTCAGCACACTGATCCTCAAACATTTTAAAATTATTACCCTGATATACAGTACTCCTCCGATATTCGCAGGGGTTCCGTTCCAGGAACACCCACAAATATTGAAAAACCGTGACTACGTTTTTAGCAGGGGAAACAGGAGAGGGCAGCTGGAGCACCGGCAAGTGAAGGAAATCACTCGTGGTATGCCTCTTCCTGTACTAAAGTCTGGCCTCACCAATCAGGAGCTGAGTGTCAAAGCAGCTCCTGATTGGTGAGGCCTGACTTTAGTACAGGAAGAGGCGGTTGGAGCATACCGCGAGTGATTTCCTTCACTCATCAGCACTCCGGCTGCCCTCACCTGCCAGGTCATTTGCGGTCAGAAAATACTGTGAATCACGAACCGCGAATTCGCAGGGGAGCACTGTAATTGATTACAATGCAATTTAATATATTGTATGCTCTTGTGTACCAGAAAAGTTATTGTCTGCACTGAACCCCTTTCTGCATTCTGCACCCATTAACATGCACATACGAGGGTAGTTTGAAAAGTTCAGTTAAAAAAGCAAAACCAGATTAAACATATTTTTTTTAAAACCCAGTTATATTTCTCAACATTGTCTCCATTGCAACCTTACACATAGGGGTCCTTTTACAAAGGCGCGCTAAGCGTTTTAGCGCGCACTAACCACATGCTAACCGCTAACGCGTGCATGTTAGTCTATGGACGCATCAGTGTTTAGCATGCGTGTAAATTTAGCACGCACTAAAACGGCTAACACATCTTTGTAAAACAGGGTATTAGTCCAGTGAGTATCCAGTTTTTCCATCCCATCGGAAAAATAGACATTGTCAAATTTTTTTAAATACTTGTTTTTTTACCAAACTTTTCAAGCCGTCCTCGCACACTTCACTGTAACTGTATGTTTTTGCTTGCTGTTGCTTTCTCAACACTCCATGAGTGACCACACATCAGCTGTTAAAAAGATCTACAGCTTACAATTCAATTTGAATTACACTGAAGAAAATACAAGCTGAAAATAATCAAACCCCTGAAGAGAGTACTATCTGAAGAGAACTTCAGACTCATAATCCAAAGCACCATCACACCTCACTGTGATGCTTTCTTATTAGGAGTTCCAAAGAAATATCTAAAAGTCCTTCAAACTGCCCAAAACAAGGATGATTAACAACAACCCAAGATATGAACATATCATATCAACACACTCATTTCCTTACATTGGCTAACAATAGAATTATAAAACCACTAGTATTTTAGCCCGTTACATTAACGGGTGCTAGAATATTTGTCTGTCTGTCTTTCTTTCTGTGTCTCTCTCCCTCCCGCTGTTTTTCTTTTTGTCTGTCTCTCTCCCTGGCCCCCTTTGTCTGTCTGTCTTTCTGTGTCTCTCTCTGCCCCTGTGCCTTTCTTCTTTTCTTTCTGTCTGCCTTCCTCTCGCTGTCTGGCTTTCTTTCTATCCATCTGTCTCTCTCCCCCCAACACTTCCCTGTGCAGCAGCCACAGCAGCATTCCCTCCCCCTCCATGTCTCTGTGCAGTAGCATTCCCTCCCCGCCACTACTTCCCTGTACAGCAGCATTTAGATCCCCACCTTCCCTGTGCAGCAGCCACAGCAGCACCAGCATTCCCTCCCACCCCACACCACTTCCCTGTACAGCAGCAGCGTTTCCCTTACCCCCTACCTTTCCCATCCCTCGGTCTTGACTGCTCCCTTAGTCCCTTGCCGCCCCCACCCTTCCCTTCCCGCGGTCCGACCATCTACCGATTCCAGCAGCGTGTGCAGCACTCTACACACGCTGCTTCGGGGCCTTTTACTGCCTTGATTTACTCTGGCACGTCCCTGATGATATCATCAGAGACGCGGCAGAGCAAATCAGGGCAGTAAAAGGCCCTGAAGCAGCGTGTGTAGAGTGCTGCACATGCTGCTGGAATCAGCTGGTTTTGAGTCGGGACCACGGCATCCCTTCGCGGCTGGAGTGTTTTGGGCTTCCCTTCCCACCCCGAGAGGTGTCACCACGGCTCCTCTCGATCCTGCCAGCGTCGGAAGCCTTCTCAGATGCTGGTGCGGATAGTGAGAGGAGCTGACACGGAGACCAGGAAGTCCAGCGCTGGTGGCGAGTGGTAGGTGCTGTAAAGTAAGGCTGGGGACTCGCGCATGCGCACTCCTGCAAGGCCACGGACCTACATCTCACAGATCAGGGAAAACGGAAGCACGAAGTTGAGTGCGCATGCGCGGCTAGCATTTTATTATATAGGATGATGTTAGTGTTCAAAGCACTGAAAAGTATGCTATTGCCAATATCAACCACCACACTACCAGATTATCAACCTACTAGGCTGCTATGGTCTCCTTGACATACCTTCCACCTGAACAATCCACCTTGAAGAACAGAGAAATCTATCTTCTGCGTTAAAGGACCCCACAGCTAACAACTGACCTTAACATTTTCAAATCCTTATTTAAAACATATCTGTTTAAAGAGGCTTACCCAGCCTGATAATCCAGGGCTAAACCCATGACCAAGGATCCAGAAACCAAAATTTTTAATATGCTTCTGTTGAACTAAATGTTCTTTCTCCTGCGTATAATGTACCCATGTAAACTTTGTAATGTCATATCTATTATTATGTATGTAATGCTGTAATCCACATAGAAACTTACTAATAAGAATGGATATAAATCCTTCAAATAAATAAATATTTGCAAAAGGGGACATAGAACATAAGAGTTGTCATACTGGGACAAACCGAAGGTCCATCAAACCCAATATCCTGTTTCCAACAGTGGACAACCCAGGTCACAAGTACCTGGTGAGATCCAAGGAATAAGCAATGGATTTTCCCAAGCCATCTCAATAATGGCTTATGGACTTTTGTTTTAGGAAATTACCCAAACTTTTTAAAACTTATCTTGCAAGGAGGATCAGCACACCAATGGTGGCCAGCGTTTCACAATTCTTGCTGCCTCTTCTTGCTTGCTGTGAAACATTGGCCACTACTGGTGTGCCTATCCTCCTTGCAAGATCTTACTTTTGATCTTAGCTTGTTGTGAACTTTTTCATGAACAGAGGAGGTTTTTTTTAATGCCAGTGAGGTTCGCTACCCTTTGAACCTTTAGCCAATTCATTGGATGGCAAGGGTTGGGTTCTGAGGCTTTGTTTAGATTAGTGCCACCTGCCATAAGGTGCATAACTGCAGCCTCAATGACGGAGTATCCTCGCCTAATGTATATCATTCACTCCCTCACACCCCTCAGTTGTACAGCCTCTTTACATTTTTTTTAAATATTCTTTTGATCAGAAGATTCTACAGCTCTGCACTAATACAGAAGGCTCATTTGAATTAAAGCATGCACGCACACATACACAAACTACAATAAAAATGATAATGGCCACAATAACAGCAGTTCTTCTGGCATAGACAGATATGTTTAGGCTTTTATCCAAGGAACATGTCATAGCACAAAGTCAGTCTGATTGATTGGCCAAATTACTTTTGCTTCCAGTGAAATGTAAAGAGGTTTTTGGTTTGTTTGTTTTTTAAGTTGTTTTAATTCTGTCTGCTGAGAGATAATGGGATTACTGGTAGCAACTTTAACAAAGCTTTTGAACCTATGCATTTTGGGACTATGCTGGCAAATAATTAAATGCCATTAGAGCTTCAGTACAAAGCTGCCTTTTGCTTTATAATCAAGGAAATACAGTATTTATTTATTTAAAAATTTATATACCGTTTAAACCTAAACGGTTTACATATTGTTATATACATAATTCAGTAAGTAGTGCATGCTTCTGAAAGATTGCACACTATCCATGAAAAGTGTACAGTATACTCTTTCCTGAAAGTTTCGGCATGCACAAATAGTATACCCTCTTTGTGAATAATGGAAGCTGGGAATGGAGGATCACTGGGGCAGTGGTGTAGCTTGGACTCAGTGGGCCTAAGTTAGGAGGACCAAGATGTCCCCTCCATGCTCCCCGAATCCAGAATTCTCCTCCTCTCCCCGCCTCCATGCCCAGCTGCTTACCCATTCACTGGGTCCTACAAACGCAACAGCGGCAGAGACCGCCTCTCTGGATGGTGGGTGCCTTTCCTCTGCCTTGTCCCACTGCTCTGATGCAACTTCCTGTAGGTTTGATCATGTGGCAGAGGAAAGGCCCCCGTCTTTAGTGCTGTCTCGGCCGCTGTAGCCTTTGGAGGAGCCGTTGGGTGGGTAAGCACCTGGGCACAGAGGGAGATGAGAGGTTCCGGACCTGGGCGCACAGAAGGGAAGGTTTAGCTGCAGGCAGTTCCCACCATTGGGCAGCCCTGGACAATTTGCCGAGCTTGCTCAATGGTAGCTACACCCCTGACTGGAGGAGGGAGGAGGAAGAGGATGAAAAGGGCTTCATTCTTCTCTAGGCTCTTGTGATCCTAGCTGACTACTCTTAGCCCCTGTCTCATTTGCCAATTGCCAGTGGTCCTCAAGCCATCCGTTAATTATTCTGACAGGCATTTACTCCTTGTTTCTTCTACTTTGTCTCTTCTCACTCACATCCTCCTCAATTGTGTGTGGAAATCTTGCATAAATCAATGCTATATGGCTGCTTATATTTAAGGATAAGCAACCCCTACACTTCTGGTTCTGCTCTGCTTCCACGCCACTGACTTATCTGCTCCATTTTCCACAAGCGACTCAACAGATTTATATCACCAGTTCTGCATTGTTTCATAATGGACCCAGAACTAAATTTATACTGATGACTCTGCTGTACTTCCTCTAGGCCTCAGATAAAAAGTGGTATAACATTACATTGGCAGTGTTGAAACAAAAAGGCACAAATCTGAAATTTATAAGTAAAAGTCAGGTTAGATTAAGCTTTGAAGACTGACACTGCTGTTCACAAGTTTCAAACCTGTGATAATTTGCCCCCTTTTGGCTCACTTATGCAATAATGCCTTTTTGGGAAGATCTGTCTATGTCAGTCTGTACCACCTGTTTGTTTGCATATGTTTAGGGCTCCATTCCCACCCTTGAAATCCAGGAAGTCCTCAGGTCTGACTGTCAAGAAGTAAGTAAAGAAGAAACGGGAGTCTTTCGGTCCTCCAGGCCTGGAGGAGGCAGTGACACAAGGAAGCAGCAGTGGGAGTCCTTAAGTCCTGTTGACACAGAGGAAAATATAGGGGGGGGGGGCAGAGGAGCTGTTGCCATGATCTCTGGAGTTCTGTTTATTTGCGTGTCACCAAACAAGCAGATAAATAATCTTCCACCAGTTTCAGACACATTTATTTTTTCTTTACCAGATGGTTAAGCCTGTGTATTATTTGTGCTGTACCATCATCCAATTACCACCATCTGTATTTATACTGTCATTGTCTCTAGTCAAAGAATTAACTTCTTTGTCTGCATGCTTAGAGTGAATCCCAGCAACCTCCTACTTGTCAGACAAAATTCAGATCTAATGCCAGTGTCCCAATTAAAGCTTCTATCTCATTTAAAATAAATATGTTTCTGAAGGAATGATTCACAGTGATAATAGTGGGCGTGAAACAGGAGGCCATGTATGGTCTGTGGGATTGCAGTAAATATGGGAGATGGGCCTGGCATTGGTTTCTGCTTCTATATTAGCATGAATTACAATAAAAAAAATCAATACCAGGGCTGGCCCAGAGGTTCACCAATAGTGCAACATTCTGGCATCCATAGAGAGCTAGGTTCAATCTCTGTCTTAAATTTTATAACAGGCTGGCTACTTTGGGAGGCCAGGTAGGAGCCTCTTTTAAGGCTATTATATAAAGATATGTGGAGCGGCATTTTAGAAAGGACGCCCAACTCAGAATATGGACGTCTCAATTAGTAAGTCACAAATAAACTTCCATCTCACATGTGGGAGAGTAAGAGATAGTGGATGCTTTGGTTGGGCAGACTGGATGGGCCATATGGCCTCTATCTGCCATCATGTTTATATGTTTCTATGCATTTTACAACAGGATACATCCTATTTTAAAATACATGTGAGATGGACATCCATGAGCTGGAAACATAAGAACATGAGAATTGTCATACTGGAAAAGCACAAAAAAGGAATCCAACGTAGTCTGCAGTTAACCAAGCAGCAAGCAAACAACAAACCACAAACTGCAGACTATGTACAGGCAATGTTTATTAAACCGATAAAAAATGCAGTGAATATACAACCTTATTACCAACCAAGGGACCCAAGATAGCTTGGGGAAATCCACTAGCTAGGACTTCAGAAGAAAGAGACTTGGGAGTAATCATCAATGCAGACATGAAGGCCGCCAAACAAGTGGAGAAGGCCTCATCCAAAGCAAGGCAACTTATGGGATGTATCAATAGAAGCTTCGTTAGCCGCAAATCTGAAGTCATAATGCCACTGTACAGAACCATGGTGAGACCTCATCTGGAGTACTGTGTGTAATTCTGGAGGCCACATTACCGTAAAGAAGTGCTTAGAGTTGAGTCGGTTCAGCGGATGGCCACTAGGATGATCTCGGGGCTCAAGGGTCTTTCGTATGAAGAAAGACTAAACAAATTGCAGCTCTACACTCTAGAGGAACTCAGGGAGAGGGGGGGACATGATTGAGACATTTAAATACATCACGGGACGTGTGAAGGTGGAAGAAGACATCTTCTTTCTCAAAGGACCCTCGGTCACAAGGGGGCATCCGCTCAAACTCAGAGGAGGGAAATTCGATAGTGACGTAAGGAAGTATTTCTTCACAGAAAGGGTTGTAGATCACTGGAACAAGCTTCCAGAGCAGGTGATCAAGGCCACCAGCGTGATTGACTTTAAGAATAAATGGGATGCCCTAGTGGGATCCCTACAAGGGTCGAGTTAAGGAACTAGGTCATTAGTACTCAGACTTAATGGGGTGGGTCAGTAGAGTGGGCAGACTTGATGGGCTATAGCCCTTTTCTGCCGTCATCTTTCTATGTTTCTATGTTCTATGTTCCTAAGATAAGCAGCATAAAATCTGTTTTACTACTTGGGATCTAGCTAGGTATTTAGTACCTGGCTTGGCCACTGTTGGAAATGGGATACTGGGCTTGATGGACTTTTGGTCTGTCCCAGTAAGGCAGCTCTTATGTCCTTATGTTAGCCAAATATAGGACAATCAAGCCATTGTGACATCACTGATGAATTTGGCTCTTAGGCATTGGTGGAATGAGGCTTTATGACATCACAATCTTAGCTCTGGAATGTTGCTATTTGGGTTTCTGCCAGGTACTTGGGACCTGGGTTGGCCACTGTTGGAAACAGAATACTGGGCATGATGGACCTTCGGTCTGTCCCAGTATGGCAATTCTTATGAGCACCGAGGAGCCTGGGCTATGCAAGGTGTTCTCCAAGTTTGTGTCTCTTGCAATAATGCTCAGTCTTCCATTGTCCTATAGAATAGATGGAACACAGGCAGTAGAAATGCAGGTTTCATACCGACCACTTGTCTTTTATTCTTTCTTACATTTGTATAAATCTCTTTGATTGCATAGCCACTTCTATTTTATGCAGCAGTGAAATTCAAGGTAAAATCTGTGTCTAATCTAACAAGCATCATGCTAATAGTGTCTGCATCAAAGAAAACACTTTATCCTTTTGTTGAAAACTTGAAATTGGATCGTGCATCTCAGTCGCACGTAATTTCTGTTTATCTTAGGAAAAAAACATGGTTAATCAAACACGGAACCCATAGCTTCATCAACACTCTGTCTAATTAAGACTTAAGCTGCACCATCTCAAGTGCAAATCATATCATGCAAAATGATTGAACCTTCATCGTTCAGAGGCTCTAAAAGCCAGCAAAACGCAGCTTATTTGCATAAGGTAATAAGCCAACATCACTACACTCATTCTTCACTTTGTTACTGACAAATAGGAGTTTAAATATACATTCAGGAAATAAAAAAGGAGATATGTTTTGGGCATTGGTAATGATGATGGGAAGGGGGGAAGACTGAATTTTCTTTAAACGTAAACAGGTATAAAAGAGCTTACATTGATGGTGGTGGTCCTTAGACTGAGAAACATAGAAAAAACATAGAAAAAAAGCAGCAAAAAAGGGCTATAGCCCACCAAGTCTGTCCATTCCAAGTATCCCCTCCCCTGAATTTACTCCCTTAAAGATCCCACGTGAGTATCCCATTTTCTCTTAAAATCCGTCACGCTGCTGGCCTTTATCACCTGGAGTGGGAGTCTGTTCCAATGATCCACTACTCCTTCGGTGAAGAAGTACTTCCTGGAGTCACCATAAAACTTCCTTCCCCTGATTTTCAGCGGATGCCCTCTGGTGGTCGAGGGTCCCATGAGCCAGAAGATATCATCTTCTGACTCGATGCGTCCCGTGATGTACTTATATGTTTCAATCATATCTCCCCGTTCTCTTCTTTCCTCAAGTGAGTACAGCCGCAATTTTTTTAATCTTTCTTCATATGTGAGATCCTTGAGCCCCAAGACCATCCTGGTGGCCATTCGCTGAACCGACTCGATCCTCAGCACGTCCTTTCGGTAGTGTGGTCTCCAAAACTGAACACAGTACTCCAAGTGAGGCCTCACCATGGCTCTGTACAACGGCATCATAACTTCAGGTCTCCCGCTGACAAAACCTCTGCGGATACATCATGTGGAAGCTCCTACCGTTGTCCTGCTGCTTCCTCTTGGTGGTCCCGGCCCTTCTGTGAGCCCTGCGTCTGCGCTGCTTCCTCTTCCGGCGGTCCCGTATGGGCGGGACCGCCGGAAGAGGAAGCAGCGCAGACGCAGACGCAGGGCTCACAGAAGGGCCGGGACCACCAAGAGGAAGCAGCAGGACAATGGTAGGAGCTTCTACATGATGGGGGGGTTGGGAGGCTGTGGGGGTGCGAGCGGTCCTTCGGGGTGGGGGTGGGGGTGCGGGTGCTAGTGCGTGCGAGCGTCCTTCGGGGTGGGGGTGCGAGCGGTCCTGTGGGGGGGTGAATTGGACGTCGGGGGGGGAACTATGTTAAAAAAAAGTTGTAAAATGCGCTCACGTGTATAACGCGCAAGGTTATGCAAGGTTTGTAAAAATCGTGTATAACGCACGTGTTATATGCATGAAAATACGGTAATAACCCTCCCCTCTCAACTGAAACTACTGAAGTAATAGTGTGGAGAGGGGGTAAATTTATAAAGCATTTCCTCTGTGTAGAGCATGCTTTGAACATGAGAAACGTTTGTTATTCAGTTGTGTAGATTTATATGCCTGTACAGGTATGTATGCCGACAAGAACATGCACGCTTTTAGACAGACCACGTTTTGGAAATGTGTACAGCAGCACTATGTACACCTAGTAGCACTATAGAAATAAGTAGTAGTAGGAAACCAGCACATACCTTGTAGATGAAATCCAAATCCATTCTTATTGATTCCAGTGATATCACAGCTGTATCAAAGGGGGCAAAATCATTTCCATCCTTGTCTCTTGAGTGCAAACATTTCTCCCCCAATAGGTGGAGAGGTCTGAGCCAAATCCAGCAAAGCTACCACCAGTGGCATATAGTAACACAGTAGATGAGGGCAGATAAAGACCCGAATGGTCCATCCAGTCTGCCCAACCTAATTCAATTTCAATTTTTTCTTCTTAGCTATTTCTGGGCAAGAATCTAAAGTTCTACCCGGTACTGTGCTTGGCGGTGAGTGGCGCCCCTCCCCCGCCCTCTTCTCCACCCCCGCTGTCGTGAGCGCCCCACCCCCTCTCTTCCCCCATACCTCTTTAATTTTCCAGGCGTGAGCAGCATCACGAACTTGCTGCCTGCGTCGTGCCGGCTCTCCCTCTGATGTCACTCCCTAGGCACGGGAACCATAAATGATGTCGGAGAGAGCCAACACCGATACGGGCAGCAGGTTCATGGTACTGCTCGGGAAAATGAAAGAGGTACAAGGGAAGGGGCACACTCGCGCAGCATGTCCCTGGTCTGCCCATGACCTTCCTGTGACCAAGCCCCCTTTTTGGAATCATGCATAAAATTTGCACATAGATCCCAGCATCTAAAAGTGTATTAACATTTTCATTAATGCCGTTCAGTGCCAATAATTGATTATTAGCACCTAATTACCAGTGCTAATTGGCTTCTTATGTAAGTAAATTGCATGCAGAAATTTTGCACATGCCCAAATTTCCATGCACAATTTGTAGTGCCATTTATAGAATTAGGCTGATAATGCCACTCCCCCCCCTTTCCCTTTCTTCCTGTCCTGTCTTTCCTGAGCAGATTATAGCCCAGTATAACTACATCCCAGTCATGTTTCTCTATAAACCATATCTCTTTGACCGCCACTAAATCCAAATCAGCCTCTTCCATTACAGGCTATGGATCCAAAACCTTATTTGCCATATACGGGCATTAGTATATACTGCGTTCCAGATGTTGCACCTTTTTCCCCATTTGTGTAGAGGTCAGTGGCGTAGCAAGGGTGAGAGGTGCCCGGGACAGTGGTGCCCCTCTCCTGTCCTCTTCTCCGTCTCCCCTCCCCCCATCCACACACTCCTTCACTGCCTCCTGCCACGCACGCGCCGCTTTCCTTCCTATGTACCTCTATAACGTTCCGGGCATGAGCAGCAACCCCCAAGCTGCTGTCATGCCAGTGTCGGCTTTTCTTCTGATGTCACTTCCTAGGCGCGGGTCCTGGAAGTGACATCAGAGGAAGAGCCGACATTGGCGCGGCAGCAGCATGGGGGTTGCTGCTCATGCCAGGAATGTTACAGAGGTACGGGGGAAGGGAAGCGGCGTGCATATGTGGCAGTGGGGTGGGGGCAGGGAAGGAGCGAGGGGCAGAGAGGAGGATGGGTGCCAGCGTCCTCACCAAGATGGCGCCTGGGGTGGACTGCCCTCTCTGCCCCACCCCTTACTACACCATAGTAGAGGTATTATATGCTTCATTTATCTGAGAGCTTAAACATATCTTGGGGCTTTGATCCCCCAGCTCCAATGATTCTAGTTTAAATCCCTCTTCGGTAGGTTATCCAATCTGCTGCTGAAGTCACGTCCACTGTTCATCTAGCCACTGCTGAGCACCATTCCACACGTACAACAATCAACAACTGTTATCACCTAGCACAGAAACGGAACATTTTTTTCACTCAGTCCTTGTTCATGCTGCAGAATTTTCCAGCATTCTTCTCTTTCATCTTGTTGCTCTTCAGCATAGCTAATTTTCTTTGCACGCCGTGCATTCATATGGATTAAAATGTTAGGCCAACACAGATGTTTTGTGATTAGAAAATGATCTTTTAGCAAGGACAGGAGGAACAGTTTTAGCAGTTCTAATATTGATAACAGTGCAGTTCTGTAATCCTACCTGCCAGCTGGTGTTCCAGTTTGAAGTCTGGTGGTGCCACTTATTTACATGTGGTGACATTTTTTTTTTCTGTCTCTTTTCTACATCCCATAGGAATTCAATGGCCATTTCTACCTTAAGCTTGGCATTGAAACTCTCCTATTAGCATGAAGTTTCATCTTTTGCTAACAGACTTACTCACAAAACTTAATTGAAATTATAATCTATGTCTGCTTTAAAGGAAAACTTTTTTCTTCAGAATAATTTGAACAGAACTCCTGGAATGTTCCTGACTTATGCAGCCCAATATGTATCAACATTTGGGGGTCTGTTTTACAAAGCCGGCCCTTGGTTTCTAGGCTCCGCTCTTACATGATATATATACATTGGGAGAGCAATTACTAGCAGAAATTGACTTTTAACTATTTGCTTGTTTGTTTACATATTGGATTTTGTTAACTGCCTTTATGAAGAGATTCATTCAAGTCTCTAATATGAAACTGCCTATCCTATATGCAGATAAAATTACATATGTGGTATATACAATTTTACAGTCATAGTAGGAGGAAGTATTTGTGGGGAAAGGGTTGGACCATGGTTTGGAAATACATAATTACTTTTTGGTTTTCCAATTTTCACACATTATTTTCCACATATAAATTACCTGCATAATAGAAAAATGTAGCTGTGACGGGGGTTTTCAGGTGCTTTTTCCTAGGTAGTTTTTAAAATTGTCCTTGATTGCCAATCAAGGGACATGAAGTCTGCCAATCAAGTGGAGCAGGCTTCGTCCAAGGCAAGACAAATCATGGGTTGCATACGAAGGGGTTTCGTCAGCCGTAAGGAGGAAGTCATTATGCCATTGTATAGATCCATGGTGAGGCCCCACCTGGAATACTGTGTGCAATTTTGGAGGCCACATTATCGCAAGGATATGCTGAGACTGGAGTCGGTGCAGAGAATGGCCACCTGGATGGTCTCGGGACTCAAGGATCTTCTATACGAAGAACGGCTTGACAAATTACAGCTATACTCGCTCGAGGAGCGCAGAGAGAGGGGAGACATGATCGAGACGTTCAAGTATCTTATGGGCCGCATCGAGGCGGAGGAAGATATCTTCTTTTTCAAGGGTCCCACGACAACAAGAGGGCATCCGTGGAAAATCAGGGGCGGGAAACTGCGAGGTGACACCAGGAAATTCTTTTTCACTGAAAGAGTGGTTGATCGCTGGAATAGTCTTCCACTACAGGTGATTGAGGCCAGCAGAGTGCCTGATTTTAAGGCCAAATGGGATAGACACGTGGGATCTATTCACAGAGAAAGGTAGGGGAGGGTCTTTAGGTGGGCAGACTAGATGGGCCGTGGCCCTTATCTGCCATCTATTTCTATGTTTCTATGTTTCTAGGGTAGGTAATGACTTCATAGAGGAGACAACATCATCTAGAACTTTCAAATCAAATAACTTATGGAAATATAGAAACAGATATATGATGGCAGATACAGACCAAATGGCCCATCCAGTTTGCTCATCCGCAGTAACCATTATCTTTTCCTCTCTCTAAGAGATCCCACGTGCCCACCCCATGCTTTCTTGAATTCAGACACAGTCTCTGTTTCCACCATCTCTTCCAGGAGATTGTTCCACACGTCTACCACTCTTTCTGTAAAAAAAGTATTTCCTTTGATTATTCCTGAGCTTATCACCTCTTGTATCAGGCGATGGTGCGTCAGCATCTGGAGTACTGCATCCAATATTGGTCGCCGTACCTTAAGAAGAACATGGCGTTACTCGAGAGGGTTCAGAGGAGAGCAACGCGTCTGATAAAGGGGATGGAAAACCTTTCATACGCAGAGAGATTGGAGAAACTGGGTCTCTTTTCCCTGGAGAAGAGAAGACTTAGAGGGGATATGACAGAGACTTACAAGTTCATGAAGGGCATAGAGAGAGTAGAGAGGGACAGATTCTTCAGACTTTCGAATAATAAAACAGCAAGATGGCATTCAGAAAAGTTGAAAGGGGACAGATTCAAAACGAATGCTAGGAAGTTCTTCTTTACCCAACGTGTAGTGGGCACCTGGAATGTGCTTCCAGAGAATGTAATAGGGCAGAGTACGGTAATGGGGTTTAAGAAAGTATTGGACAATTTCCTGCTGGAAAAGGGGATAGAGGGGTATAGATAGAGGATTACTGCACAGGTCCTGGACCTGTTGGGCTGCCGCATGAGTGGACTGCTGGGCACGATGGACCTCAGGTCTGACCCAGCAGAGGCATTGCTTATGTTCTTATGTTCTCATGTTCTAACTTCATTCTATGCCCTCTTATTCCAGAGAAATGCAAGGTACGGTACAGTTTAGGGGGGTGAAGAACTTATGTACACAACAGAAGAGCGGGACTTGGGTGTGATTGCAAGTGATAATCTTAAGGTGGCCAAACAGGTTGAAAAGGTGATGGCAAAAGCTGGAAGGATGCTAGGGTGAATAGGAAGAGGTATGGCCAGTAGGAAAAAGGAGGTATTGATGCCCCCTATATAAGACTCTGGTGAGATCTCATTTAGAATATTGTGTACAATTCTGGAGGCTGTACCTTCAAAAAGATATAAAAAGGATGGATTTGGTCCAGAGGAAGGCTACTAAAATGGTGCGAGGTCTTCATCATAAGGCGTATGGGGACAGACTTAAAGATCTCAATATTTGTATACTTTGGAGGAAATGCGAGAGAGGGGAGATATGATAGAGATGTTTACCTACATGGCATAAATGCGAATGAGTTGAGTCTCTTTCATTTGAAAGGAAGCTCTGAAATGAGAGGGCATAGGACAGTGATAGGCTCAGGAGTAATCTAAAGAAATATTTTTTACAGAAAGGGTGGTAGATGCATGGAACAGTCTCCCGGAAGAAGTGGTGGAGACAGAGACTGTGTCTGAATTCAAGAAGACATGGGATAGGCACGTGGGATCTCTTAGAGAGAGGAAGAGATAATGGTTACTGCATATGGGCAGACTAGATGGGCTATTTGGCCTTTATCTGCCATCATGTTTCTATGTTTCTCTTATTCCTTACCTTCTCAGCTACTACTTTTGAGAACTAAAAGTTACTTTTATTTACTTACATTACAAAAAGTTTTGTTGCCCTTACAATAACTCCTTTCATTTTTGTCCACTGCATTTCTACTCCTTCCATATGGTCCCATCCAGGCAACAATTCCTTGATGTAATCCCCCATCCGAACAAAGTTCATTTTTTAAAAGTCTAGAACCAATCTTCCTAACTTCAGCAGCCTGCAATAAGATCGCTGGCACTAGCTTTGGAATGTCTTCTCTCTGCCGCGGTTCCGCCCCTTCTCTGATGTCACTAGTAGTGACCAGCACTAGTAGTGACAGAAAGAAGCCCAGAGTAGGACAGGACTTCACACAGACCAGCCAGCTGAGGTACACACAGCACTAAATGGGAGGTGACTGAGGAGCCAGCAGAGGGTAACTTGACTCCAGATTTTCTTATCTCAGAGCCAAGACAAGTGAGGCTATGGTCTTTGAAGAGACTGGTGCTGTAGCAGCTGAAGCTTGACCAGAGAAAATGGAAGTGGCTTGAAACAAACCTGAGTTTGCTGGATATTTTCTTTGCTGGTATCCAGAAGAGAAGGTATATTTTTGGACTGTAAAGTTTTCTGTATTTTTCTCTCTGTGCCTTAAACCTAAGGAACTGTATTTTGTTGTGCTGAGCAGAGCAGTGGCTAAAACTGAATCAAACGCTGGGCAGAAAACTCAGCTTGCTTTGTTCCTATGATTCACTGATAGCAGAGCTCTGTGTGCAGACACCAGCTATTAGCTGTTGCCACAGCAGCTCCTTTGATTGCACTGAGCCTGCATGTTTCTCAGAAACGTTCTGAAAATCCCTGAGGTTAAAGCTTGTATGTTTTCTCTATTAACCACCAGCCTGGTTTTGATTACGTTCACCTTTAAGAACCAGTTTTTGCTGTCTACTGCATGAATGCCATAAAGCTTTCTGTGTGCCTTGAAAAGAACCTTTTTCACAGACGTAGAAAACATGCTGTCTCTCTCATGGTTACCTGTGTGAATCTCTGCAGTAAGCTCCATCCTGAAGTTCAGGACAGAGGGTTACTTCCTTTGCCACTGGAAATAGTGGAGCAGTTAATTGAAGTAATTGTTTTTGTACAACTGCAAACATTTATGAAATTAGACTCTGGTGAAGATTACTGTGTATGATTTTCCTACTAAAGCGTGGAGCTTGGGACTGAGTTAAAAAGCTTGATTTTGAGGAATTCTTTTCTTATGGTTAAATTTTCATGCTTTCATTGAAGCCTGTTATGAACTTTAATTTTGAGGCCAGTGGCCAAATAAAGCTTACATTTTTTTTTTTTTTCTTTTGCCATCCTGACTGTGATGTATTCATTGAAAGGTCTACTGAAAGATCAGTTCTAGGCTGTTGCCTATGGCTAGAAGTCCTGAAGAGCTCCCTTAGTTCCAGGGGAACCATGCCAAACCTAAGTAGTGTGTCATTACCTAGCTGCCCGCCACACTCTTTGGGGGTACAGGTATGACATAAGATGGATATCATCCCTGTTCAGCAGCCCTTGGAAAATCATCCTATGGTCCAGGAAGCCAAAACGCTCTTGAAGATGCTATCCATTTCCAGAATGCGTGCTTCTCTTGAAGGAGGCCGGGGAGGGCAGTGGAAGGAGGTACCTTGGTAAGATTGACATGTTCTTTCCACTTTGTCACTTTCAAGGCTATATTTTGCAGCTTACATGTATCAGTGCATCATACATTTTAGTTTAGCATGTGAAAGGCAAGGGTCTGTATTGTATTGTATTGTATTGTAGGTTGCTACCTATAGTATACCTGGAGTCAATGCAACCCCCTTGCATAAGCAGCATTTATTTGGTTGGGACCAGGGATAGCATCAGCATTCTCTGGGTGGCCATGAACAGCTTCTAACACTTTGTCTCTGCTCTCATAATAATAATTCAGACAAGTCCAAGGTTGTTGCTCTGAACCAAGTCTTTAGGCAAACTAATACAACATGGCAGCTAATACTAATACAATGCAAGTGGCAGCTCAGTCCTTTAAAATGTCTCTGAGCACTCTTTTGCTGTATCGGGTTGAAGTTATAGCACAAAATTGGGGAGGCCTCAGTCGGGTCTCCCTGCTCCTGCTTTTGCACCTTTCCCCCCACCCCTCCTTCCCAACAAACTGCAGTCTGAGTCCATTGTATGCAAATCTATCTCGGCAGTATGCCGTCACCAGTGTCCACGCTACTGTTTCCTCCTGGAACAGCGTCATTCTCATCCGCCTGGCATGCCGCTGAAAGAATGGTTGCACCAGGTGAAGACCTACTTCAAAAGAGGCACACCACTTACCTTACCCCACCCCTTTTCCTCCCCTATTGGCTCTCTACTCCTTTCTTCCTTCCCCCTTGCTTCTCCTCCACTCCTGACCTGGGAGGCCCCTCTCTTTGTGGCAGGCCTCACTAATTGTTCCGGCCTGCTTCTTTTTTGCACTAAATTTCAACTGCCAACTCTAGACTCCGTCCCTTCTACCTTGCTGTGCCATATGCTTGGAACAAGCTGCCCGAATCCCTACAGCGGGCTCAGTCTCTGGCAGTGTTCAAGACCCAGTTATAAGCCCACCTTTCAACTACTCTTACCTTGGGTTCTGCATCCACAACCCTATATGTCAAGCCTGTCTGTCCGTTAGATTGTAAGCTCTTCCAAGCAGGGACAGGCTATAAATATTGAAATGTACAGCGCTGCGTATGCCTTTCAGTGCTATATAAGTGATAATGAAGGAGTCTGGGACTGGTTTTCCTAAGTGTTGAACTAAGTTTTCTCTTTAATAAAATGCTGAATTATGTTTAGCTGCAGACCTAACTTATCTCATGTTCTAGCCTGCCTGCCTTGGGTATTAGCTGGAGCATTCTAACTTCTTATGGCTATCTCAGCATAAACGACATGTAACAGAAAGACTGCAGGGCCTAGATAAGTGACTTGCTAATGACCTGACAGTGTGAGCTTAGCACCAATGATTGTTAAGAAAAGTAACACGTGAACAATTTTTTCTAGAATTCAGTTGTTTAACCAGGAGAATGTATAAATATCTCTGTAACATCCTGTTTTCGGCACTTCTGAAGCCAGCTTGGAGCTCAGGAGTCGCATACGTATGCTAATAAACCATCTGTGCTTTCTTCAAGTCTCTAAGTTTTGTGGCTTCCCAAAGTGACCTTTCAATAAGTGGTAGTACACTTCCACTTCCGTATTCGGTTTCGGTTATTCACAGTTTTTCAAATGCAGGCTCCGCCCCCAAATTTATATCACAGGAAATTGGGGGGGAGGAATCACTGAAACCTGCAGCCGAGGCGGAGCCTGATGAACTGATAGGATCCAGCACTGTTCCCAGAGGCCCGCCACAGAGTGCACAAGTGCCTGCAACTCAGCGGGTACACGCCTACTCTATACTTGGTATTTGCTGGCACTAGGTGCAGTCTGATCCAAAAGTCCCCTGCCAAACCACAGCTGATGCTGCCTCTGCACGAACTCCCTGAAAGCGACTCTCTATCATTTCTGCTCCCAGCCCGCAACCAATCCCCTTCCAACTTTCTCTACCCCTAAGCGGGCGCATTGAATCCAGGGTCCAGACCCACACTTTCCTTTACAGCCGGTGGTATTTGCCCAAGCGATATGCAGAGAAAATCGCTGCACAGGAACAGGTCAGGTTATTTGCGGTTTTGTGCCTTTTCTAGGGTTTTTTTAACAGAAAAACCACAAATAGCATACGAAAAGTTATTCACGGTTTTTCTGTATTCACGACCATGCTGTTCTCCTATCACCGCGAATACGGAGGGGGAAGTGTAATAATAGTAATGTGCAAATAGAATTTTAGGAATTATCAGGAAGGGAATGGAAAACATAGGTGAAAATGTTATAATGCCCTTGTATCTCTCTATGGTACAGCCACACCTCAAAGACTATGTGCAGTTCTGGTCGCCATATCTCAAAAAAGATGTAGCAGAATTAGAAAAGGTACAGAGAAGGGCAACAAAAATGATAAAAGGGATGGGACGACTTCCCTATGACGAAAGACTAAAGCGGCTTGGGCTCTTCAGCTAGGAGAAGAGACGGCTAAGGAGTGATTTGATAGAAGTCTATAAAACACTTAATTGAGGGGAAAGGGTAGAAGTGAATCACTTGTTTACTCTTTCCAAAAATATTAGGATTAGGGGGCATGCGATGACACTACTAAGTAGCAGATTTAAAACAGACCGGTAAAAATATTTCTTCACATAAAGTGTAATTAAACTCTGGAATTCGTTGATGGAGAATGTGGTGAAATCAGTTAGAGTAGTAGGATTTAAAACAGGCTTGGATAATTTCCTAAAAGAGAAGTCCATAGGCCATTGTTGAGATGACTTGGGGAAATCCACTACTTATTCCTAGGATAAGCAGCATAAAATCTGTTTTACTACTTGTGATCTAGCTAGGTTCTTAGGGCCTGAGTTGACCACTGTTGGAAACAGGATGCTGGGCTTGATGGACCTTCAGACTGTCCCAGTATGGTAATTTTTATGTTCTTATGTGAGTCAAGCATAGGACAATCAAGCCACTGTGACATCACTGATGGGTTCGGCTCTTAGGCATTGGTGGAATGAGTCTTTATGACATCACAATCTTAGCTCTGGAATGTTGTTATTTGGGTTTCTGCCAGGTACTTGGGACCTGGGTTGGCCACTGTTGGAAACAGTATGCTGGGCTTGATGGACCTTCAGACTGTCCCAGTATGGTAATTTCTATGTTCTTATGTGAGTCAAGCATAGGACAATCAAGCCACTGTGACATCACTGATGGGTTCGGCTCTTAGGCATTGGTGGAATGAGTCTTTATGACATCACAATCTTAGCTCTGGAATGTTGTTATTTGGGTTTCTGCCAGGTACTTGGGACCTGGGTTGGCCACTGTTGGAAACAGGATGCTGGGCTTGATGGACCTTCAGTCTGATCCCGGAATGGCAATGTTATGTTCTTATGTATATTGCAAGGAAGTGTACCAATCTCTTTTTCAGTTTCTGTTAGGAGTTTTGCATTTTCCTAATTTTTGCTTCAGATTAGGTTACTGTCAGAAGGCCAGCTTTGGAAGAGCTGGGAATATGACTTTCAGTAATTGGTCCTACTGGAGTAGTGGTTGTAAATCTTTTATGATTCTTCTCGGTTTTTCCAGTTCTGGATTGTATTGTCACTACAAGGGACATTCTCGGTATCATCTTTCTTTTCTCTGTGCTACAATAGGTTCTCCCTGGGTGTTTGAAGGGAAGTTGGCCAGACCTTGCCCACTTGGGGCACAAGGTGATGATGGAGAGTTAACATAACATAACATCGTACTTCTTAACCACGTATCCATACGTTCAACGCGGTTTACAAAAGAGTATAAACAATAGACAATTTAATGATGGCAAGATACATTATTTGACCAAGTATTTTGAAAAAAGATAAGTTTTCAACTGAGTTCTAAAATGTTTATAAGAACAAGCTCCAAGCAATAACGATCAAAATTCTCTATCATGGGAAGCCACTTGAAATGCTAGAATATGATCAAGAAATTTCTTGCTTTTCTCTGTACTGGTGGAAAAGTAAACAGGGCATGGGATCTTCTACTATATTTGTACAATGCTAAAGAAAATCTATTGGCCATGGAAAACAGAGCGGTGTCATACATAACCGCTCCATTTTACATGGCGATTTCCTAAGGCAACAAGGAGTCACTGTGGGCTTTGAACTTGGGCTTTCTACTCATTGAGTTACTCCTCCCAAGGCTCTTGGAATAAATACAATGCTTCGATAAGAAAGAGTTAGTGTTAGCTAAATAAATGCTTAAAACAAATATGACCAATTGAATTACAATGGGGTGCAGTAATCTTAGAAATAATAAATATCATAAATATTCCATAAGCATTGTAAATGTGGAACTTAGCTTCAAATTCAATCACGATCCCAATGGGGCCCGTTTCACCCTTGGCTTCATTAGGAGATCATGAAAGCCAATTATATGTAAACCTGTTCCAACCACATTTAACATCCAGTGACTAGTCTGCAGAACGTTCTATTTTACTCGTGTCGGATCAAAAATAGTCCTCTCCGGGACTTATGCTCCAATATAACCACGGGAACTTCTGCCCTTAATGGCGTCGAGATGTCATGTTTCTGTAAAATTATCTGGTAGGAGAGTTTGGTCTCTGTTCAGTGGCATTGTCAGGGTGAAAGGCGTCCAGGGCGGTGCGCCCTTCCCCACCCCCACCTGCTCTTTTCCCGCCCCCTCCTGCTGCTGGCGCGCCCCTTCCCTCGTACCTCTTTAACATTCCCGGCACAAGCAGCAACACCAGTGGGTACTAATTTGACATTCTTCATGCTCTGCAAATTCAGCTTGAAGGCTAAGACTGTTGCTGTTACCTGTAGATAAGAAACAAATTAGGTGCCAGTAAAGGATTAGTTTCATGGGAAGCATTTGAACTGCCAATCAAAACTCTGTTACTTATATCCAAAATTTGCTTGTGTAAATACAAGATATCATGCAGTTCACAGCAATCTATTATCCTGCAATGTGTTTCTCTGGAGTGCATAAAGACCTCTCCTAATTAAGCACACATCTTACAATGCCGGGGTGTTTGGATGTTCCTTACTCTGAACCTTGTGCGCTAAGCCAGCCATTATAATAGCTGATGCACTAAAGATAATCGCTAATACCGACTGGATCATTGTTGGCCGATTCTCTGGCTGATTGTGGACGAGCGATCGATGCACTACCGAGTTAACATACAAATCATTTGAGCGGAGGCTTGCCCTGATCTCACCCGGTCGATCGCTGTGAGAGCGATTTAAACGCATGCACAGAATATTCCTGTTGGTTCACCCTGCAATGTACACCTGCGCCTGTTGTATGCCAGTCATAGGCGTGGTTTATTTGCATGCATCATACGCACATATCAGCGCATGTTGAAGGCGTGAACCGCAAAGCTTTGTTGTCCTAAAATGTAATATAAGGAATGTCAAATTAGTACCCAAAGAACTGATCAGTGGCATTGCTGAGGTGAGAAGATGAAGCCAATAGGCCACACAAAAAGAACCAAAGAAGATAAAATACTCATTAGTGGCTCACTAAGGATCTCTTTTCCCATGGCTACCATGCTGCAAGAGTTAAACACAGTCTATTAGTAGAAAAGGTAAATGTGAATCAGTTGATTATTCTTTCAAAAAGTACAAAAATGAGGGGACACTCCATAAAGTAATAGTTTTAAAACAAAGAGGCGAAAACATATTTTCACTCATTAAATAGTTTAGCTCAAGAACTCATTGCCAGAAGATATGATAAAAACAGCTGGACTCTGATTCTATAAAGTCCGCCTAAAGTTAGGCGTCGATATTGGCACCGATTCTATAAAATATAGGCACCCATTATAGAATCCTAACATTTAAGCATACCATATTTACCTTATTTGTCGGTCCATATGATGTACTTTTTCCACCCCAAAAAAGGGGTAGAAAAGGGAGTGCGTCTTACGAAGCGAAGATGACACATACCCCCAGTACCGTTTTAAAACACTGCCCACCCTCCCTTTAAAATACCCCTATCCGCCCTTCCTTTTAAAACACCCCGTCCCGCAGTACCTTTTTAAGCGCCCCTTAAACCTGGTGATCCAGCGGTGTATGGGCCGGCAGGAGCATGCTGTCTGCGCTGCTGTTTGGGCCCGCCCCGCTTAATGACTGCGTCAGTTGTTTGATTTGTTTATGTTTAAATTCACTGTATTACACTGTAAATAATTGAAAACTAATAAAGATTTACAAAAAGAAAAAGAAAAATTCACTACTGGGTGGTGCCAGATGAAGTTCGGGGGTGAAATCCTATAGTGCGCTTTGAGCGCACACGCACTCTGGATATCCCCAGGTGAACTCCTTAATCCTTTAGAGGAAGTTCCCGTGAATTGATTAACCACCTGTTCTGAATTATATTTAAATTTAGTGATTAGTTTAAAACTTTTTCTGTGCACAGACTAGCCCTCTGAAGGCTAATGTGTTAGAGGACAAGGAGCAGGTCTTTAGGATTGGCTTACACCTGGTATTGACCCCTCATTTTTTGGCTTTGGACATTGGCCCTTCCTAAATCCCATGGCCATTTTCTCTACTGGAGTTTTTTTTATGTTTTCCCCAAAACATCCAAAATTGGATTTAGATATCATATTGAAAATGCCACTCTTTGTAAATCTGTGCTTTGAAAATGGACCTCAGTGTCTCTTAATAATTTTACAGGTTTGTGGGCTTTTACCATAATACCACCAAGATTAAGGAATTATAGTTCAATCTACTTTCTACTATTTGATTTTGGTGAGATTCCTATGTTCATTCACTTTCATTGTGGCTTTTTAAAAAATAATTGTGTGGAAAGTGTGATGTTTAATTTATCAGTTTTATAAATGTTCATTTCTGGTTATGCTTGCTGATGTAGAGCTCATTGTATGCTTGTGAAAGAACAAATATTCCCTACCAAGCTGGTAACTGGACTAGTAGTGGATCTCCTGAAACACAGACATGAATTCCTACAGGGGATATTAAGCAAATAGGGCAAGAAACAGAGCAAGTGCATTGCAAAGAGGGCACAGAACCTAGCAAGACAATAACAAAGCCCCTGCAGGAATCAGTCTGATTTTAACTGGGAAAGACATTCCATTTTCAAAACTGTTTTTCATTTGCAGACTCTTTATTTTAATAAAATCAGGATGTTCTTTGCCTCTGGGGCATGAGGGATAGTTATCAAGCTGCAGTAAAATATTGCATTTTATGGTGGCTTAATTTACCCATGAGAGACATTAAACTGCAGCAGATCAGTACCACAGTTTAATAACTCCTGTGGTAAATGAATAACACAGCTTGGGCTCAACCGCGCATGTTGTGTGAGCCGGTGTTATTCTCTTCCCGAGAGCATCAGGCCACTAACGCGTAACCCATCAATCCTGGACAGCTATTTAAAGGGCCCATCACATAAGGCAAATCACCACCACCTTCAACCCTGCCAAGGCAGATTCCTCCCCTCCACAGGCAGAGGCCCCAGCACAAAAAAACCTTCCCCTGCACCAGACATTTCCTGGCTCTTGCTGGGGCTATTTCTAATGTGAAGCAGAGAAACACTAGTGATCCCCAGTCATTCCGTCCCCTTGAGTTGCCAATGCCAGCATCATATTGGCACTGGTCTAGAGCCCTGGCTGTCACCATACTGCCACTAGTAGGGTTACCAGACATCTGGATATACCCGGACATGTCCTCTTTTCTTATCGGGAGGGACATCTGCGCATGCACAGATGGAACGTGGTGATGTCACATACATGTATGCGTGCGTGTGATGTCATCGCATCCGTGCATGCATGGATGCCCAACCAACCAATGAGAACAGGCTGAGGGAGCAAGGCTAGGGGGTGAGGCTGGGGCATGGCGTGGGCATAACAGGGCAGGGATGGATGGAAATGGGCAGGCCTGGGGGGCGGGTCTATGGGTATGGATACGGATACGGGTACGGATTTTACATAAGTAAAATCTGGTAACCCTAACCACTAGGGTCAAGCTGCTAATTTAGGAACACATGTCCCAAACTTCTGTTGTTCAGAAACTCAGATCTTAGTGCACATAAGACCAGCAATAATCCAAACTGTAGGTCCAATGCAAAGAAACAAAGGGCAGAAATAAAAGGATAGTTTAAAATCTTCTTTATTCATATCCCAACAAAGAGTGGTCCAAGGTATATCTGTATCCAGACTTCAAAATCAATTTCTACACAATGCCCAACATGTTTTGACGAGACAGCACTTGTGTTAGGGGCTACAAACAATTACGGTAAATATGAATACAGAAACATATATATCCATTTATGACAGACAAACAGAACTGATTAGAATCATCAGAGAAAACAGCAGAAAGAAATTATTATTGAAAACAGAAAAAGCTGGTAAAATTACTTACCACTGCACATTGGATTCAAAGAACCTTTCACAGCACTGTGAATAACGCATAAAATCTTCTTGATTTTGCACAAGCACAATCAAAAACATATTTAATAAAAGCCACCTCTATATTCAATGAAGGGAACTGTGATAGATTTTATAAGAGCAATATTAAAAACCATAGCGACTATCACAAAACTTAAAATAGCAAGCGTTCATTCAAAATACTAGAGCATTGCAAATGCATAAACAGCTGAATCAAACTGAAAATCAAATTTTGCCATTTTAAATAACCACCACTAAAACTCAATGCTTCATGTCCAGGACACCATAAAAATCCTATTTTTATTCAAAACCATCAGAAAATAAGCTTAAAAACAGCCACAATTTCAAAGTGCAAGTAAAAGTTTGGAGAATTATTTTGGATTGTGGTTTGACAGAGTACATTATGGGGTTACAAAGAAGGATTGGATAAATTCCTGATGGATGCGGGGATTGAGGGATACAGATAGAGGTATAAATAGGATTATGTAAGGGTATAGACAGAGGGATAAAGGGGATTGAAGGGTTTTAGGCAAAGGATCATCTTACAGGTCATGGACCTGATGGGCCACCGCAGGAGCGGACTGCTAGGCACGATGGACCTATGTTCTGACCCAGCAGAGGCAACTTGTTATGTTCTTATGACATTTGAGAATCAAATAAATGGATTGTTAAAGAATGTCTACGCCAATTACGGGCAATACGTTCTGTTTTATCTTTAGAGAATTTTCAAACGCTGGGAAGAATTATCATATTGCCTCAGTTGGATTACTGTAATTATTTATATTGTGGTGTTAAAATGAATTTAAAAAAATAGTCTGCAATAGCTTCAAAATGCATTTGTGCATTTGATTTTTAGAGCAAAAATTTAACACCAGGTTACTCTTCTTCTGAATCAATTACATTGGTTGAAGATTGAGAAGACTGTCAACGAAGCCATCCTCTCCTATAATACCATTTTCTCCTCTGCTCTGTAGGAAGATTTATGGTAGATACTCAGCAGTTTTATAAACACGTTATGTCTCTGTTAAGTTTGTCTAGGGAAAACCATAAACTTCTATCCAGGTCCAAATATCATGGTCTATTTATACGACATAAAACCCAGGCTAATGAAAAATATCTTTATTATGAAAATAGAAAAATATAATTCACAAGCCAGCTGCAAAATCTAAATATTGTTCACAAAATATCTGATTACACAAATGAAACTTAGTACATAATTATCACAATTTAATTGTTAGACAATTAAGTAATTCTACTTGTTAAACACACACTAAACAATTCCTTATAATAATAATCCCTGATTAGCAAATGATTATATTATCACCAATGGAGCTTTTCAACCCTTATCCTTTATCACAAGATATCCTTATCTAACCCAGCTGATAAGAGTGTAAATTCCGTATTCTCACCTTAGGATCAGCCCTTCAGGCGAAATTAGGTGGAAGGAAAACTTCTTGTTAGCTTTGGAAGACGTCAGGAATCCTGTTGTTAAAGGTACACGTGTTGACAATCCTTGATGAGGCTATAAATCGTCCGCAAACAAGTCCCGTTCCGTGCTGAGTTCAGAGACATTTTAAAAGTCCGAATTTCTCTCTCTTAGGCAGAGAGTCACACGAGGTAACTTACAGGTCTAATTATTAAAAGAAAAAAATTTACATATAGAACATCTGTGAGAAGATCTGAGCTTCCCCACACCTTATCACAGACTAACTAATTAATTAAATAGCTGTCTTTCTTGTATCTCATCAGATGACCTCCTCGGACCAATCCATAAACAGCACTTGGATGAATAGCCTTTCTGTGTAAAGTATCATATAGGCTGGTAGACCCAGGGCCGTTAGACAGATAAGAACAGGATAATTTCTTCAAGATTCACACTGTCCCATTATGAAAGCACAGATAGATGTCCTTGCATAGTAACATTCTGGTACATACCCATAATGCATCAGGCAGAAACAGCAAAGCTGTGTACTTCTTTCTTCTTGCAAAATCTGTGCTGGAAAAATCTCTTGTTCAGCAGAAAGATTTCTTGACAAAGGTTCAGGCTTTGATGACATCAGAGAGGCCTAACCCACAGGTGTGAATATGGAATATCCCTACAGCTCTAGATACCCTTGCTCCTCCAATTTCATGTCCTGTTAGGCGTGCCAAACTCCATCCCTGGCTGACCCCCTGCATCCACTACCTGTGCTCATATGCCCATTCCTCAGAACGTCTCTGGCTTAAATCCTGTGCGCACGCCGACTTCATACGCTTCAAACTCATGCTGACATCATTCCAGTCTGTCCTCTTGCTGGTCAAACAAGAATACTATACTCACTTAACCACTTCTCTTAATTCCAACCCTCGCCATCTTTTTACCACATTATACTCCCTACTCAAAGCACCCTCGCTGCCTATCCCCGCTTCAATTTCACCCGACCATGGCAGAATTCTTCTACAATAAGATTCAGAAGATTCACCTTGAGCACTCAACCAGGCTGCTTCCCCCTCCCCTCCCTCCATCTGGCCCTTCTGCTAACCCCCCCTCAACACCTGCCACCTTCTCCTCTTTCTCCAAGATCACTGAAGAGGAATCCACACATCTTCTCTCATCCTCCAAACCCACTACCTGCTCCTCTGAACCAATTCCCACTCAGCTACTCGGCGTTATCTTGCCCTCTGTCATCCCCCTTCTCTGTCACATCCTCAACCTATCACTCTCCACTGCAACTGTCCTTGATGCCTTCAACCATGCCGTTGTCACACCCCTTCTCAAAAAATCCTCACTGGACCTCCTGTGTCCCTCCAAATATTGCCCCATCTCCCTCACCCCTTCTTATCTAGGTTACTTGAATGTGCTGTTCACCACTGTTGCCTGGACTTCCTCTCCTCCCACGCTGTTATGAATCCACTTCAGTCAGGTTCTTGCCCACTGCATTCCATGGAAATTGCTCTTACTAAAATTTCCAATGACCTGTTCTTAGAAAGATCCAGTGGCTTCTACTCTATTCTCAGCCTTCTCGATCTGTCTGCTACCTTGATACTGTTGATCATCGCCTACTGTCCTCATTGGTATTTCAGGGATCTTCTCTCTCCTGGTTTTCTTCCTATCTCTCCCATCTCACCTTCAATGTATGCATTGGTGGTTCCTCCTCCACAGCCTTCCCGCTATCGATTGGTGTACCTCAAGGTTCTGTCCTGGGACCACTCCTTTTCTCATTCTACACCTGCTCACTTGTAGTACTGATCTCCTCCCATGGCTTCCAGTATCACCTCTCCACTGATGACTCCTAGATCATCCTCTCTATGCCAAATATCTCTACTGAAACCCAGACCAGAATCTCAGCCTGCCTTTCCAACATTGCCGCCTGGATGTCTCATCGCCATCTAAAATTGAATATGGCTAAAACGAAGCTGTTCATCTTACCACCTAAACCCACCTCCCCACTTCCCTCATTCTCTGTCTCTGTGGACAACACTCTCATCCTTCCTGTTTTGTCTGCTCATAATCTCAGGGTTATCTTTGACTTCTCTCTCTCCTTCACCACCCAGATACAACATATTACTAAAACCTGCTGCTTTTTCCTCTATAATATTACCAAAATCCAACCCTTCCTCTCTGAGCACACTAGCAAAAACCTTTTCCATGCTCTCATCACCTTGCACTTAGACTACTGCAAGTCGGTACTCTCAGGCCTTCCACTTCCACTTCCCTTCACTCCCTTCCAATCCATCCAGAATTCAGCTGCACGACTCTTATTCCAGGAGAGCCACTATACTAATGTTACCCCTCTCCTAAAGTCACTTCATTGACTTCCCATCCATTTCCAAATACAATTCAAACTCCTCTTACTGACCTACAAATGCCCCTCACTATCTCTCTTCACTTATTTCCCCCCATGTTTTCTTCACTTATTTTCCCTTATGTCCCCCCCCTCCACACACACACACACACACACACACACACACACACACAAGCTCTGTTCAGTTGGTAAGTCCCTCCTATCTGTGCCCTTCTCTTCAACTGACAACCCCAGACTCCATCCCTTCTACCTTGCTGCACTATATGCTTGGAACAAGCTGCCCAAATCCCTACGATTGGCTGTCTCTGGCAGTGTTCAAGGCCCAATTAAAAGCCCACCTCTTTGAGAGTGCTTTCAACTCCTCTCACCTTGGGTTCTGCATTCCCAACTCAATATGTCATGTCTGTCTGTCCAAGTTAGATTGTAAGCTCTTCTGAGCATGGATCGTCTATATAAGTGATAAATAGTGGTAATTGTAGAGTAAATTTTAAATTGGTTATACATAAATTGTTCCAGGGAATGGGACCAGAAGGTTTAATGAAGTATATAACTTTCCCAATAAATAGAGATACCTCCCAGTATAGACAGTCATTGAGGCTTGGCTATTCTATAAGTTCATATAGTTGTTTGAAATCTTTGATGAACAAATCTTTTGAGTTAATAGGAACAACACTTTGGAATAATCATCCAACTGCAATAAGAAAAGTGTCTTCTTATTAACACACACACACCCTCCTTTTTATGAAGCCACATTAGGCTTTTTTATCGCCAGCTGCAGAGGCTGGTAAAAGCTCCTATGCTCATAGAAGTTCTATGCGTGTCAGAGTTAATACCACCTTGGCTGCCAATAAAAATAGTCTATTTATACATGTTTTGGAGTTTTTTATAAACCCGTGATGATGAGTGGATGGTTGGGCACTTGTGTAGTCCCAACGACCCTCAATTGAGGTTTATTTTTCTCCTTTTCATCTTTTTTGATTTTCAGTATGTCAGCTTTATTATATGTTTTTTGGTCTGAATGAATCCCTGCTTATAACTGAAATTAACAAGACGCATTTTTAATATATTTAATAAAAATAGTCTAACATAGCTTCATAAAAGAGGACCTAAGGGCTCCTTTATCAAGCTGCGGTAGGCGGTTAACACGTGGAATACCGCGCGTTCAACCACCTGCCGCGCTAGTCGCTAACGCCTCCATTGACGAGGCGTTAGTTTTTTGGTGTGCCGCGGGGGTTAGCGCGTGATGAAATGTCCGACGCGCTAACCCCCCGCAGCGCACCATGATAAAAGGAGCCCTAAATCTTTAGAAAGTTGTGAAAAACTTTTTATTTTTAATGATTATTAAATGAATAATTTTGTATAGACACAATTTTGTATAGACACATTTAAATTGTTATCTGCCTAGAATCTATTGTGGAATATAAATGATAAAAAAAAAAAGGAAAACCTGATTAAAAAACATTTTTTTAAAAAACAGCATTTTTACTCAAAAAACAGCAAATCCAGCTTGCAAAAGTTTTCCAACATTAACCCTCTCTTTTACTAACGTGTAGCGCGGGTTTTAATGCCGGCAGTGGCGGTAACTGCTCCGACGCTCATAGGAAAACTATGAGCATCGGAGCCATTACCACCGCTGCTGGCGCTAAAACCCACGTTACGCGCTAGTAAAAGAGGGGGTAAAACATGAATTCCATAAAAAAACATTACATTTCTGCCAAAAACATCACTGATGACAACACCACTGAAAAAACACACATTTTATTAAAAAACAGGAAAAACACAGCAATTTTTAAAGCAGAGGGCCCTTTTTTTAAAAAAAGGGGGGATACAATTTTAAAACCAAATACAAATTTAAAGGAAACAAAAAAGAAAAATGAGGAAATAAGTAGACTAACATATAGGTGCATATATATGTGTATATAATTTCAGCATATAAAGGTTAAAAAAAAAAAAAGCCACCATGTTCTTAAAAATAATGTTGTCAACACCTTGTAAAAAATATTCATAAACAAAACCATAAAATACACATATAAATAATTCAATATGTGAACACACAGATACATATATAGGTGCAAACACCACCAGAAATGGCAACATGAAGTGTTGGGGCTATGCTATGTCCCATAGGGCTGAGAGATGTTCAATATGGTAGGAGTTGTAATTTGTCCATTTTGAGGACATTTTGTTTGTTTTAATATTATGTATGTTTTTCTATGTGCACCACTTAGATTTTAAGCAGTTTATACATTTTTTAAAATTACATTACATTACATTACATTAATGACTTCTATTCCGCCTGTACCTTGCAGTTCTAAGCGGATTACATCAAAAAGATAACTGGACATTTCCAGGAAGAGGATTACAATTAAAGGCGTTGGGGCCTAATACAATTTTGAAGACAGGATACTAAGTGGGAGAAAGAGGGGAAAAGAAAGGGGGGTTAGGACATCTGGATGAATTTTTTTGAATAGTAGGGTTTTGATTTCTTTTCGGAAAATTTTGAGGTCTGTTGTTGCTGTCGGCAGGTTGGTGATGGAGGGGTCCAATTTTGCTGCATGTGTTGCTAGTAGGTTGTCATACGTATTTTTGCGCTTAGTTCCTTTGAAAGGGGGGTAGGAAAAAGGGGACTGGGTTCTCCTCTGTCTGGATGAGAGGTTCCTGTTTAGGCGGTTGTTTAGGTAGGTGGGTGCCGTTCCGTTTAATGTTTTGAATAATAGGCAGTATAGTTTGAATTGGATGCGGGCTTGTATGGGAAGCCAGTGTGAATCTAAGTAGGCGTTGGTGATGTGGTCAAATTTTCCAAGAGACTAGATCGATCTGAGGGCTGTGTTCTGCACGATCTGTAGTTGTTTTATTAAGTAGGTGGGGCAAGGAAGGTAGAGGATATTGCAATAGTCCATTAGACTTAGGACTAGGGATTCGACTATGAGTCTGTATTGTTCTTTGTCGAAGTATACAGACTCATAGTCCAATAAATAACATGAAGTAAATAAAAGTAAAAACAGTAAAAGTGAAGATAGTAAAAATCATTATCACCACATATTAATTTCAATAATTAAATAAATCTAGCATAGGATCCCCCTCCCCCCTTTTTCATGAAAAAAAATCAGAAAGATCTAGCCCTAAATGCACTAAAGTCAGCAATTGTCTAATGATCATCACTAAACCGGTTTTGTCTAGTTTAGCGATGATTGCATTTGCTGACCCGATGCAGAAAATGGCTCACGGCGTCGTTTTCTGCATGATCGCTCATTCTCTGATCCGACCATGCAGACAAGGTCATTGATATTTAAATGTCATGTAACACATGCACAACATCTATGCCATTAAAAAAAAAAAAAAGAAGAAAGAAAAAAGCCCCATTCGCTGAGGAGTTTTTCCTGCCACTCAGCTGTTAGGGCTTCCCCAAACCGGCTCTGCGCATGGACAGGGATTACCATGAACCTCCGTGTAAATAATTTGCTTGGAGGTATGTTGGTGCATCAATCGTTGTTTCAGAGTAGAGAATGACACGGTGGCGGTTACCCGCGGCTAGCCGCGTTTAGCTGCGGGTAACCCGCCAAAACGGTGACCAAAAAAAATAGTCACCCAAGTTCGGTGACAAGGCAATTCACCGCCCCGTGGGGCGGTGAACCATCTGGAACGCGCGGTGAATGAGCAGCAGCCCACTCTCTCCCGCCGGCCAGCCGACCATGCATCTCCCTCCCTCCCTTCTTTTCCCTTACCTTTTCTTGTTAAAACGCACATTTTCTATAAGGCTAGGAGCTGTATTACAGCCGGAGCCTTGAAGTCAAGTCGCGTTGCACACTGGAAAAAGTCTCCTCTGATGCAACTTCCTGTTTCCGGTTGCATCGGAGGAGACTTTTCTAGCCGGCAACCCGACGCGACTTCAAGGCTCCGGCTGTAATACAGCTCCTAGCCTTATAGAAAATGCGCGTTTTAACAAGAAAAAGTAAGGGAAAAGAAGGGAGGGTGGGAAATGCACGGCTGGCCAGTGGGAGGGAGCTGCTGGACCGCGAAAAGGGTGCTGGGGGTGGGGGGATGGAGAGGAGAAGATGCTGAAGACGGGGATGGGGCCGGGGTGGTGAAAGAGACAAGGGGCGGTGACGGGACGGTGAAGGGGACAGCAGAGACGGGGACGGGGCGGTGAAAGGGACAGCGGGGACAGGGCTGTGCAGAGGATGGTGGTCCGGGGACGGGGCGGTGACATCATTTTTCCCCGTGTCATTCTCTATTTCAGAGTCAGCCCAAAAATCATCCAACAGCGATTCACATGGTCATAATGACTGTGTTTTGTGCATTTAGCCCCTAATGCTGAATTTAGTCCTTGGGGAATTTAGCCCAGTATTAAGCAGAAAGATATACCTCTGTTCTTGCAACAAGCGCTGATTTACATTCCCTCACCTCCATTTTGGTAGGAACCTTCATAATATACAGAAGTTAAATTCCTCAAAAGTGGAGTTCATTTCTTTACAATGTTCTACAAGAGGAACCTACAACCATTCTCTGTTTGCACAGCTTTTGTGTTCAGAGCTGTTTAAAACTTCAAGTTGTCTTTCCAAAATATAACAAATTGCAAAAGCAGACAATAACATTCAACATTTTCAGACGCACAATTGGTAAATTGCATAAGTTTAACAACTTATTTACGCAATGAATCATCTCTTAATCAATTCAAGGCAAAGCTAAAGCCCTTTCTTTTTAACGATGCCTTTGAGACTTAACTGCCCTTTTAAGGGCAACTTAGAATGATTTTATTTTTATTTACCCTCCTATTGTTTTTCTCTTTAACTGTTATCTTTTATCTTTGAAATTGTAGTTCCTGCCTATTATCCTCTTGTTTCCACCTGTTATGGCTTTATGTCTCCAAAAGTCTGTTGGCCCCTGTCTTTTTCAATTTGTATTTTAACTATCGTTTTCTTCTATGATTTTGTACACCGCCTAGAAGGCTGATTAGGCGGTATAAAAATTTTTAATTAAACTTAAACTTGAATCACTACTTGGGGAAATAAATATATTTGCTTACAAAACACACATTTGCCACATCTGAAGTGTCCAGCTTCTCACTGCTACTTTCCAGAGCCAGGAAGGCAATTGGAACAAGTTTATTCCTGAGATTCTGACCTCTGGTATGAGCCACAATCAACGACTTTCCTTGAAAGCAATCTAAACTTTGCAAGAGGTACCGGTGTTTTCTTAAATTTTTTTTGTAATGTCTCCTGCCAAATGTGAAACATACAGAGTACAAACTGGTCCATATCGTTCTGCTGTTGTATTATAAGGAGAGACGATTGATCAGTGTTTTTAGCTCTCTTACGGAGAGAGTGCTGAAAAGTTCTCAGCCCAACCAATAGGAGAATGATGTGAATATGGTTCAATCAATGATCCGAAACTATGTCAAAGCATAGAATTTTGTTTCTGCAAATTGGTACTTAACAAAATAAGATAACACTCGTTTCAGTTACAGTGGCAAAATAACGCTCAGAATTTAGGAAGTTGGTTGGTTGGGCTCAGACTTTTTCATCACCCTTTTGTGTCAAAGTCTATAGGAGAAATGTAAGGTCTTGCACATAGGGAAGGGGAACTCCATGTACAGCTATACGATGGGAGGGAGGGTACTCGGGGAAAGCAGCCAAGAAAAAGATCTGGGGGTATTGGTGGATAACACAATGAAGCAGGCGGCACAATGTGCAGCGGCCTCAAAAAAAGCAAACAGAATGTTGGGCATTATCAAAAAAGGTATCACTACCAGAACAAAAGAAGTTATCCTGCCACTGTATCGAGCAATGGTGCGCCCACATCTGGAATACTGCGTCCAATACTGGTCGCCATACCTCAAGAAGGACATGGCAATACTCGAGAGGGTCCAGAGGAGGGCAACGAGGATGATAAAGGGTATGGAGAACCTTTCATATGCCGAACGGTTGGACAGGCTGGGGCTCTTTACCCTGGAGAAGCGGAGACTGAGAGGGGACATGATAGAAACTTATAAAATCATGAAAGGCATAGAGAAGGTGGAGAGGGACAGATTCTTTAGACTAGCAGGGACAACTAAAACAAGAGGTCATTCAGAAAAACTGAGAGGAGACAAATTCATAACGAATGCAAGGAGGTTCTTCTTCACTCAGAGGGTGGTGGACACCTGGAACGCGCTTCCCGGAGAGGTGATAGGACAGAGTACAATTCTGGGGTTCAAAAAGGGACTGGATGACTTCCTGGAAGCGAAGGGGATAACAGGGTACAGATAGAGGTTTACCTTACAGGACATTGAGCGAATAGGGTATGGATATTTTAGGTTAGGTAGGGAACACTTTCAGGTCATGGACCTGGGGGCCCGCCGCGGGAGCGGACTGCCGGGGCACGATGGACCCCTGGTCTGACCCGGCAGAGGCAACGCTTATGTTCTTATGTTCATGAATCCACACCGTATATCCATGGAATTTCTCATGCAGCTAGCTACTTGGGTTATCAAAAGAAATTATTTTGAATATCATCAACAGTTTTTTCAACAAACGCAGGGGGTGGCGATGGGTGCCACTTTAGCCCCCTCTGTGGCATCCCTATACATGTCTAAGTTTGAAGAGACATGGGTCTATAATTCTATATGGGATCTGTATATTTCTTATTGGGGCAGATTTTTGGATGATATTTTTTTAATTTGTAACAATACCAGACAAGAACTAGAGCAATTTTTACATCATTTAAATTCCGTGGACCCGAACATAAAATTTACTATGACTTGCCACCAAACCCAAATTGATTTTTTAGATATCACTGTACAGGTGAGAGAAGGTAGGATTGCCACCACCTTATTTAGGAAGCCAGTTACTCGAAACACTACTCTTCTTTTCAGCAGTTTCCATCCCTTTAAGTTACGGTTCAATCTTCCCATCGGTCAGTTTTTACACATCCACAGGGTGTGTTCTTCTATGGAGGAATATAAACTTCAGGCAAAAAAATTGACAGATAGACTTCGGAGTAGGGGTTACCTGGAAAGATCCATTAGACATGCATACACAAGGGCCAAATATGCCCAAAGAGACCTCCTTTTACAGGAAAGAAAAGATCCTCCCTCAATAGAAAATGAACAGCTGACTTGTATTTTACCTTTTTCCCATGCCGCCAAAAGATTGGTAGCTATGCTTAGAAAACACTGGCATATAGTTCAACCCCATGAATCTTTAAGAAATTTCCCCTTGATAGCGTATTCAAGGGGCATTACAATAGCTCAACGGTGTAATTTTCAGAAATATGGGATCAGGGAGGTAAAGATGGAGGGGCACCACGGGACATGTGGGAAATGCCAATGGTGCTCCTCCACTATTGTAGAAGACATTTGGGAGGTCCCAGGCAGGGAACGGACCCTAAAATCTAGGTTTCAGACTGACTGTAACACTCAAGGGGTAGTGTATGCGATAATCTGCCCCTGCGACCTTGTATACATTGGGCGTACCACTAGGAAAATTAAGATACGGCTGACGGAACATAAATCGTGCATACTTAATGAGATACTGCAAGCACCTTTGACGGAACACTGGCTTAAATACAAACATACCATAAACGATTTGAAATGGCGAGTCATTGATAAAGTGAAGGGTTTTGACACTGGGGGAGGTGACAAAGCAAAATTAAATGAGAGCGAGCAAAGGTTCATATTTATGTTAGATACTGTTGCACCGCAAGGGTTAAACAACGAGATCGAGTGGGGATCAGTAATGTAAAAAATTTTTGGGCCTATCAGCTGCAGGGGGGCGGGATTAATATAATCAAGAGAGGGAGGATTTAAATTCCGAGTCTAAGGACGCCGCCACCATCTTTGCTCACAATTCAGTTGGAGTCGGATGACAGCGGCAGCCTTGGTAAGTCTTCATATAAATTTTAAGTATTATGGTGAAGGTATATTTAAAAGTTTTTCAAGAAAAGGGCTAAGCACAATTGTATAGTATAGCTTCTTTTCTGTTGTCACACAGGGAGACCCTTGATAAAGCACCTTCTCGTGCGAAACATGTCGGGTCTGACTCCCAGGTTTGGCTGAGATAAGTATTGAACAGCTTTTTTACACGTATTTATTGCAAAAGAAATATATTTATTAACAGCACAAAATGAAAAACTAAATGAACATAAAAGAAATCAAATTGACAGCCAATGATGAAGTGCCACAACAAACTTCCCACAGTATAAAATTATTACAGTGGTGGAGAGGTGGGGCTGAGGCGTCTTTTTGAACTAAAAAATATATTAACACTTTACAAATCCAGTACTTATTGAGAGAAGTTATACAAAATACATACTGGCACCATTCTGGACAGACCTGTATATGTATATGTTGCTGTATTTTTATTATGGATGTTTGGTTGTAATCAGCATAGAATTGTCGGATATGCAGACTACAAATTTGTGAAATAAATAAATAAATAAATAACTTTATATACAGTATACTGTAGTAAATTTACCGTGTCCAAAGAATGTTCTTTGCAGGTGTTGCAATCACAAAAAATCCTCTGCAAGTAGCTGTATGCCAGATGAAACTAATAGTCGGGTAGTCAACATTTATGCAAATATTAAACTTAGCACTATGTTTGCTTTCCTCTCCACAGTCTTCCAGAACCTGGGATCCCTTTGGAAATAATGAAGTCACTCTGAAGTGAAACAGTTGGTGACCTTCCTATCAGAAGATCCATGATTGCTCCTGTAGAATCTGAATCGTTCTTCCACAATATATAGAGGTTGGGATGGAGAAACTCTGTTTCATGCATCCCATGCTTTACAGACGCCATTAAAAGGGGTGATTTTATCGATGTCCTCAAGGTGAAGTGCTTGTTTCAAAACTTGCCCATTTTGCACCACACAAGGCCTGCCCTTGGACAGTTTTTTCAGACAGGTAGAATCGGAGGACTCTCCATCGGTGAAGACCTTGTTCCGCATTCCGAAGCTGATATTCCCTGGGATCCTCTCACAGTACGTTTCATGATGTTTCATCCTATCACAGCACAGATGGACCCTGAAAGCGGCCTGAAAACCTCTCTTGAAGTTTTCATTGAAGTAGCCGTAGATGATGGGATTCACGCTGCTATTAGAGAAGGCCAACCAGTGGGAAAAGGGAAACATATATCCTGTCAATAAGTTTATCTGAGCATCGTCTAGGCTGGCATAATCCGTAAACAACATTAAAGTCCACAAGGGCAGCCAGGACAACATAAAGAGGAGAGCAACCATAATCAGCATCTTAATAACTTTGATTTTCTTCTTCGACACGGCATTGCTTCTTTCTTGATTGTCTTGTAGATGTTCACTTACAGGGCCTGAGGACTTGTACAGCTTAATTCCAATTCTACCATACATAATGATAATTAGAGTTAAAGGGGCAACATAGATATGTGCAAACAGAACTGTGGTGTAAATCTTGCGCATTTCACTGTCTGGCCACGCTTCATAGCAGGAGTACAAAGGGTAGGTGTGGTTGTCATGGCTGCTAACCACCATATAATGGTCTTCTACCCGAGCAACTGTGAGCATAACTGCCGACGGACACATGATGGTAAAGGCCAGAACCCAGATAATAATGATGGTGTTGATGGCCTTGAGCAGTGTCAGCTTTGATTTAAAAGGATAGACGATGCAGCGAAACCTGTCGGAAAATTAAAACAGCAGTTTAAATATATTGAAACGTGATACGTTCCTTTCTGATACACAGAGGGGCATTTTCAACATGATATAAATCCAAGTTTGCAGACCACATATAAAATCCCCCTCCATTAAATAACTAACACTGGCTTTTTTTTTTTTTTTTATCAATTTTCAAATTTACATATCAAGTATCCACTTGTAAAGTTGAAGAAAAGCAAACAATTAACACTCTGCTATTGAAATGCAAGCTATCAAAAGAAATAAAACAGGTAACTTGACTTCAGCTCAAGTCCTCAAATTAGATCCAAGATTAGATATAGCGAGTTAAGACATTATAATATTAAGACATTATAAAGAAAATAAGGTCCCTTGGCTGAGGGAGGATATCACTTAATATTCAAACTGCACTCAAAGTTTCCCTTCATTCATTCGAGCTCCTGCCAGGAAGGCTGTCAGTTGGAAAGGTTCAAAGAAAATATATTTTTTCATACCCTATTGTATTATGGGTAATGAAGAAAAAAAGTCCCTCCAAGAGAGATAACCCCTGGCTTTAACATAAGAAATTCACGCCTCCTTTTTTGTGTGTCCCGTGCCAAATCTGGAAACATTAATATTTTATAGCCAAGAAATTCTTTCTGCTTGTTCTTGAAGAGCCTAAGAACCAGTTTTTATCTGGTGCAAGAGCTACTGTAATAAGTAATGTTGCCGCCAATGCGGTCTCTTGATCAGAAAGTTCCAGCATTGCTGATACATTGAGCAGTTGATTATCTTCCTGCAAATGTGGTTGCTGTTCATTACTTTTTAGTGGCAAATAATAGAAATGAGCAAATGATAGCAACTTAACCTCTGAAACTCCCAGAGTCTCCATCATATAACATTTTAACATATCCCTAGGAGTCACAGCCGCTATCCTAAGAAAGTTAATCAATTGCAAGTTATTATTACGAGAAAAGTTTTCTAGAGACTCCAGTTTTCTGCGTAGATTTAAATTATCTTTTACTAACGTTTCACTAAGTTGTTTAGAAACCTTTAGTTCTTGTTGAATATTCACTATGGAATTCTTTGAATCATCCATTTCAACCCTCAAATTCTTAATATCAGTTTCTTGGGGTTTAAGTCTACCATCTAGCTGTAGAAGCTGAGGTTTTATAGATTTAGCCAGATCAGCCACGAGGTCCCAAATAGAGTCCAGAGTTACCTCCCTGGGCTTTTCTATAATGCAAGAAACTTTATCAGCTTGAATAATCTCACCAGCTTAAAGCAGTTCCTGGCTGTCTCTCTCCTGGATTCGGTTTGCCCCAGAAGTTGTTGAATCCTCAGTTTCTCCCGGGCTCTCCTGAAGATACAGGGAGTCCGTCTCCATGCTCTCCTCCGTGTTCTTCCTGGCCTCCGAGGGGAGGTGCAAACCGAACACCGGTAGCTCCTCCACTCGCGGGAAGCTAGTGATCTGAGGAGATGGGGGAGGTGCCCTTGCGTCAGGGCTTAATGTTGCCTCCAAGCCCAGGAAATCGCCTCAGTCTCGCCCCTCCGAGGCGTCTTCATAAGGGATACCAACGCTGCTGGGATATCCTGCATACAGCGCAGGAGCTCTTCAATATTGCCAAAAGAGGGTATACCAGAGCGCCGTGAGGCTCCAGCGGTGCTGTGGCCTCTCCTCTTCGGCATGATGCAGGTAAGAAAAGCTTCCTTGAGGGGTTTGCAATATTTATTTAAGCGAGCTCACGCAGCGTGTAGCTCAGCTTAACTGACCATCAGCCATCTTGGATCCCCTCCCCCAGCTTCATTTCACTAATGCTGGCTTTTACAAAGCTGTAGTAGAGGTTTCTACCGTGGGCTGGCGAAGTCAATGTGCCAATGCTCATAGAATTCCTAAGAGCGGCTGGGGTGAACCTCCTATTGACAGTATGTTGTTGATCGTGGGTAAATTTGTTGTCTACACTGATCTCTGTTACGATTGTGCTTTGTTTTGTTGTACATTGTTCTTTTTAGTGCTCCTTTCAATGTTTTTGTAACTGCTGCATTCCTAATAAAAATAGATTTTAAAAGAACGTCTATGAGCGTCGGCGCATTTACTTTGCCGGCCTATGGGTAGAAACCTCTACTGCAGCTTTGTAAAAGGAGCCCTAATTTTTTCGAAGAGCTTCTTAATTTTTTTCAAAGGATGTCAAGGGTCAAATTGAACTTAAAAAAAAAAAGAAAGTCAAAATGCTAACTGCACTAGGCTCCTTGTTCTGTATTCTCAAACTCATGCAAAAAGATAAAATTTCCATGTTGCAATTCTCTAGCAATAGAATACTTTGCAAAAATTCTTAAATTCATAAATTCTTCAATCTCGTATCTTTCCACATAGCACCCAACATGGTACTATGTTTCACCAATAAGTGCAAATGAAAAATGCACAAAAACCAGCCATTGGGACATAGGAGGGGCCAACATTCTTAGCAGACTAGCCACACAGTCATCCCAGCAGAGCAATGGGGCACCTCAGCACACACTGCAATGAACTTCATTTAAAAGGGAACTTCATTTGAAAGGTCCCAGGTACACATCTCACCATAACCCCTGTACATTGTTCGGCGAGCCCTCCAAAACTCACCCAAAACCTACCATACCCAACTGTATACCACCCCATTAGCCCTTATGCCTGCAACAGTAGTCTTTAGGTTGGTTCTGTATGGCTCAACTTTCCATCACAAGTACAATAGTTAAAAAGGGATATGGGCCTGGGTCCCCATCTCTGTGGTCCATTATACCACCCACTAGGCTACTCCAGAGACCTGCTTGCTGTTCTAATAAGACTGGCCATAACATCTGAAGCTGTCATACAGGCTGGTATGTACTTTCATTCACATCTTTGGGGGGTGGGAGAGATCCATGTCTTCTTGCCTCCAGTGGTCATTTGGACAGTGTGGCCACCTTTTTGACACTTATTTGTTATTAAAGCAGGTCTAGCCGCAAACATCCAAGTTTTGCCCCTTGAGATTTAGATACACTGCAAACAGCATAGAAAACCATCTCAACAATGTGTTTTGAAAATAGCGAATGGGATGTTTTAGTGAACAAAACGTCCAAATGCCACTTTAGGACATTTTTTTTAAATGCTTTTCTCTTTTGAAAATGAACCCCATAGTAGTAAAGGTTATAAAAATGGGTTGTTGATAAAACATTTGAATTGGAATCTAATATTTCATTTGGCCAATTCTTGGAGGTATTTCAAATGCCCATATCGGTTCTGGAGAACATTGGAATCCTAGGGCTGTTAAGCCCTAACACATGCTTAGTACCCACAAAAGTGCATTTTATGTTTCCCTATTTGCACGCACTAAGCATGCAGCACTTTTTTTATTATTATTATTTTCTGGAGGGGGGGTGTTGAGGCAGAGAATGAGTATAGATTAGAGGTCTCAAACTCGTGGCCCGGGGGCCACACGCGGCCCGCCAGGTCCTATTTTGAGGCCCTCGGTATATTTATCATAATCACAAAAGTAAAATAAACCGTTTTGATCATATGTCTCTTTACCTATAAATTACAATATTATTATTAAGACTTAGCCAAAAGGAAAGATTTATAAACTATAAAGAGTTTTACCTCATACAAAATTGTCATTTCTTTAATAAGAAGAAATTAACTATTCTTTCTGCGGCCCTTCAAGTACCTACAAATCCAAAATGTGGCCCTGCAAAGGGTTTAGAGTTTGAGACCACTGGCAGCGGTCTCAAACACGCGGCCCGCGGGCCACATGTGGCTCTCCAAGTTTTATATGCGGCCCGCGGTCTGGACTGGATCATTCCCTTCCTTTTGGAGCAGCAGCGGGTCTGGCCGGTTCATTCCGTTCAAAGCCGCGGGTTGGCGGCTCCTTGCGCTATTCACTCCTGCATCGGAAGCCTCTCTGACATCAGAACATCAGAGAGGCTTCAGACGCAGGCGCGGATCTCGCAAGGAGCCGCCACCCGCGGCTTTGAATGGAATGAGCCGACCAGACACGCTGCTGCTCCAGTGGCGTACCAAGGGGGGGGGGGGCGGTCCGCACAGCTGGTCACCCTCCACTGTTCTTCCTAGAGTGCGGCTCTAAGCAGGGGTGCCCAACTGCTTCCCTTCCCTTCTCACCGCTGCCATCGGGGAACAGGCCGGCACCATGCTCTTTTAACTCCCTGCTTTTCTCGCCGCCCGACCTCAATTCTGACGTCGAGAGGACGTTCTGGCTAGCCAATCGCTGCCTGGCTGCCCGGAACGTCCTTTACGACATTAGAATTGACATCGGGCGGCGAGAGTTTGTCGGTCCCGTGGAGATCTCGGCCTGTTCCCGATGGCGGCAGCAGCAGCAGCAGCCTATTCCCCGGCGGCGGTGGCATGGAGGAGGGCAGGAAGGAAGAAAGAAAGAAGGGGGGGCAGGGAGCCAGAAGGAAAAAAGAAAGAAGGGGGGACAGGGAGCCAGAAGGAAAAAAGAAAGAAGGGGGGGACAAGGAGCCAGAAACAAAACAAAAAATGGAACAAGGAATCAGAGAAAGACAGACATAGAAAAAGAAAGAAAAAGTTGGGGGAGGGAATGAGGTCTGGAGGAGAGGAAGCATACAGGAGGCTGAAAGAAGAGAAGAAATATTGGATGCACAGTCAGAAGAATAAAGTGCAACCAGAGACTGATAAAATTACCAAACAAAGGTAGAAAAATGATTTTATTTTCAATTTAGTAATAGAAATGTGCCAGTTTTGAGAAAGAAAAGATATTAAACTTTAAATGTGAGTGCTGCAGAAAAAATAGAGTACTTGGAGGGCCGCAGAAAAAATAGTTAATGTCTTATTAAAGAAATGACAATTTTGCATAAGGTAAAACTGTTAAAGGAAAGTTTTATAAACTATAAAGAGTTTAACCTCATGCAAAATTGTCATTTCTTTAATAAGACATTAACTATTTTTTTCTGCGGCCCTCCAAGTACCTACAAATCCAAAATGTGGCCCCGCAAAGGGTTTGAGTTTGAGACCACTGCTCTATAGGGTTCTCAACCCTGCCCTGGAGGACAACCAGCCAGTAGGGTTTTCGAGATAGCCCTAATGGATATGAATGAGAGAGAGATTTGCATTTAATGGAGGTGATAGGCATGCAGATCTGCTCCACGCTTATTCATTAGGGCTGTCCTGAAAACCTGACTGGCTGGTGGTCCTCCAGGACAGGCTTGGGAACCACTTCTCTAGTTTATATAAGGCAGGCAAAGCCTTTGTAGCCATCCCAGAAGGGCATGCTGTAACACAATGGTACCCACTTCCTTTCTGTACTGACATGATATAGTCTTGAAACCAGGAGCATACCACAATAGCAAGGGTCCTAAAGAGATCTTACACACATAAAAATATCCATATCATAATCCGTGGCATGAAAGTAAATATTAAGAAAAAAAAAACCCAGAAGTCAGTCACTTATATCAAATTGAATGAGATCACTCCGCTGGACTGAAGACCGAAGCTCCAACAAATTAGTGGCTAATCAGCATTGAAACAGAATCTTAAAAACCTTTTCAATATTTCCTAGATGGAGACTGTGGCATCTGGATGAAGCATTTGTTCTTTACATTTGTGAGCTCCATGAACTGGTAAATTTATGAGATTCTCCAAAGCAGACCGTTGAAGTGCTGAAACACTGCCGGTAGTATAGTGGGTGTCAGAGGTGTTGAGGCTTACTGCACATCTTACGGGAACAGAGCTCTCACTCTGCAATTTAAATTCATTGTAGCAGTTTGCATAGGTTATTTCGATGGCTGTACAAAGGTGATTCATTTCAGCACACTGGAGCTTCTATCTTCAGTCCAGTGGAACTGATCTTATCCAATTTCCCCCCCTCCCCCCGGCCCCTTTTTACAAAACAATGGGAGTGGTTTTTAGTGTCGGGAGAAGCGCAGAGCATTCAGCGCACTTGCCTGCGCTAAAAACCGCTTCCACAGTTTTGTAAAAGGGGGGCTTAATGGATCTGACCAATCGGAATGTTAGGCTACTCCAGTGCATCCCAGAGGCCTAAGATTCCGGTTGGCCCAGGTGCCTAAGGATGTCAGGGGATGTCTCGGAGGGTGGGTGGGGGGTTCGATGTCTTGAGGGGGTGAGGGGTTTCTGGCAGGAGGAAATGGGCATCCTTCCTGCCAGAGGATGTCAGGGTGGTGGCGGCAGGAGAAATTGGGTACTCCTTCTGCCACAGACATACGGGGGGGGCGGCTTTGGGGATTCCAGCAGGAGGGACTGGGTATCCCTCCTGCTGGTAGTCTTTGAGGGGGGGGGCACAGCCCTGATCATATCAGCAGCTGCGTCTATCTGAAATGTAGATCAGAATTTTGCTGGCCTACATTTCAGATACCTATCGCGGCCCTAGGGAGACGTCTAAGGCCACCTAACCGTGCCTAAGGCCACTTCTGGGTGAAACCATGCCCAGGTGAGCTTAGGAAATAGCATGCAAAGTTTATGCTGTGCTCTGCGCCATAAGAATACACTTTTCCTGTCTGTACCATAATTTAAAGCTGATGATGTCACGAAAAAGGGCCTCTATACATCTTCATGATACAAAAATTGCAAGTACTTGCAGGCCAATAACCCCTACTCCACACTCCTGGTAGGCTAATGGCCAAAAATCTTTCCACTCAGTCCATCCAAGGCAAAATATGATAGAAAACATAATCACCCTAGGTTAAAAAATTTGCCAAAACCTTCACTTACCTTGAACCTTCACTCAAAGACTAATTCAGTAGGGGGCAGAAATAATCCTTAGTTGCTCCTACCCCAGCATTGCCATCTTGAAAAATGTTAATGCCTGACCCTTAGCAGTATGTTCCAACATATTATTAAGGGTCAGACAGTGTCATTTCATTTGAGAATAGCACAGTCAAGGCAGAATCACACAGAATTCACTTTTGCCCCCACTAGAACCCCCAAGATTATTAAAGTAAGTGGTAAGTGAGGCTAGAAGTGGAGTCCAACAGAGGGTGAGCTTCCTTTTTTTCCCCTTGGAAGCAGGGCTTAGTGTAGGGAGACACTTTTGTGCACCTAGTAGCATTGGGTGGGGGATGTGGAGAAGAGAGCATGGAGCAGATCATTGGGCCACCAGGGATTCTCTATCAAAGTGGGAAGGCACAAGGAGAGCTTCTCATTTGGTTTTCAAGACTGGTTCTTTCAAGATAGTCCCTGGAAGCATTGACTTCTATGCTGTTGAGAACTGGTAATCCTAAGGAGAGTGTTTGCTACCTCTCCACAAACATACCTAATATTCATCCAGCATTGCATGGTAAAAGAGTTAATGCAAGCCATATTAGCCCTTTCACATAATAATGAATTGATTTTTTTATGCAATGCAGCTCATTATTACTACCATGGGTTACGGCTGTTTTAATTTATATTACAGCTGTGGTAAAGTAGTTTAACATGTATTAATAGTCCAATAATGCACATTGTCACCCGCACGCTCAGGGCAATGTGTCCAGGACTGAGGGGACAAGAATTTTCCCTTGTGAGCCGCGGAAGGCTCCACAAGGAAGGGAAAAAGCAAACTAGTTTAGAATATGGATTTTGCCCACAAGTCAGGTAAGTCTTTCAGGAAAACCAGGACTGGATTTATTTGTGTTGCATAACAGTGAAACCAAAAACATAAAAAAACAATTGTCAGGAATTTCAACCAAGCAATCCAGTCTTCCAAAACCTTGAGCTTCAATATCATACCCAATAAAGTCTTTCAATTCACATAACAAAAATTGCTCTGAATTCATCAATGAGCATCAGTTTAAAGTTCTTTAAAAAAAAAAACTAACAAAAGAAAAACAGTTCATACAAAAACTTAAGTAATAGAAATCCTCTTTAGGCAGTTTCCTTACTTGCCTTGAAGAGACACACTTCCATGGGTTGAGAATCCAGCTGAACCTCTGCACTTGGTTATAACTCCAATTCCATGGCTTGTGGAACTTCAGAGAGGTCAGGAGTTATCCCAGCACCAGCTTCAGCAAACTCCATGCACTTAGGGGTTTGTTGGTCCTGCAGAGCTCTCAGCCCTGAGCTAGGCTGCCAGTACTTTTCCTGAGACTGTTCTCCTTCTCTACAGTTCTCCCTCTGCCTTTCCAACTGCTCAGACCTGAGATTAAGGAACTTGCAACCCCGCCCAACCTTCCCAGGTGCAAAGCATTTCCGGTCACAAGACCTGGGAAGTTGAGGGGGAGGGGAAGTCTGTAGCTCAACCCCTAAGCTCCCTCTGCTGGCCTTAGTGAAAATAGCAGGCGAAAAGGGAAACTGTTCTTTAGCTTGAGCAGAATGGGCACTAACTGCTCCAGGCATAGGCCTTATACTAGGGCCAGTCCTAGCAGGCCTACCTCGCATACCACAACATACTTTAAAAAAATTCTTACAGCTAAGAACATAAGATCATAAACATTGTCATACAGGGACAAACCGAAAGTCCATCAAGCCTAGTATCCTGTTTCCAACAATGGCTAAACCAGGTCACAAATACCTGGCAAAATCCCAAAACAGTAAAACAGATTGTATGCTGCTCATCTCAGAAGCAGTGGATTTTCTCAAGTTCATCTTAATAATTGCTTTTAGATCTTTATTATAGGAACTTGTCCAAACTTTTTAAAATCTTGCTACACTAAGAACATAAAAATAGCCAATCTCACAGTGGTCTCACAGTGGCCAATCTAGGTCACTAGTACCTGGCCAAAACCGAAGGAGTAGCAATATTCCATGCTACTGATCCAGGGCAAGCAGTGGCTTCCCTCATATCTTTCTCAATAACAGACTATTGACGTTTCCTCCAGGAAATTGTCCAAACCTTTCTTAAAACCAGCTACGCCTGGGATCTCAAAGTCCCTCCTTGAGGGCCGCAATCCAGTCGGGTTTTCAGGATTTCCCCAATGAATATGCATTGAAAGCAGTGCATGCACATAGATCTCATGCATATTCATTGGGGAAATCCTGAAAACCCGACTGGATTGCGGTCCTCAAGGAGGGACTTTGAGAACCCTGAGCTACGCTATCCGCTTTTACCACAACCTCTGGCAATGCGCTCCAGAGCTTAACTATTCTCTTGAGTGAAAAAAAAAAAAAAAAATTCCTTCCTATTGGTTTTTAAAGTATTTCCCTGTAACTTCATTGAGTGTCCCCTAGTCTTTGTAATTTTTGATGGAGTGAAAAATCGATCCACTTGTACCCATTCTACTCCAATCAGGATTTTGTAGACTTCAATCATATTTCCCCTCAGCTGTCTATTTTCCACACTGAAGAGCCCTAACCTTTTATTTGTTTCTCTGGAAATGAATTCCAAAGCTCATCATAAAATGCATTGTTAGTCCAATAAAAAAGGTATTACCTTATTTTCTTTGGGTTTTTTTTTGTTTGTTTGTTTTATTTCTATATATTACTTTCAGTGAAGAAATGTTTTCTCCAATTTCTTATAAAACTACTATTGAGTGGCTTCATTGCATTTCCCCTAGTTCTTGCACTTAAGTAAGAGTAAACAAACTATTCACATATATATCTGTTCCACTCCACTCAACATTTTATAGACCTCTATTACAACTTCTCTCAGCCATCTCTTCTCAAAATTGAGAGCCCTAACCTCTTTAGCCTTTCCTCATAGAGAAGTGATCCCATTTTTATAACCCTTATCTGTACCTTTTCTAATTCTGCTATATCTTTTTTTAGAAGCGGTGACCAAAATTGCACATAGTATTCGAGATAAAGTCACACCATGGAGCATCAGAAAGGCATAATAATAATAATTTTATTCTTATATACCGCCAAAGCCATAATAGTTTGAGGCGGTTTACAACAAGAAGTACTGGACAATCAGAGAAATAGTCACAATATAAAGTCATTAAATGCATGCATACAGAATAGAAGTAAGAACATTAAAGTTCATAGGTTACAAATCGATTAAACAATTTCGTTTTTACTGATTTTCTAAATCTAAAGTAGGATGAGGAATGCATAAGGGGAGAGTGTGGCACAGTGGTTAAAGCTACAGCCTCAGCACCCTGAGGTTGTGGGTTCAAACCCACGCTGCTCCTTGTGACCCTGGGCAAGTCACTTAACCCCCATTGCCCCAGGTACATTAGATAGGTTGTGAGCCTGCCAGGACAGATAGGGAAAAATGCTTGAGTACCTGAATAAATTCATGTAAACCGTTCTGAGCTCCTCTGGGAGAACATTATAGAAAATTGAATAAATAAAAAAATAATAATGTTACCCAGCCAATCGTTCCATTTACCTGCCTGGAAAGCGAGGGTTCTGACCAGGAATCTTTTATAACGGCAGGTCTTTATTGTTGGATAGATGAACATATGAATTCTACGTGTGGGCCTAATAGAACAATCCAAATTAAATTGAGAAACCAAGTACGTAGGGGCCAAACCAAATATAGATTTAAAACAAAGACAGAAAATTTTGAACAAAACTCTTGCTTCCAGGGGCAGCCAGTGTAGTTTTTGATAGTAGGGACTTATATGTTCCCATTTTTTTAAACCAAAAATCAGTTTTGTTCTCTATTCCTTTCCTAATAATTCCTAACATTCTTTTTGGTTTTCTTTAAAAATAGATCTAGAGACTTCCTTGGTTTCCATGTTCAAATTTTTCCTGATGTTTCGAGATAAACTCAAAAGAGAAGAAGGAAATTTTTATTATTGAAACCAGGAGTGACCCGGATTGGGGGTTTCTTTTTCCTTAGATACCCTTGTAAATGTGTAATCAGATATTCTACTTTTAAATATATTTTCTTTGAACCGGCTCATCTGACGGCTTTCCTTTCTATGAAGCGCTTTGAAAAAGGAGAAATATCTGTGCCCAAATAATAATTTAAGCTCTCTTTCAGCAACAGATAATGTGATTTGGTTTGATTGTATATTGTAGTTTATTCACTCCTAATTCTTAAGTCTTGGATCCAATTTTGAGGACTATTGTGTGATTAAGATGAGGAATATATTTCTTATGTAGTTTTGGTTTATTTTCAGGATTGAAAGTAATTAATATTATGTTTTCTTGATTGCACTTTCTGTACAAGATGAGATGCTTGTTAAATAATTTGAAAACTTATAAATAAATAAATTTTTTAAAAAACATTCTATTTGTTTTCTTAGCCATCACTGCCCTCTGAACTAGAGAGCTGCACGGGAACGGGGACGATGGGAATCCCATGGGAATCCCGTGGGACCTGCAGGGATCCCGCAGGTTCCCCCTTCGGGTCACGGGGATCCCATGGGGACGCCCCCTAGGGTCGTGGGGATCCCGTGGGGACGCCCCCTAGGGTCACGGGGATCCCGTGGGGATGCCCCTTGTACTCTCAGGGATCCCACGGGGTTCAATGCAAGGCTCATCTGATTTTCCTACCTGCCCTGCTGCGAGGCTCGTCTTCCATTTCCTGCCTGCCTTGCTGCAGCACACAGAGCCAATCGGAAGTCTTCCCCAATGTCAGATTAAGCAAAGCCCTCCCTTCCTCCGACGTCAGCGCTGACATCGGAAAGACTTCTGGTCGGCTATGTGCGGCAGGGCAGGTAGGGAAAAGGCAGTGGCATACCAAAAGAGGGGCAGTCCGCCCCGGGTGCAGCCATGGGGGGGGGGTGCACAGCCGGCCAGGTCCCCTTACCTTTGTGGCACTTCCCCCGACCGACCGACAACAGGCCCTGCTGACAAACCTCCCTGTCCTGTATCCGCGAATCTAAATTACCTTCTTACAGCAACTTCAATACTCCAGCTGCTGTAAGAAGGTAATTTAGATTTGCGGCTACAGGGCAGGGAGGTTTGTTGGACCGGGCCTGTTCTGTTGTCGGTCGGGTGGGGAAGCGCCACAAAGGTAAGGGGCAGGGAGGGAGAAAGGGAGGAAAGGTGGAGTGGAGAAGGAAAGATGCTTAAGAGAAATGGGTAAAACTGAGGGGGGAGAAGGACACTGAAAGCACTGGGGAAGACAAAGGGGTGGAAAAGGACGCTGAAAAGACATGGGAAAGACGGGAGGGGGGAGAAGGACGCTGAAGGACATGGGGAAGACAGAGTGGGGAGAAAGACGCTGAAAGCAAATGGGGAAGACAAAGGGGTGGAGAAGGACGCTGAAAGGACATGGGGAAAATGGTGGGGAGAAGGACGCTGAAAGGACATGGGGAAGATGGTGGGGAGAAGGACGCTGAAAGGACATGGGGAAGACAGAGGGGGGAGAAGGACACTGAAAGCACATGGGGAAGACAGAGGGGGGAGAAGGACACTGAAAGCAATTGGGGAAGATGGGGGGGGGAGAAGGACGCTGAAAGGAAATGGGGAAGAGAGAGTGGGGAGAAGACGCTGGCAAGGAAGAAGACAGAGATGCCAGTAGCATAATTAACTGAAATAACTATTTCTGAAGTTTATAGGGACGGGAACTTAATGTTATGATGATTAAAGATAAGGAATTGTAAACAGAAAAATACTCTGCATTTTTTTAAACTTCCCTAAGTCTCCTTTGGTATCTTCTGTTGAGATGGTTCGCAAATATATGCAAGAAGTTTTGAAAATTCTATCAGAGCACCATATTTGACATCATCATTATCACTTGATTCAGTATTTGTGCAAGAAAGGAATCCATCTATTATGAATGTAACAGAATTTCTGGAATCTTCCCTTGAGGTGGTAACTCAGAGGACCACTTTGTTGGTGACTTTTGCTCTAAAATTGGATCAGTCTCTGGTATTTAAGTCTTATTTCTGCGTTATTGATGAAAAACATGTATCGGCTCAAACACTTAATATATCTAAAAAATACTCAGAAAACACAACAGGAATTCTTGGCATTAAGGCCTAGATCCCAGGCGTTGGGTCTAGAATTACTTTACGGTTTTGCTGCTCTTGTGTAATACAATGAAATTAAGGCCCAAATTCTGTAACCAGCGCCTAATGTTAGGCGCCTATTTTGGAGGAGCCCAACTAGATAGGCACCTATCTAAATTGAACAACAAGCCCAATTAAGCTTTTTAATCAGCACTAATTGAAACTTAGGTGCCTATCAAGAAAGAGCGATTCTGTAACAAGGTGCCTCTAAAAATTTAGGCGGCCTTCAAAAAAATAGGTGCTATGCATGTTAGGCATGGGCGTGGCTTTGTGTTAGGAGCCTTGTTACAGAATCGCTGCTCTTAACCATTTAGGCGCTCACATGGGCGCCTACATTTTAGCTGTGCCTAAGAGCTGGCCTATTATTGTGTGCCTCCAAAACAGGTGCCGCTCAGCGCGATTCACCAAACAGCACCCAATTGTACTTGAATCGCATTGAACGGTGCCTATATCAGCACCTAACTTTTGGGCGCTTCGTACGGAATTTGCCCCTAAGTTTTCCATGTTTTTTAAGCCTAAGCAATTCATTGAATTTTTAGGGGTCAGAGAAGAATTTAGGGCTCATTTTATCAAGGCGCGCTACGGGGGTTAGCACGTTGGACATTTCATCACGTGCTGACCCCTGCGGCAGCCTAAAATCCTAACGCCTCGTCAATGGAGGCGTTAGGTACTAGCACAGCAGGCGGTTTAACGTGCGGTATTCCGCACATTAAACCGCTACTGCACCTTTGTAAAAGGACCCCTTAGGCTCCAAGTAACTGTTCAAGAAACTACTGGAGGCTGGCTTGGTGAACTGAACTGAAAGGAAGTGTCTATATTCTACATATATTGCCTTTGTTATGTTTCCTTTTCTTGAATCTCCAAGATTGTGGACAAATTGTTTGTTTCCTCTTATTTTCTCTATTGATAAGTTTCTTTGGCCCCTTTTAACAAAGCACGTTAGGGGGTTTTTTTTATCTCCAGCCACTGCAGTAAAAGCTCCAATGCACATAGAATTCCTATGAGTGTCGGAGCTTTTATCGCAGCTGCTGGTGATAAAAAAACCCTAACACAGCTTGATAAAAGGAGGCCTATATTTCTATTGTCACAATATTTTTTTGTGATTGTATAAATAAAGTTTAAAAGGAGAATATTGTCCATTACTTCTTATCCCATGACTTTCTAATTTCCTCATGAATGAGGTACTTTACCAAATGCCTTCTGAAAATCCAAATATGGTTATCTTGGCTAATCAAGAATGTTCTTCCTAATTTCCAAACTTAATCTATACTGTTTCTCGTTTGGTTCCTAATAAAGATGAAGAACAACTGGTTTCCAACCTCATCGAATCCCCCATCATCTTCCTTTATATATTTGAAGGCTGCTATCAAATTTTCTCATTTCCAGGCTGAATACACCCAAATCCTTCGGTTTAACTTCATAGATCATATTATCAAGACCTTGGAATATTTTATTTGGGACAGTGCTAGAACCCCCTCTGCAGGTCTCTTTTCTGTCCACTTCTCACCTGTCCACGGCGATGGCCACCAGTGTAAAAACTGAAGCAGACACTGACATCCCTTGTACGAGGCCACTCATTTTACATAACGCGTTGCTGAATGGCCAGCCTGGAAAAGATAACAATTCTCCATGTTAATATAAAATGGATGGACTCTACAGGGACTGCAGCAGGACACTATCCTAAATTCATGCTATGGCATGAAATTGTGGTCCAATCAGGTTAAGAATGCTTACAATGCATTTTGGAAACCCAGTGCTAGGCTTCCAATATGCTGCAGACCCAGAGAAAGCTTGATGACATAGAAGTAGCAGTTAATTACTTACAAATTAGGGGAAAATCAAACACAGCTATCTTGGTTATTCAATTATGGATTTGGATTTAATTATTTTTGCAGTTGTCTGGGATTTAATTACTTTTCCAAACTCAGATATGCCTAACCAAACTGCTCTATGCCTTAGGAGCTGTCTACTTCATCTTTTCCACAGTGTTTTCAATTGTGCGGTATATGTGCAATGTTTCCTCTAAGCCGCAGGGGTAGGCAATTCCGGTCCTCGAGAGCCGGAGCCAGGTCAGGTTTTTCAGGATATCCACAATAAATATGCATGAGATAGATTTGCATCTCAAGGAATCAGTGCATGCAAATCCATCTCATACATATTCATTGTGGATATCCTGAAAACCTGACCTGGCTCCGGCTCTCGAGGACTAGAATTGCCTATCCCTGCTCTAAGGCATGCATGAGAACACAGACACCTTTCTCCCTGAGAAGCCCATTCCAGACATCCTTCAGGGCCAGCAGTTCCCACACACTACACCCCATGTGATTTTAACTGTGAGGTAGCTAGGGCATGCCTGAAAGGAGAAAGCTGTTGGTGGCCTTCTGTACACTTACAAGTAATAGCATGTTTTTAATAGGACAGTGTGAGAAAACTGAAATTAAGAAGCATGATAATCCTGTTCCTCATCAAAGTTATATTTTGCTAATTATGGTGCATAATTACAGAAACTTGCCATACCGAAATTGCAAGTAAAATGGCCAAGGAGGAGCATGTTGCTCTTTACATCATACAGATTGCGATGAATGTGTGAGATATACCCAAGCAAGCCTGAAAGCCCTAGTGTCAGGGCCAGCTCAAGGGACTTTGGCACCCTGAGCCACCTTTTGCACTGGTGCTTCTCATCCCTGCAATCTGGTATCTCTCTCCCACACAACCTGTGATCTGGTATCTCCCACTATCTCTCTCAAGTTTTCCCCTCCTGCTGGATCAGGCCCTGGCTCAGAACACTGATGAAGAAAGATGCCAAAATCCCAGTCCAGCACCTATCCCTCTAGAAATTTAAAGGTAGACTGGACTAGGATTTTGACACCCTTTATCATAGGTACCCTGGGCCAGGGCCTCACCTGGTCCAAAGATTGAGCTGGCCCTGCCTAGCGTAACATGATTTTATATTAGGAGGCATATAGGGCTTGATTTTACAACGGAATGCCTATGTGAAAAGTTCAAAGAGGCACCTGCATTAACCTATTTTATAAAGTCTCTAATACAATTCCAAGTATTGTACTATTTAGATCATTTCACTCAATTCCAGCTCACTCACAGTATAATCATTGTTCAAATGTATTTCATGAATTGTGTTCAAATCATTAATGATAAATCCTCTCTGTGAACCTTCCCAATATAGTCTCATTTTTAACATCAATTTTCTCTTTTCATTCATCTAACATGAATCATATTTTCTGCTTCCGAGACAAACAAGATCAACAGACATCATAGCATTAGGATTTTCTAACAGGATTGTTCGTTCCTGAAACAGATGCATTATCAAATAAAGAATAATTCATGTTGGATAAATGGAGGTCAATAAGTTAAGTATTTTTCACTGTGTAGAGACACTAGGGTCCTGCTTAAGGGTGCTCGCAGTGACACCAGTGATGTAGCAAGGGGGGTGGGAGGGCAGACCAACCTGGGAGCTGACTTGGGAGGGGGGCACCAGCACTTCCCCTCTTGCCCACCCCCTGTGATGAGATGGGACGGGTCGCTGAAGAGCATCCTGCCACTACCTCTTCAAATCTTTTTAGGCAGCAAGCAGGCTGACCTTCGCGCTGCTCTCACCAGCCTCATTCCTCACTGATGTCACTTCCTGTTCATGGGGTCAGGCAGTGATGTCAGAAGGAAGGCTCAGCCAGTGCAGCCAGCAGGTATTCCAGCCTGCTCGCTGCCAGCAAAGATGTGAAAAGATACGGAGGGGGTGCAGCAATGTCGGGGCGGCCAGGAAGAGCACATGGGGCAGTGATGTCGGGTGCCTCTGCCCCGGGCGCTAACTTCCTTTGCTACGCCACTGAGTGACACCTAGAGACTCTACTAAAATACTGTTAGATAAATACGAGTGGCAACAGCGTTCAGTCTTTTTTTGGCTGCCTAGGGCATAATGCCCAGATATTCAATGCCAGGCCATGTCACAGCACCGACATACGGCATTGAATATCTAGTTATATATAGTATGGCCAGCTATCCCTTATGTACTAAAGAAGGCTATAAAACTGCTGGAGAGGGTGCAGAGACGAGCAACAAAACTAGTAAAATGTATGGAGAAACTGGAATACAAGGATCGACTTAAGAGACTGGGATTGTTCTCCCTTGAGAAAAGGAGACTGCGAGGGGATATGATCAAGACCTTCAAAATACTGAAAGGAATCAACATAATAGAGCAGAAAAAACTATTTACATTGTCCAATTTGACATGGACAAGAGGACACGGAATGAAGCTAAGGGGGGACAAGTTCAGGACTAATATCAGCAAGTTCTGCTTCACTCAGAGAGTGGTGGACACCTGGAATGCTCTCCCAGAGGAGGTTATTGCGGAATCGACTGTCCTAGGATTCAAAAGCAAACTAGATGCACATCTCCTTACGAGAGACATAGAAGGATATGGGTGATTAAAAATTACACCAGGTGTACACCTGGCAGGGCCTCCGTGTGTGCGGATTGCCGGACTAGATGGACCGAAGGTCTGATCCGGAGATGGTGCTTCTTATGTTCTTACTGTAGTTAAGTGTGATCTAGGAAACCGGGCAAAGATAGAATTGAGTTTTATGCGGTCCAATGTAACTTACCTTAGACCCAGAACACCCACAAAATAACCAATTAAGGCCCTCTTTTACTATGGTGCGCTAACCAATAAGCACGCACTAATCGAATTAGCACACGCTAAACTCTAACACATGCATGTTAGTCTAAGGGCGCGCTTATCGGTTAGCACACCTTAGTAAAAGAGGGGGTAAGTCTTTAGGGGGAAATTCTATAACCTGCACCTACATTTAAGCGTCGGTAGGCGCCCTGCCAATGGTCAGAAACGGCAGGGTTGAAGCACTTACCAATGCCTAAATAAAAGACGGCTGAAATGGCAGCTGGAATTGCAGCTAGAAAGCCGCTTTAGGCTGTGGAATGCCACATTAGGCGTGGCCAACTCCCAAAGTGGCATTAGGCGATCTAAAGTGGCTACCCAGCTGCAAATCATGCCAAGATAGGTGGCTGAAATATAGGCCCGGGAAATCCTGGCCTACATGTCAGCTGCCTATCTCTGCCTAGACTGCAACAGCCGATCGTGGTAGGGAAATTCTCTCCTGCCCCATCAACTGAGCGCGATGGGTGCCGGTTACAGAATCACGGCTTTGGGAAATCCCTGACGCTCAGCTGATGGGGAAGGGGGAATTCCACTGCTGCAATCATCTGAGAGCGGCCATGGCAGTGAATCCCCAAACCCCACCAAAAATCAGTCGGCAGGAGAGATGCTGCCACCCCTGCAACATCCCCAGCAGGAGGGATGCCCAATCTCTCCTGTAAGCACCCCCCTAAACACTCCTGAAATCCACCTAGACCCTCCCCCGTACCTTTTTCTAGTAGGCTGGCTAGAGGGATGCCCACTTCCTCTGACAGGCAGGCCTGCCTCTTCTGAATTGGAGTGGCCTTAGGGATCTGACCAATCGGAGTTTTAGGCCACTCCAGTGCATCCCAGAATGCACTCCGGTTGGCCCAAGTACCTAAAGCCCCTCCTATGGGAGAGGCCTTAGGCGCCTGGGCCAATGAAGGCCTTAGGCCCCTCCCCAGTGCATCCCAGGATTAACTGGGAAGGGGAAGGCCCACCATTCGGGAGAAGCGGACCTGCCAGCCAAAGGGAGTAGGCATCCCTCCAGCTGGTCTTCTACAAAAAGGTAGTGGGAGGACCTGGGTGGGTTTTAGGGGCTGGGGGTGTTTAGAGGGGTGCCGGCAGGAGGGATTGGGCATCCCTCCTGCTGGGGATGTTTGAGGGAGGTGCCGACAGGAAGGATTGGACATCCCTCCTGCCGGCTGATTTGTAGTGGGGTTCGGGATTTCCTTGCCGTGGCCGCTCAGCCGATCGCTGTAGGGGAATTCCCCCTCCCCCATCATCTGAGCGGCAGGGACTCCCCAAAACTGCGATTTTGTAACCGGTGCCCAAATATGCACCTACAGTTCATACAAAGTGGGTGCACACTTTTTATATCCCTATGTGGTTATACAATTTTATAAAAGTTATTTTCCACATGTAAAACAAGCTTTACAAGCTGAAAAGCTTTATAAAAATTACCCCCAATATGTGTTATGAAGCATGTAATTAGAGTTAACCAGCCTCACCTGTGATCAGGTTATCCACCAGTGTGGTTGGCACACAGAAGATCCCCACCAGCAGGTCACTGATTGCCAAGTTTAAGATAAAAAGGTTGGTGACGGTGCGCATCCGATTGTTCTTTAAGACGATAAAGCAGACTAGGCTGTTCCCGACCATGCATGAGGCAAAGATTACCAGATAGGATATGATGTAGCTGGCGGCTACAGGAGAAGAGTGCTGATAGTAGGGCGAGTAAGTAAGGTTTCGTCTCTGGCCCACTACTGTCTGGAGTGTTTTATTGACACCTTCTTCCAAGTCTTCCCCAAGAACCTCCATGGCGCCTGCACAAATGAAAGAAAGTATGTGAGAGGCAGTGTTTCCAAACAGGAGAAAGGCAAAGGGTAAATTACACCCATTCAAAATTATTTAACAAGGATAGAGAAGTGTAGCGATAACATTCCGCCTAGATATTATGGTGTGCTGACTGCTCTTGGAAAAATTGTGCCATTTGTGTTATTCTTCCAGAAGGGAGAGAAGAGTGTCTCTATGTCAAAAAAAACAAAAAAAACCCAGTATTGCAGGGGTAAGGAAAAAAAGGCAATATACCGAAGATCTTCTTTGAAAGAGAAAATGGCACTTCCATCCTCTACAGATTTCCACCTACAGATGGAAGAACTGGACTGAGATCTGATCAATGATATCCCAAAAGTGGGAAAGAAGGGACAGGTGATAATAGTGATTTAAATCTACTGGATGCAGACTGAAGTTTCTCATCTGCAAATCTGGAAAGTGGAAAAGTCAAGGATGCCTTTCAAGGAGTTTTGCTCAGGCAAATGGTAGTGTTGCCCAGTAGAGTAGGATTGCCAGATTTTACATTCGTAAAATCCGGACCCGTAGACCCGCCTTATTATGCCCCAGTCCTGCCCCTAATCCCGCCCTAGCTACGCCCCATCTGCTTGCTCTGGTCAGGCAGGAGTGCCCGTAATATCATCCCGTGGCATTCGCGCTTGCATGGATGCCCTCTTGCTCGACACAATTTTGGGGGGAAGCTTTTCAAAACCCAGACAAAGTGCGAGGTTTTGAAAAGACACCCGAACCCCCAGACGTGTCTGGGGAAATCCGGATGTCTGGTAACCCTACACTAGAGGGGTGTTGATGTCCTAACAAATGGAGAAAATGTGTTTAATGTCTGAGTAGATGCCTAATCGGGCAGCAGTACACATCACACAGTGTGGTTTGATATACAAGGCAGATTCCAGTCATACCAAACTCAAAACTGAGATGTACCTGAACGAGGAGCTGGCAGGGCAAGAGTATAAACGGGAAGACGGAAAACTAGGGTTACCATATTTTTCTCTGGGAAACCCCGGACACATGACTCTGCCCCGTTGTGCCTCCAGCCTCACCCTGTTCCACCCCAGCCCTGCCCAGTTCCGCCTCAAGCCCCACCCCCACAAAGCCTCCTCTCTTCTTCCGGACGAGCTCCGGCTGCATTTGGAGTGCCTGGAGTATGCCCCGAAGTGAGTGATGTCATGCTCAGAGGCCCTCCAGATGCGGCCGGAGCTCGTCAGGGCTTTCTAAAACCCAGGTAAATGCCAGGCTTTGGAAAGTCCATCCAGGAGCCTGGTCAGTCCTCTAAAAAGAGCGGACGTCTGGTAACCCCAGGGAAAACTGGTATAAACTGAAAAAAACCTGTAAAATAGGCAACTGATAATATTTAGGAAAGTGAATAAAAACAAGAGAAAAAGGAAACCAATATGGTTCTCCAACGAAGTGGCCGCAGAAATGAAAGTGAAACGGGATGATCCGCAGAATATAGAAGCTCACGAGAAGAACAGTTAGTTTCCAAGTTTCAAGTTTCCAAGTTTATTATATAATTTGATTAATCGCCTCTTCCAAGTTCTAGGCGATGTACAATTGCTAAAATAACCAAATATGGGTAACGAATCACACAGACATAAATCTAAGCAAATTAAAATGACAAATACAAACATTCCTATACAAAGTTTAAATCAATTAAATTAAGTAATTTATACATATGATATCAAAACAGAAGGGAAAATTATTAAGGGATTACAATCAGTGTTTAATTCAATATATTTAAGGTAAAAACATTAGGAGGGGATACAAATATAGTTTGTAATGAAATATTAGATAAAGAGAGACAAAAGCATTATGTTTATTCACTAAAAGCATCTTTAAAGAGAAAACTCTTAAGTTTGGTCTTAAATTTGTCCAAATTCTTTTCCTCTCTTATATATAATGGGAGGTCATTCCAGGACTGAAGAGCGGTTATAGAAAAAATAGTGTGACGCCTCGTGTTAATAACTTTTAATGAGGGAATGGCCAGTAAGTGTTGGTCTTGTGATCTCAGAGATCTAGAGATAGAGTAAGGAATTAAAACTCTAAAAATGAAAGCAGGGGTTTTAAATAATAGGGATTTAAAAGTAAGCAAGCATAGTTTAAATAAAATACGATGTGCAACTGGGAGCCAATGTGCCTTTTTAAGTAATGGAGAGACATGATCAAATTTTTTGGCTTTGTAAATAATTTTAATAGAGGCGTTCTGAATAATTTGAAGACGTCTGATTTCTTTTTGTGGCAAACCTTTAAACAAAAACTCAGCTCAGAGAAATGTAACTCTGAAGAGGGAGGGATAACCTCCTCTTGGGAAAGAGTTTATCTTCCAATCATTGCTTGATTGATGTTTAAAGCGAGTCCAACTGGATGGTGTGAAAAAGGTTATTCAATTGTGTATGAATGTCTTAATTGAAATACTGTATATATTCAGTTCACAAATCTTTTGCATTCAGGTTGACACTAAAATTTCTACATGCACTTAACTCGGTTGTGAAAGAAAATTCACAATTGAATAACCTTTTTCACACCATCGAGTTGGACTTGCTTTAAACATCAATCAAGCAATGATTGGAAGATAAACTCTTTCCCAAGAGGGGGTTACCCCTCCTTCTTCAGAGTTACATTTCTCTGAGCTGAGTTTTTGTATAGCGGGTCCCTCTCTTTGGTAGTGCTAATTACTGAGTCAGTCTGTTTTTGTTACAATTTTGCATTTTTCTGACTCTTTTGTTACTTTTCCCTGCTGAAGTGGAAACCTTTAAACAAGGCATTACAATAATCGATTTTAGAGATTATTAGCAGTAAATTTGAGAGAATGAGATCATACACCATATGCCCTGGCTTAGGAGCGAGGTTCATTCCTGTAATAGTATGTGCAAAATTAATGTAAATACAAAAACAGAGCCAACAACCCCACGGAAAAAAAACAACAAAAGAAAGAAAGTGGGGAGGGAACTGTACGCATCAACCTATGACAGTGTTGAGTTTCAAATCATTTATTAAATACAACACATATATAAATAAGTATCAATCCAGATAACATATCCTTTTGTGGATCCTTTCAGACTCTCTTGTATCTGACATGGTCCGTGTTTCGGCTATAATACATCATATCCTATCAGGGGTGTAGGTAAACAATCCACTACATAGCGTTGGAACACTTTGCATCTATGGAAAAAAATACTGTGCAGTGACAAATTTAATGTATCGCTCAAAGAGCCACTGTTTGCGAGAGGCCCAGCCACGCAGCTCTTTGAGCGATGCGTTAAATTTGTGACCCTGTCGGGTACAAGAGAGTCTGAAAGGATCCACAAAAGGATATGTTATCTGGACTATTTTGCATTGGGTTTTACAATCCTAAAACCCGACTGCTGTAGACTTAGTTACCGACAGGTCTGCGGGTTTTTGTTGGTATTACGGTATTACACACGCAAAATATCTGCTCCATAAAAAAAAGAAAAAAAACAGGCAGACCAGTCAAAAAAACCCAAAAAATGAAAACCGCTCCCCCCCCCCGACAAACGCGCACCCCCCCCTGCACGCGGCAACCCACAAATGGCAGGAGGGATGCCCATCCCCGCCTGCCACCTGATGCTCCCCCCACTGCGCTTAAAAATATGGCAGGAGGGATGCCCACTCCCTCCTGCCATTGGCACCATCGCCTCCCCCACCTGCCTGTTGGCAGCCCAACTTAAGAAGCAGTTAGAGAAAATTAGGCCTTTGTCTCCAGCTAGGAGGTAGAGGAAATCATGGAAGTGTTCCAAACTTTGCAAGAAATAGGGTTATACATAAATTCCCCATGCGTCCCCTGCAATTTCAAGGATCAGTGAATTTAAATTTTAGAAACAGTGCAAACTATTACCCCTTTAATTTAATTCAATTCAGTTTAATTCATGTGCTTATTGTCCATTTAACCAAGAGTGGTTCAATGCAAATTCCAAAAGATGTAAGATATAAAACAATGCAAATAAATAGAGGATTCTCTTTGGTTTTGCTGATAAGTGATCATGTCCTTAATTAACAAGAAACATCTCCTGGGATTGCTATGAACATCCCTCTGCAACCTGTCATGCTTGTCCTATGTAATGTACCGTGAATGTCTAATAACTGACTGTATGTATCTGCTGTAATCTACTGTGGATGTGCTTCTGAGCTCACAGGAGGGCGGGATAGAAATCTAAATAAATAAATAAACAGTTCTTATGATTTCCTAGTCACCCTGCCTGTGTATGTGCAATAGATGTCTACTCTGAATATTACAGGCTAGTCAGGAGCACAGCACACTGTAGTTACTACTATTAATCATTTCTATAGTGCAACTAGACCTACACATTATAGTGCTGTACACATTATATGCAGGTGTTTTCTCTATCCCTAGAGGGCTCAGAATCTAAGACTTGTGGGTTTTTTGTACTTTATTTATTCAATTTTCTATACCAGTTGTCCCCAACCCTGTCCTGGAGGATCACCAGGCCAGTTGGGTTTTCTGCATAGCCCTAATGAATATGCAAGGAGCAGATTTGCATGCCTGTCACTTCCATTATATGCAAATCTCTCTCATGCATATTCATTTATTCAGGTACTCGAGAATTTTTCCCTTTCTGTCCTGGCAGGCTCACAATCTGTCTAATATACCTGGGGCAATGGGGGGGATTAAGTGACTTACCCAGGGTCACAAGGAGCAGCGTGGGTTTGAACCCACAACCTCAGGGTGTTGAGGCTGCGCCACTCTAGAAATCAAAATGTAGCATTAGTGAGCCAAGTAAAGATCAATGAAGCCATTGTGACATCACTGATGGGTTGGCTCTTATTGGTGGAATGAGGCATTGTGACATCACAGTATCAGCTCTGGTTACCAGAGACAGAAACTTTTCACTATTTATTCAATTTTCTATACTGTTCTCCAAAGGGAGCTCAGAACGGTTTACATGAATTTGTTCAGGTACTCAAGCATTTTTCCCTGTCTGTCCCAGTGGGCCCACAATCTATCTAATATGTGACTTGCCCAGGGTCACAAGGAGCAGCGTGGGTTGAACCTCCAATCTCAGATGCTGAGGCTGTAGCTTTACACACTGTGCCACACTCTCCCCTTGGGGCAATGGAGGGTTAAGTGACTTGCCCAAGGTCACAAAGGAGATGCAGTGGGAATCAAAGCCCTTACTGCTTCTCTCAGAGCTCTCCGCAGGTAGCTAAGATTTCCTAAGTGTCTCCGTTCAGAACAATGACCAATACACTCAGGCAATCAGAAGACCTGAACAGAAAGAAAGTGGCTTTGAAGTTCTAAATCATAAGAACATAAGAATAGCCTTACTGGGTCAGACCAGTGGTCCATCAAGCCCAGTATCCCATTCTCACGGTGGCCAATCCAGGTCCCTAGTACCTGGCCAAAACCCAAAGAGTAGCAACATTCCATGCTACCGATACAGGGCAAGCAGTGGCTTCCCCCGTATCTTTCTCAATAACAGACTATGGACTTTTCCTCCAGGAACTTGTCCAAACCTTTCTTAAAACCAGCTGCACTATCCGCTCTTATCACATCCTCTGGCTTTTACTTGATGCCAGATGCTGCACATGCTTTCCACATTTTGCACATTCCATCTTGCTTTATTTTGCGAATTCAGTCACCATGAGTGTCAGCTCTGAGCACTCTTAATATTGAGCAAACTCCATTAATCTGATGAGGGAGCATTCATTTGTGATGTATGTACACCCCCCTCCCTCCCAATCATTTTGAAAAGTTGGCTCCTATCATCACCACCAAGATATTCTGCCTAGGAATCCATCTACCATTTATTAGACTTTGAGGCTCTTCCAAGGTTTGTGTCTTATTGAAACAAACAAAAAAAAAAGAAAGAAAGAAAGAACACAGCACAGTCAGATGAAGATCAGATCTTCATCAGAGTCTGCAGGCATCAGGCTGAGCCATGTAAAGCACAAATACAGCATGGACAGCTGAAGATCTGATCGTCATCAGAGTCTTTGGAGGCATCAGGCTGAGCCATGTAAAGCACGAATACAGCATGGCAGCTAAAGATCTGATCTTCATTAGAGCAGGTCACATAGAAAGCATGAAAACAGCACAGACAGCTGAAAAGCAGATTTTCATGAGCCACAAGAAACTCAAATAAAATTTTTTTAAAAAATCCAGATGTGCTGCCACAGACAGACTCCTGCTGGCCTCTGACTTCCCCTTCTCTCCTCTCTAAGGATCCTTTTGTTTGTCACAAGTTTTGTTGAATTTTGTTTACTGCTTCTGTCGTCGCCATCTGTCCTGGAAGGCTGTATCATGCATCATCATCCTTGCCATAAACAATTAATTTCCAATTGCACTCCTGTCTGAGTCTAAGACCTTGAGCAGAAGTCATGACATTCAGAAACAACTTGCTACATTCAAATACGTAGCTATCTCTCTTAAAATAATTATGAAGAATCATGCAACCTCCCCCACCACCGCAACCACTCATTACCTCAAAAAGTTCAGTCACCAACCATTCAATATATACAATAAATTAAAATCACTCTCTTGAATTTCATGCAGGTACTAAGAAGATGGGCACAGACTGATTCTGTTTGTTGTCTTAGCCTTCAAGTTCAATGAAAGAGAATATTTTGGATAGCCAAGGTTTGTGTAACAAAATTAAGGTAAGGGTCATCCTATCCCCTACTCCGTTCCCTTCTCATTGCAAGCCCTGTATGTCTTACCTCCCGCCTGGAGTACCTGAAATCCTCTTTTCTGGCTAGCAGAGAGAGCTAGGAACTTTTCCTCGCGAAACCCTGGGCTGCCTGGAAACACACAAGGAAAATGCCAGAGGAGAGAAAAATAATGGTGTGAAAGGATATCTGAAACTTGAAAGGGGCGATCAAATCAGCAGTAAACATTTCCAGTGGTGAAGTGCTGTGGTCCAGTGTGATGTTTGCCTAGCAGAGCTCAGACTGGCTGCAGAATCACGGAAAGAAGCCCCTCTCTCACACTGTAAAGCCCAGAGAAGAGGCTGGAGGCACAAAACCCCTCTGATTCTCCGACTCCCCTCACTTCCATCACCCTGTCAACCTCTCTCTCCCCAATCTTCCACTAGCCACAACCCCCTTCATGCTCCCTTTCCCACTGTAACCGCCTCTTCAAGCTCACTCTTTCCCTCCCAATCTGTCTGCATAGTATGCTCACGTCCTCCTACAGGCTCTCTGTTTCCCTTTTTGTCCTGCTGTCCCTTGAGGCTTCTTTTTTTATTTTAATCTCCTCCTCCTTTCTAGATTCCCCCTCCATCCCTACAATCTCCCTCTCTGCCTCTCTCACACACATCCTCAATTCCCCTCGTCCCTTTGACACTTTCATCTTTGCTTTCTCTCTGTCTGAATCCCCAACCACTCTCCAATGCACCTCTGTCACACATGTTCACATGTTCTCAACCTTCCTTTTAATGACTCTTTCACTTTTTCTCCCTTCCCCCTGCCTCTCTCTCTCTCTTAACCTGTCACCCTCTATTTTTCTCTCACATGCATACACTTGCACAGTCTTTATTCCCCTCTCTTGGATTCTTTTGATATTTTAATTTTTTCATTCTGGTTCTCTAATTTGAAATACACACACTTTTAAAAAAACAATAGGAAGAAATATTTTTTCACTCAGAAAATAGTTAAGCTCTAGAATTCTTTGCCAGAGGATGTGGTAACAGCAGTCAGCATAGCTGGATTTTTAAAAGGTTTGGACAAGTTCCTAGAGCAAAAGTCCATAGTCTGCTATTGAGACAGACAAGGGGGAAGCTACTGCTTGCCCTGGGATCGATAGCTACTCTTTGGGTTTTTGCCAGGTACTTGTGACCTGGATTAACCACTGTGGAAACAGGATATTGGGCTAGATCAGGGGTGGGCAACTCAGGTCCTCGAGGGCCGGAATCCAGTCGGGTTTTTAGGATTTCCCCAATGAATATGCATTGAAACCAGTACATGCAAATAGATCTCATACATATTCATTCCTACCAGAACACAGATAACCCCTATGCAAATACGGGACCAAAAAATAAAAGTACTAATACATACAAACGAAACCCTAAGATTCAAGACTCTGTATGCAGTACAACACCAGAGAAAAAGAAACAAATGCATTTCTTCCTGAACAGTGCAAAATATAGACAGCAGATGTAAATTCTCAAAATCGACACAATTCCATCACTAAATTGAAACTAAAATCATTCCCCCTACCTTTCTTGTCTCCCTCCCACCATGCTGTGCCTCAACTAGGTGCTTCCCTCCGGTGGGTGTCTTACCTTCTGGCTGGCTCCCACCTGGCCATTTTATGCAGCCCACAGTGCGATGCTCCCGGTGTTATCTTCTGGCTGGCTCCCTCCACCTCACTGCCGCAGTGTGTACAAAGCCATGGGCAGCGGCTCCTCACGCGTCCTGCGCCTGAACCGGAAACCTTCTCTCTGACGTCGCAATGTTAGAGGAAATGCTTCCGGATGAGGTGTGGGACATGCGAGGAGCCGCCGCTGCCTGCAGCTTTGTGCACGCTGCGATAGTGAGGAGGAGGTAGCCGGCCAGAAGATAACACAGGGGGCATCGCACTGTGGGCTGCATAAAATGGCCAGGTGGAAGCCGGCCAGAAGGTAAGACACCCGCCGGAAGGAGGCACCTAGTTGAGGCACAGCATGGTGGGAGGGAGACAACAAAGTTAGGGGGAATGATTTTATTTTCAATTTAGTGATGGAATTGTGTCGATTTTGAGAATTTACATCTGCTGTCTATATTTTGCACTGTTCAGGAAGAAATGCATTTGTTTCTTTTTCTCTGGGGTTGTACTGCATGCAGAGTCTTGAATCTTAGGGTTTCGTTTGTACGTATTAGTACTTTTATTTTTTGGTCCCGTATTTGCATAGGGGTTATCTGTGTTCTGGTAGGAATGAATATGTATGAGATCTATTTGCGTGCACTGGTTTCAATGCATATTCATTGGGGAAATTCTAAAAACCCGACTGGATTCCGGCCCTCGAGGACCTGAGTTGCCCACCCCTGATCTAGCCCAATATCCTGTTTCCACAGTGGCCAATCCAGCCAGCACCATGGGCCGCATAAAATGGCCAGGCAGCCGGATCTGGCCCACGGGCCTTGAGTTTGACACCTGTACACTAGGCCATTCCTCCATGCCAGCACAGCTTAAAAAAAGCTCACCACTATCAGCTGGATATCTACCCCTAAATAAATACACAGTATATATGAAATGCATTGCAGTGCATTAAGCCCTAGGTTAAACACCTAATATGGCATAGTACTTGGGTGCTCAGTTTCAGTTCTTGAGGGCCGCAAGCCATTCAAGATTTCAGAATTTCCCCAATGAATAGGCATGACATCTATTTGCATGCGCTGCCTTCATTGTATGCAGATAAATCTCATGCCTATTCATTGTGGAAATCACAATGGGCCCAACTAGGTTATGGCCCTCAAGAACCAACATTGAGCACCCCTGGTATAGTAAATAGACCCCTACGTGTGTTATATTACACAACTAATGGGTTGAAAAGTCAAATAACCAGAGACATTGAGTTCAACCTTCTGGTTTTGTGACAGCTTTTCTCCAAGCAGTAATCTAGAGGAGGTGGGAGAGGCAGAGAGGTGTTCATTCTTTCTGGTGGAGAGGGAAAGGGGCTGCACTTCTGTAGCCAAGCGTGAAGCAGCATAATTCTTTCTCAAATCCCAGATATAGCAGTGGGGTCAGGCTTGCTGGATCAGCATTTTCCCCTGACATGTGGAAGTACGATTTCACCCACCAGTACCTTTTCCTCTGCTCCAGTTAACATTTGAATTCATTTTCATCTGGCAAAATCTTTCTTAATGTCACCACAATGTAAATTTAAATTTTAGAAATAGGGCAAACAGCCCTTTAATTTAATTCCATTTAATTCATGTGCTTATTGTCCATTTAACCATGAGTGGTTCAATGCCGATTCCAAAAGATGTAAGATATAAAACAATGCAAATAAATAGAGGATTCTCCTTAGTTTTGCTGATAAGTGATTCTGATTTAACACAATTCCTGTAGACACTGCTATAAATATTGTCAAAATAAATGCTGATTTTTACCATATTCCAGATTGAAATGCACAGGTTACTTTTATTTAGGGTTACCAGACATCTGGATTTCCCCTTACAGCTATACAAAACCTGGCACTTTGTCTGGGTTTTGAAAAGCTTCTGGCAACGAGCGACATTGAGACGGTTGGAGGTCAAAGTCATTCAGCTAGCTCTGAGGTGATTGCAGAAGACTGGTGGGCCAAGCAGTCAGGGGCTTCTCTGGTAATATGACGGCAGTAGCCTAAGTCAATCGCCAGGGAGGAACCAAGAGCACTCCTCTGGCTCAGGAAGCCCACCTTCTTTTTCTTTAGGTGGAACGTCAACTCATAGCACTGATGGCAGCGCATGTGGCAGGAGTAAACAATGTTCAAGCAAACTTCTTCCACTTCATCCTCATGGCCATGGCAAGAAACAAGAAAGCAGATAACTTCTTCAGTTGAGGATCCGAGCCCGGAAATGAAGGGCTTGAAGCTCTGGAGCAGTTGTGGCTTCAGGAGTTTCTCCTGTATGGCATTCCTCCTTGGCTGACATTTGGCCTGGTCATTCGATGGATCGTGGCCCATCTGGGGTACATCATTCTGGTGGCTCCAGCTTGGCCTCACGGACTGTAGTAGGCAGATCTGATGCATCTGTGCAGTAGTTGCAGCCATAGACTGAGCAACCATCTGAACCTCCTGCCACGGAGTCCAATGTCCATGGAAGATCCAGGTCACTTTGCTCTTATGGTGTGGTTCTTGAGCACGCAGCTTTAGAGCACACAGGATATTATTCTATGGTTGTTGATACTTTTCTCAAGTTTATGAAGTCGTCCATGATTTTGACTTATGCTAAGGCATGGAAGGCCTTCCAACATGGGTGCACCCAGGGCCAGATGGACCCATATTCAGCTCAGATCTCACGGATTCTCACCTTTCTTTAGGCTGGTCTGGATAAAAGCATCACTGTGGCTTCTCTTTGGGTCCAGGTGACCAGCTCTCTTGTTTTAGATCCCGGGAGCATCGGTCCTTGTTGGCGTATCATCTTGCTGTCACTAGATTTCTAAAGGGGGAATCTTTGGGTCAGTCCATCATTTTTAAACACCCTTTCCCTTCCAGGGACCTTTACCTGGTGCTGTCTAGCCTTACCAAGGCTCCTTTGAGGCTTTGAGATGTTTCCCTCTTGGACCTGACACTCAAGAATGTTTTTCTGGTTGCTATTCCTTCAGCGAGATGTGTGTCGGAACATCAGGCTCTGTCTTGCAGAGAACTGTTCCTCCATATTTCGGAGGCTGCGGTTTCCTTCCTTTCTGCCAAAAGTAGTTTCAGCTTACCATGTTAATCAGGAAGTGTGTTTGCCTGTCTTTCAGCCTACAGGTTGCAGGACACATGATCGAATGCCAAAGAAACTGGATGTGCGCCGAGTTCTTCTGCGTTATTTAGTGGTTACTAATGAGTTTCATTTCTCTAATATTTCTTTGTGCTGATTCATTCAGTTCGGTGGGGTGCTCCTGCATCCAAGGCCACGATTTCCAGATGGATCCATAGAGCCATTTCATCAGCCTACATTCTTTCTGGGAAACAGTCTCCTGTTTCAGGCAAGGCGCCTTATTCCACGAGTGTGGCTTCTTGGTGCGCCGCATCTCGAGCTATCTCCCATGGGATTTGCAGAGCAGCAATGTGGTCTTCTCTTCACACGTTTACCAGGTTTTACAGCAGGGGTGTCCAACCTTTTGGCTTCCCTGGGCCACATTGGCCCAAAAAAAAATGTTTCTGGGGCCGCGCAGACGCTGCAGCAAGACAGAAGAGGGAGCCGGCAAGACGGTAAACACCCGGGGGCAGCAGAGGAAAATACTTATCGCCCTCGACTGGGGCCACACAAAATACTTCACGGGGCCGCATGCAGCACTCCTGTTTTACAGTACTGAATGTGGCGGCAAGACAAGACTCTGTCTTTGGGTCCTTGGTCTTCAGGGTCAGCACAGCAACCTGCCCTAACTATTTGGGGGACTGCTTTTGTACGTCCCATTTGTCTAGAATGTCTCACCTATTGCATTGGGAAAAGAGATTACGTACTTTCCCTGGTAAGCTCTTTTCCAGTAGATAGGTGCAGTGGCGTAGTAAGGGGGGTGCGAGGCGGGTGGTCTGCCCCAGGCGTGGTCTTTCTCCTCTCTGCGCCCCCTTTCTCACTCCTTCCCCTGCCACACGTGCACACCCGCTCCTTTTCCCCCATACCTTTTTAACTTCGGTGCGAGCAGCGTTGAACTTGCTGCCCGTGTCAGCTTCCCAGAAGTGACAGCGAGAGGCCCGAAACCGATGCGGGCAGCAATTTCCTTGCTGCTCACTCCGAAGTTCAAAAGGTACGGGGAAGGGGTGTGGGTGGGCACACGCGCGCAGCAGGGGGGGCGGGTGAGAGGCGCTACGCCACAGGCGCCAGTCACCTTCGCTATGCACCTGAACGTGCGAGACATTCTAGACCCCTGCCCAGCCCTTACTGCGCCTGCCTATTGTTTTACTCTGTTTATGCTTCTCCAAGCTGTTATTCCAGCTAAGTGTTTGACTTTTTCTTGCACTTAAAAGTCTTTCATCATGTTTTGGAGCTACTTGAAGCCTTTTAACAATGTGCTATGAGAAGTTCATGCACCACTGGTGATAAATCTATTCACCACATGGCGCCTTGTGAAAAATTCTTTATGAGCACATAAGAAATTAAATGTGAATTTTTTTTTTAAAGCTTGTGTCACTATGTAAGATCACACTTTTCATCATTTGGTGTGGGGCTTCTGTTTAGAAATATATTGCCTACTGTCCCTACCATTTTATTGGTTTGGAGTAAAATCCGCTGTTTGTTATAAAGATAGATGTAGAGCAGAAAGTGAAGGAGAGAAAACAGCAAATAGATAAGAGGGCATTGGAAACAGAGTTAAGAGCACCGACAGAAGGAGGTTCAACTAGAGACTGGGAAAAGATGAGTAGAAAAATAAAATCACCAGACAACAAAGGTAGGAAAAGTGATTTTATTTTCAATTTAGTGATTGAAATGCGTCTGTTTTCAGAATTTACATCTGCTGTCTATCTCTTGCAATGTTCAGGAAGAAATGTATTTCTGTTTCTCTGTTGTTGTACTGCATGCAGAGTCTGGCATCTTAGAGTTTCATTTGTGCATATTAGGACTTTTAGTTTGTGGTCCTGTATTTGCGTGGGGTTTATCTGTGTTCTGCACGTGTGACCAAGGCCAGGTGTTCTGGTAGGAAAGAATGCCGTGAAGCATTATTGGTGTCATGGCCCCAAGTAGGAAAATGCTTGAGTACCTGATTGTAAAACCGCTTAGATAACCTTGATAGGCGGTATATAAAATCCTAATAAACTTAAACTTAAACTTAAACCACAAAATTAAAATACACAAAGCACACAGTATGCTTTTTAACATTCATTCCTACCAGAAAACAGATAACCCCATGCAAATGCAGGACCAAAAACTAAAAATACTAATATTTACAAACAAACCCTAAGATGCAAGACTCTGCAAGCAGTACAACCGCAGAGGAAAAAGAAACAAATGCATTTCTTCCTGAACAGACAAATCAAGCAGAAATAAAATAATTATTTTGTGGACCGGCACCGGTCCGTGGACCGGCAGCTGAAGAACATTTTCATATATACCCACAATATAATTGTATTAACCATTATGTGTTGTTAATACAATTATATTGTGGGTATATATGAAAAATGAATGGAAAAAATGGTGTTACAATTAGTACTATTATGGGGGCGGGGTCTGGGGCAGAGATTGAGTGAAGATGGGCATGACTTAGCCCAATGTTCTTCAGCTGCCGGTCCACGGACCGGTGCCGGTCCACAAAATAATTATTTTATTTCTGCCGATCCATAGGTGTCAAAAGGTTGAAGAACACTGCTCTAGATGCAGGCCGGAACTCAGGGAAGGAAACACGAGGTTGATGTGGGGGTGGAGCTGAAGATAGAATGGGGTGGGACCTGGGGTGGAATGGGGCGGTTCCACGTGTCCTGTTTTTTTAAAGAGGAAATCTGGTAACCCTAGGAAAGGGTCAACTCCACCCACAGTGTTATGCTATCCACAAGTACACACACACTCACTGACCACCTAGAAAATTCCACATCCCTCCACTCTGCAGCAGAGGCATTTTCCAGGAGGGTCACATAAGGTTTTTATTTTAGCATATGAAATTGCAAAAGAACTTTTCACATTATAATATACAGTCAAACCTTGGTTTGCGAGCATAATTTGTTCCAGAAGCATGCTTGTAATCTAAAGCACTCGTATATCAAAGTGAATTTTCCCATAGGAAATAACGGAAACTCAGACGATTCGTTCCACAACCCAAAAACTTTAATACAAAATACTTTATGTACTCGTATTGTAATACCTCGCTTGTTTAGAAAAGTCACTACACTTCCGCAGCGTCAGAGAGAGAAGAACCATCGGCTCAGTTGTGATGTGTGTGTACTGTATGTACTTGTATTGCAAGACATTGCTTGTATATCAAGTTAAAATTTAATCAAATGTTTTGCTTGTCTTGCAAAACACTTGCATACCAAGTTACTTGCAATCCAAGGTTTTACTGTAATAAAATTTCAGTCTCTGTAGTTCTTGTAATTGTAAAACAATTGTGATGTATTACAGGTAGTTCTATTGTACATCTAGAAAATATCTTTGCTGTATGATTAGTCAAGAAATAGCTCACTTTGTGCCAGTTTACTTAGTAACATAATACATGATGGCAAATAAAGACCTGTAGCGACCATCCAGTCTGCCCACTTTGTGTAGGTTACACCCCTCTATTTCATGTTTAAAATATGAAGGTCATTTAAGTTTTGTTTTCATTCTTTGACTTTATAGGGATATTCTGGGGTTGGTATTCAAACCGTCGAAGGGAGGCCGGCTCCCGCAGTCAGTGCTGAGTCCAGATATTCAATGCCAGGCTGTTTCTAGTGACCAGCACTGAATATCTGGTCTATTGTTAGCTGGCTCAAATTTAGCTGGCTAAGTCAATTTTAAGTACTAGCTGGTTAAGTTATAGTCACCAAAGATAGACTAGCTATTTCTGCAGCCCGATTTGGCTACTAAACTTCGCCAGTCAGCGTTTAAAATTGACAGCTATTGCACAATATAGCCAGCTAATTTTTAGCCACTAAGGTCTGTTTTCTAAAAACAGTGCCTAAGTTGTATGGTGGTAGCTGCCCTATCACCGCTTAACTTAATTGCTTTGGGTTTGTTTTTTTAATTAATCTTTATTGGTTTTCAAACTTTGACAGTGCCATACAATTAATTTAGGTATAAACACTGCAAAGAAGGCACTTTAAATACACAATTAATACATAAAAACAATCATTTCCCTCCCCCCTGCCCATAACTTATTATCTTAATCTGTATTCATTTTTTAAAACTCCCAGTAAGTATAACATATAATACAATCATTTATACTTAAATCACACTTAATATATCATCAAATTCTAAACTATATCGAATAATCCCTCTCTCTTGTATCCTATAGTTATTCATAAGTAAGAGAAATCATAAAATATTCCCATCCCCCACACCCCACCCTGGACATATATGAACCAAAGGGAAAAAAATAATTAATGTTTATTCTATAGAATATTTTCAATCTTTGCAATATTTTGTTAATGGCTCCCAAATAAACTGAAATTTTTTTAAATTTCCCTGCTGTATAGCAATTATCCTTTCCATTTTGAATATGTGGCATAAAGAGTTCCACCAAAAGCTGTAATTCAGCCTCTTCCAATTTTTCCAGTTATTCGTAATCTGTTGTATGGCAACCCCTATCATAATGAGCAGAAGTCTGTTAATTGCTTTGTTTTAATCAGCATAGTAATTGACTGCGCCATTTAAAAAACAATACTTCATTAAAAAATAGTAGGCACTGGCAAGCGCTTACCTTGATAGGCATTGGAATCGTGGCTATGTCATGACGCCTAAGGTCATGGCTATGGCTATGGCAAGAAATTGCCTTAGGTGCCATTAACCATGATTCTCAGTCAAACATAGGCACCTGTAATTTAGGCCTTTAAAACCCTGGCCTACATTACTGGTGCCTAAGTTTTTCTGTAGCCATGATTCTGTTAAAGGCACCTACACGTGAGTGGCACGTGAACAGTCATTTCTGGCCAGTTAAATGGTGCTGAATATCGGGCAGTCTGTGTTTATCTCATGCATTTTTTTAATTCCATCACTGTTTTTGTCCCCACCACTTCCACTAGGAAGCAAGATATCTCCATGAAAATGTATTTCCTAATATTACTTCTGGTTTACCACTCTGCAACCTTAACTTATGTCCTCTAGTTCAATGCTCCCCATTTCTGAAAAGATTTGTTTGTATATTAATACCTTTCAAGTGTTTAAATCAGGGGTGTCCAACCTTTTGGCTTCCCTGGGCCGCATTGGCCGAAAAAAATGTTTCTGGGGCCGCACAAACACTACAGCAAGACAGAGGTGGGAGCTGGCAAGACAGTAAACACCCGGGAGCAGCAGAGGAAAACACTGCATTGCCCTCAACCGGGGCCACACAAAATACTTCACGGGGCTGCATACGACCCTCGGGCCGCAGGTTGGACACCCCTGTTTTAAATGTTTGTATCCAGGGCAGGATTAATTCATCGAGGGCCCCTAGGCACACAAGTACACTGGGCCCCCTGCTTCACCCCACCCCACTATGTGCCCAGGCGGAACAGGAAGCTGCGTGAGAGGGAAGCTTTGTGCAACCAGCACCGCTTGCAGAATTACAGTTCCTGTTGCCTTTCTTACCCACATTACTTGCTTGTCTTACTTTCCATCGATTGGGGGGGGGCCGCGTTGCTGATCGGGGTGGGGCCCGTGTTGCCGATTGGGAGGGCTGCATTGCCAATCAATGCTGGAGGGGCCCGTCGCCGTTTGGAAAAAACAATGTTGATGCCCTCCTTCATCGAGCCTCCCTGACCATTTCGGGCCCTAGGCACAGGCCTACTTGGCCTATTGGTTAATTCTGCCCTGTTTGTATCATATCTCACCTGTCCCCTCCTTTCTCTAGGGTATACATATTCAGTCTTCGAGTCTCTTTTCATATATTTTTTGGGACAAACCCCATACCATTTTTATCACCTCCCCGGAACCACTTCAAGTCTTTTTATGTCAAAATAAAACAGGGGTAGGGGTAAACTATACATTTTTTAGATATATTAGTGATAGGAAAAAGTCCAAAAGTGACACTGTGAGACTGAAAGGTGAAGGGCAGAAATATGCATATGTAGAAGCTGATAAAGATAAGGCTGAATTGTTTAACAAATGTTTCTGTTCTATGCCTGTCTTGAATTCAAACACAGTCTATCTCCACCACTTCTGTCAGGAGACTATTCTACACATCTACCACCCTTTCTGTAAAATAGTATTTCCTTAGATTACTCCTGAGCCTATCACTACTTAACTTCATCCTATGCCCTCTCATTCTGGAGCTTCCTTTCAAATGAAAGAGGCTTGCCTCATGAACATTTATGCCATGTAGGTATTTAAACATCTCTATCATATCTCCTCTGTCCTCTAAAGTATACTGTACATATTGAGATATTTAAGTTTGTATACAAATGCCTTGTGACGAAGACCACCAATTATTTTAGTAGCCTTCCGCTGGACCAACTCTATCCTGTTTATATTTTTTTTGAAGGTGTGGTCTCCAGAATTGTACATAATATTCTAAATGAGGTCTCAGAGAGTCTTGTACAGGGGCATCAATACCTCCTTTTTCCTACTGACCATACCTCTCCCTATGCATTCTAGCATCCTTCTAGCTTTCGCTGTTACCTTTTCAACCTGTTTGGCCACCTTAAGATCATCACATACTATCACACCCAAGTATTGCTCCTCTTTCAAGCACAAAAGATCTTCAACCCCTAAACTGTACCATTCCCTCAGATTTTTGCAGCCCAAATACATTACCTTGCATTTCTTAGCTTTAAATCAGGGGTGTCCAACCTTATGGCTTCCCTGGGCCGCATTGGCCAAAAGAAATGTTTCTGGGGCCGCACAAATGTGTAAATGCTGCAGCAAGACAGAGGAGGGAGCCATCAAGACGGTAAACACCCGGGGGCAGCAGAGGAAAACACTCCATCGCCCTCAACCGGGGCCACACAAAATACTTCACGGGGCCGCATGTGGCCCTCAGGCCGCAGGTTGGACACCCCTGCTTTAAATCTTAGCTGCCAAATTTCAGACCATTCTTCAAACTTTGCTAGTTTGTTTGTTATTCACACCATCCGGGGTGTTTATTTCAGACTTTGTTATCATCCGCAAAGAGATATGCTGTATGAGCTTTATCTGCAATCATTTTCTTCATGTCTATGTGTGTATATTGATGCCTTAAGATATTTGCCTCAGTCAGGAGAAATATATTTACTACCTTAAACCAATACCCACACAACCACATATGAAAGAATGAAAGACAAACATGAAATAAAGGTTAGGTGTCCCCTATTCTCTTTTCATTTTTCAATAGCACCAGTTTGGTAGCGGTGATTAGGCAGAAGGGTCAGAAGTAAAGCATTCAGATTTGTTTCAAGCTATTAATTCCGCCCACCTATCATTTTGATTAAATGTGTGGTGACTGGATGCCTAGATGCAGTAAAATTGTATAGCCATATATACAGACATATGATTGCAGTTTTTATAGACACTTAGCAAGAATTAGTGCATTTAAAATTTTGGCATACAGCTTTTATAGGTCTATAATATCTTTTAAGAGATTCACTCAAGGCGGTGTGCAGCAGATTTAGCTTGACATAAAACTTACAATTTTAACAGCATAACAATAGTAAAATCAGCAAATATAAATATAATTTTTGTACAATCCCACTTTATTCTGGGACGATTGGCTTAATTCCCTATACCCACCAGGATTTTGTAGAAAGCTTCAGATTCCAGAGACTTGAGCTCCACCCCTCTCACCTCAGCACTGCCCTCTGAGGACCCAGTTTTCCTTCCTACAAGCCAGGCTGTAGGAGCTTATCTTTTCTACTCATTTAGGAGATGGTAAATTGAATCCTAGTGATAGGATTAACATGGTACAGCATCTGAAATATTACACATTTAACAGCACTGTAAAACATATCACAACAATGTGAAAATGTTAGCATAATGCAAATGATCTTGGGCCTGTTCTTTTTAACATATTTATAAGCGATATTACTAATGGGCTGTCAGGTATGATTTGCCTCTTTGCGGATGATACCAAAATTTGCAATAGAGTAGACACCCAGGATGGTGTGAATAACATGAAGAAAGACCTAGTGAAGCTTGAAGAATGGTCTGAAATTTGGCAGGTGATATGCAAGGTCATGCATTTGGGCTGCAAAAACCCAAGAGAGAGAGTTTAGGGGGTGAAGAATTTAAGTGCACGATAGAAGAGCGGGACTTGGGTGTAATTGTATGTGATGATCTTAAGGTGGCCAAACAGGTAGAAGAGGTGGCGGTGAAAGCTAGAAGAATGCTAGATTGCATAGGAAAAGGTACGGCTAGTAGAAAAAAGGAGGTATTGGTGCCTCTGTATAAAACTCTGGTGAGAACTCACTTAGAATATTGTGTACAATTTTGGAGACCGCACCTTCAAAAAGATATAAAAAGGATGGAGTCGGTCCATAGCAAGGTTACTCAAATGGTGCGTCGTCTTCATCATAAGGCATATGGGGACAGACTTAAAGATCTCAATATGTATACTTTGAAGGAAAGGCGTGAGAGGGGAGATATGATAGAGACATTTAAATACCTACATGGCGTAAATGCGCATGAGTCGAGTTTCTTTCATTTGAAAGGAAGCTCTGGAATGAGAGGACATAGGATGAAGTTAAGAGGTGATAAGCTCCGGAGTAATCTAAAGAAATGCTTTTTTACAGAAAGGGTGGTAGATGTGTGGAACAGTCTTCCGGAAGAGGTGGTGGAGACCAACACTGCGTGTGAATTCAAGAAAGCATGGGATAGGCACGTGGGATCTCTTATAGAGAGGAAGAGATAATGGTTACTGCAGATGGGTAGACTGGATGGGCCATTTGGCCTTTATCTGCCATCATGTTTCTATAATAGTCAACATGGGAGAATATTCATTTAACAGATACAATGATACTATGATGTCAGCACAATACAAATGAAATACCTTAATAGGCATGATTAGAACAGGGATCTCAAAGTCCCTCCTTGAGGGCCGCAATCCAGTCGGGTTTTCAAGATTTCCCCAATGAATATGCATTCAAAGCAGTGCATGCACATAGATCTCATGCATATTTATTGGAGAAATCCTGAAAACCCGACTGGATTGCGGCCCTCAAGGAGGGACTTTGAGACCCCTGCATTAGAACATTCAAAAAATATAGACACAATGCTAATGTTGTTTGTACAACAGAATTAAACATTTCCATAGGTAGTCGAGGGAACAAGTGCAAGTGAAATATATAGATGGGATAAGATGGGTAACATAAAGTCATAGGGATAAATAGGTGATTAAACTTAAGGGAAATTATATGTAAAGTTGAATAAGATATCAGAATTGGTCTTAGCTACAGGGTGTACAGCAACCTAATCCAGATGTGGAGTGAGTGGATAGTCAGCTGCTATATGTAATAAAGATGTGGGAGAAGAACCAAGCTTTCCACCTGCTTCCTTAAACAGAGGTAGTCTTGAGTTTGGTGTAGCCCCTCTGAAAGTGAGTTTCTATTTCTGGCGCTAGAAGTAGCTCAAGGCAATCAGCATGAGTAGGCAGTTGCCTAGGACAGCAGCTTCTTGGGGGGGGGGGGGGCAGCAAAGAGCAGCTTCAGTCAGAGCAAAACAATAGATTTTGACAGCCACATCATCTCAAAGAACCATCAGCACTTATTTTAACCTGCTTTTCTACAAAAACACGAAGGAGATGCAAATGCTCAAATGAAAAAAAAAAAGCAACTATCATCTCTCACCCATCCTCTTGTGCAGCACCTTTCTATCCCTCCCTCCCATCCCCCCTGTGCAGCAGAACCCCGAAAGCAATTTCATTGTGTTGCGTTAAATCTAATCTAATCTAAGCATTGTTCTTGGATGCCACATCTTCCCTATAAAATAGGTTATATATATATATATATATATATAAAATGGTTAACAAATTACAGATCATTCTTAAACAAGCTGTCAGATGTCATAACATTTCTTAAATAAAAAAGTCTTGCGATCTTTGTGGAACAGATAATATATGGGCTTTTCTGAGGTAACTACAATACCAAACAGCTCCAAAGGATAAGCCACTTGCCTGTTTACTGTAATGGAGGCCTGTGCTGAAGTATCTGGCACCATTTTGACAATTTTAATAGACTGTTACACTCAGTGTTTGGGATGTTGCAACCCTACTAAAGCTAGCATTTGGGGCTAGAAATCCCAGGACTGCCGCAGTGGGTGATCTTCACTAATTTTGGGGTGTTATACATATAATACGAAGCCATTCCCTCCATGCAGCAGAACCCGATGACCCCACCAATCCATCCCACTGTGCAGCATCTTTCCATCTCTCCCTCCCATCCCCCATGCAGCAGAACCCTGACGACCCTCCCACCACGAGGCCAACACAGCAGCGGTGGCAGCACTGAACAGGGCCTTCCCTGTACCGCATCACTGATGACATCATCAGTGATGCGGCTGAAGGATGCCCAAGAAGGGGAAAGAAGGAAAGGAAGGCTAGGGGAAAACAGGTGATTGAGAGAGTGAGTGCTGATGCATGAGTGAGTGGGGCAATGTTGCAGTGAGCAGTAAGGTGAGCAAAGAATAGGAAGGTTGAATAAGCAAGTGGCCTGGGTAGGTAAGAGCAAAGGTTACAGAAGTGAGAACAGAAGGCAGCTATGGAATAGAGCAGAGTCAAAAAGGCCCAAGTGTGACTGGAATAAGGGAAGAGGGTATAGGGAGAGAAAGAATAACAAGGAAGGGACAGAAGATAAGGATTTGGGAGAAATCACTGGAGGAAGGTAATGAAGACCAAGCAAAGGAGAAAGAAGGGGGATCAGTGAGAGTGTGTTTAGGAAGAAAATAGAAACAGAGGGAAGGTAAAGAGAAGAGGAGAAATTAGATGTAGTTCATACTGTTTTCTTAGTAGCTCAAGGTAAGTTATATTCAGGTATAATAGGTGTTTCCTTGTCACTGGTAGACTTTTACAATCCAAATTTGTGCCTGAGGCAATAGAGGATTAAGTCACTTGCCCGTGGTCACAAGAAACAACAGCAGGATTTGAGTAAACCTGGTGCTCAAATCGCTATACAACTCCTAGGAAGAAGAAAGGCAGGAAAAGGAGTAGAAAGAAGAAAGAAACAACATGAAAGAGATACAAAGAAACAGGAAGACAGAACAAAAAAATAGGACTCCAAAAGAAAATGGTGATATGACTAGAGAATAAGAAACAAAATACATGCAAAGCCAGAAAAATAAGCTGGAGACAGCAAAGATTGGAAACTACTGTATTTTATTACATGAAAAAGAATTTGATTAGTTCAGTTAACCTGCTGGAAACCAATTCGAAACATCAAAATTTAGGTGTTATCTCCGACAGAGAGAATTTACAAGTAGGAAACTGCTGAAATTACTCGTAAATTGGTTGATTTTTATTCTATCTGGCACATGGCTCCTTTCTCTGCAGAACACACTCTCTGAGTTTGCATTGGCTCATTATAGTTCATGATTACACAGTGAGTTTGTACCTAGTGGTAAAATGTCTGTTGTGAGAACAGATTACACTTTTTTCTGGTCACTGCTACCAAGCCATTCCTGCTGCTGAGATTGGGATATCCGGGATTGGGATATCCGGGCAATGCTGGGTGATCAGCTAGTCACTTATATAGTGCTGAAAGGCATACGCAGCGTTGTACATATTAACATTTAATAGATGGTCCCTGCTCAGAAGAGCTTACAATCTAACTTGGATAGACAGACATGACATATAGGGTTAACGATGCAGAACCCAAGGTAGGAGGAGTTAGGAGTTGAAAGTAGTCTCGAAGAGGTGGGCTTTTAACTGGGCCGTGAACACTGCCAGAGATGGAGCCCGCCGTACGAAGTTGGGCAGCTTGTTCCAAGCATACGGCACAACAAGGTAGAAGGGACTGAGTCTGGAGTTGGCGGAGGAAGAGAAGAGCACAGACAAGAGGGACTTACCAGCTGAGCAGAGCTTGCCGGGGGGGGGAGAGGGAGGGGGGAACATAGGGGGAGATAAGTGAAGAGAGATAGTGAGGGGCAACAGAGTGAGTGTGACTTAGTTAAAGGGGGCATATCCTGAAAATCTGTCTGGCTGGGTTTGTCCTGAAGACTGGTTTGAGTTTAATTTTATGTAACATGTATTGTTTGTGATCCTGTGAGTTGTTAATAGAAAATGGTGGGCTTCTAGGGCCTTGAGGCCTTGAAGGCAGAACCATAAAACGATTCTACAGCAGTTCTAACAGAAGTGATTGCATAGCCTCTGAAGAAGCATTTTGTCTTTTTTCCCCCCTCTTTCCATAATGAATGTCCGCAAGTTCCCAGTCCATAAAATGGAATTTGTCAACTACTGAGAGCAAGTTTCTTCATTCACATACTGGGCCGG